>NC_134538.1:45637587-45937587 GCF_050624435.1 Tenrec ecaudatus | reverse complement strand
CACACCGAGGCACAGCACTAAGGGGGTGCAGCAGAAGAGCAAGGAAGTAGAGTTACAAGGTCCCCAGGGAATGCCAAAGGAGGACTTTGGGGGCAGGACTTGGTGCCAGCACAGACTGGACTGGAAAACACTGCTAAGGGCCAACAAACAGTCCGTGAACTAACTACGAGCTTTCCTTTCTTGATGAGTTGTGTTTTCTTTTATGGTCATTGGATTTTGGCTGTTTTCTTTCTTTTGCTGCTTGCTTTTGCTCTGTCTTGTGTTTGTGCATGTTATTACCTCTACTGTATGTCTAAAAAGAGATGCTGGATGCACAATCTACAGGAGAGAAAAAGGGGACCAACGCTTCGGGTGAGGGCCACGGGAAAGAGGGAGTTGGGGGGAAAGGGAGTGATGTTAAGAAACCCAGAGACTAGGGAACAACAAATGGATGCAAATCCATGGTGAGGGCGATGTAGGAATCCTGGTAGGGCGTGATCAAGGGTGAAGGAACCAAGAGGATTTACTGAAACCCAAATGAAGACTGAGCATGGCAGGGGGCACAAGAAGGAAATGAAAGGGAATAGCAGAGCGACCTAGGAAGCACGGGCCAGTTATAAAGGTCTAAAGAAAGGCACGCACAGATGTAAATATATTTATCTGTGAGCATGGGGAAATACACCTATGTCCATATCTTTATAGGTTTCCTATTAAGGTAGCAGATGGCCTTTGGGCCTCCACTCAAGGAATCTCTCATTGCAAGAATACCTTGTTCTATTACATTGGCATTCTATGATGCTTACCTTCCCGACACGTTCCCTGAAGTCTAAGCGGTTGCATAAGCAAATGTGGTCAAGAAAGCTGATGGTGCCCTGCTATCAAAAGATATGGCGTCTGAGGTCTTAAAGGCCTGAAGGGTAAGCAAGCGGCCATGTAGCTCAGAAACAACAGAGCCCACATGGAATAAGGATACCAGCCTGTGCGATCACGAGATATCAAAGAGATCAGGCATCATCAACACAAAAAAATCTCATTGCCAATGAGCAGGGAATGCTGGGTAGAGAGCCAAAGCCCATTTGCAGTACACTGGACATTCCCTTAAGTAAGGTCTTGGGGAAGAGACAAGCCTACACAGGGTACTAGACAGCAACGGTGAAACACAGCTTTCCTCTAGCTCCTCAATGTTTCCTCTCCCCTCACTATCAAGATCCCAATTATAACTTACAAATCTGACTAGACCAGAGAATGTACACTGGGACAGATAGGAACTAGAAACACAGGGAATTCAAGGTGGATGAGCCCTTTAGGACCAGTGTTATGAATGGGAATGCTGGGAGGGTGGAGGGAGGGTAGGCTGGCACCAGGGAACATATGACAAGGATCTACATAAAACCTCAAAAGAAAAGGGGGTGAAGGAGGACATCAGACAGTGCAAGATATGACAAAATAATAATTAGTAAATGATGAAGGATTTTTGAGGAGGGGTAGTGAGAATGGGGGCGGGGGAATGAGGAGCTGAGGCCAGGGGCTTGGGTGGAGAGAAGATATTTTGAGAATAATGAGGGCAATGAATGTACAAATGTGCCTTATATCAGTGATGTTTGCACGTATTGTGGTTATTGTTGTATGAGCCCCTATAAAGGGAGAGGAAAAAAAGACCCTGGCAGAGGGCTGATGATAGGATGATCTCAGGCTGGATTAGACCAGCAAAAGCAGGTGCTGCAGTCGCCTCACCCTGTGTCTATTCCTGTGTGAGGCATGAAGCTTAGGGTCCACAGCCCCGGCAGCTGGACAGTGAGAGAGGCGGGGCTCTGAGGCCATTCCACAGGGGGAATGGCCCTCGGGTTCCTGCAGGGCCCACCCTCCTGGGTAGTCCTGCTGTCTGGGGCACCTCTTTCACGGAACCCACACCAGGGGAGCTCTTCAACTCATGGGGGATTGGCAGGAAGCCTCTGCTCATGCACACACACCACCACCTAGCTGGAAGACCTCGGTGAACAAAGCCTGAGGCAGACAACAAGCCTACTAACTGATCCTGTGAGAGTTATTATCAGGATCCAGAAACCGGCAACTGGGAGTAAGGGGCAGCATACCTGGGTCCCAGCCCCTCCCACTGCCCTCTGCAAGGAGTGACATTCCGAAGCACAGTGTTTTCCAAAGGCACTGTCAGGACTTTGGAATGGGCAGCTCATTTGTGGACATGGATACTATGTGATCCAGACATACTACCTCCTCAGATCCTGTCAGCTGAGACTAAAAACCCTTCCAAGCAGAAAGCCATGCATCTGAACAGTATCCACCAGCCACTCACGTCCACTCCTGCTGCCTCCAAAGAGCTTTCCTTGGTTGGTCAGATCTCTCTGGGGACAGATATCCCTCGGTCCTTGGTTCTGCGTGAGAAAGAATTCACGCCAAAGCCTGGTTTGTGATCCAAGTGAGGTTTAGGAGAGTTAGGGAGGTGTGGTGGGCAACCCAGGTCGATCCTAGTGGCTGAATTGAATATACTTGGCCTAGGTGGGTCAATGCAGGTGCAGCGCCCACCCAGGTAGAGCCCTTCCTGGCTGGAAACCTGGACCTCTGAGCACGCACAGTGTGCCACTCCTTCCTGGGCCGCTAACTGGGCCCTCTGAGCAGGTGTAATGGACACCCCAGTCCCTATGCTAGCTACCTAACATTTCCACCCTGAAGAGATATGGACCCAAATCTCTGGGGTACTGGGCGACGACATCTCTAGCTACTTCCTGCTGGCAAAATGGGCGATGTGGGGCTTTGGGTCCACACCCTTCCTGCTCTGCTGGGAGGGGTTGTCCATTCAGCGCTAGGATGGATAAGGTTGAAGTGGTCCAGGAGATGGTGGTCCTGGAGCTGGCACACTTGAATTAGGGGCTTTGGTAACTTGAGAACGTCTGGGAAAACCAACAAACGCACAAAAGGGTGAACAGTTTAACTGAGACAAGGCTAGGATTGTGAGGTGGGAGTGCCCTTGAAAGTAGGTGAGTATCACAGGAAGTAAGTAAAAATCTTAGGATTATCAGGTGTGTGTGTTTGTTCATTCTAAGTACCGGTACGGGGGTAAAAGCATTCACAATTTCCCCTAGGGGGGTCCAGGGTTTGGGCACTACTGGGTGCAGTGGGATCACCGCTTCACTTATGATCCTAAGGCATTGGCCCCTCTGATAAGAACCATCCTTCTTTTTAACCCTATAATGCCTCACTTTTAAATTTTTGGGCAAAAAAAATTTTCGTTTTGATTCATTACTTTCATAGTTATCAATGTATATACATTTATATTCATTTCATTAAATGTTAGGGAAAGGTCATGCTTGGCGTTATAGGGTTAAATTGTAAAATTGGGATGCTACAGGCGGAGTCAACAGGGATCAAAAGTAGAGTAACTGCCTGTGTCATTTTTAATGTTCTCGGGTACCATTTGAGTAAAAGGCTTGTAAGTTACCCGGGGACCAAATGCCCCTGGTGCCTCTACTAGGGGTAGAATGTTCAGGGAGGGTTCAGGGCTGGGAGAATAGTGACCTGAAGTCCAGGATCCCTTAGGGCAGGGGTCCTCAAATTGTTTACACAGGGGGCCAGTTCATTGTCTCTCCGACCGTTGGAAGGCCAGAGTATGGTTTTCAAAAAACCTATGAACAAATTCCTATGCACACTGCACGAGTCGGCTGCTAAGCAGGACAGGCAGTGGCAGCAAAAACACCCCGAGGGTGGGATAAATGGCCTCGCGCCACATGTGCCCCAAGGGCCACAGTTTGAGGACGCCTGCCTTAGGGGTTCCTGGGTGCACTGGGGATGAAGGTTTCCTACTGCTCCTCGAGAGGAGAAATGCTCTAAGTTCTGGCATCTCCGTCCACTTTCCCATCACTCTACCGAACTGTTCCCGGTGAATCACGGTTGGAAGGGAAAGCGTACCATTCTCTGCCCAACATTCTCCTTTCTCAAAACGATACTGTGGCCAAATAGAGTTGCAAAGTGAATCTATCAGCTTTTGTTCGCCCAGCCTCTGTGTATCAACTCTATCCCAATTGGACAGGATTCATGCAAGGGGGCAATTCCTGAGCATCAAGCTGCTAAGTCCCATCTAGAAAGCACAAAACAAGGAGGCGATTGACAGCTTGCTGCCTCCCGGTCAATAACCCCCACTTGAGAGCGTACCCCTGGGTTGCCCTGAATCTCATGCCTCATCCCGAGGGAAGGGGTCAAGGACCAGTCGCCGAGGGCGACCTTTAGGTCCAACCATTTTTCTGGACAACAGGCTAGGAAGACCACTGCTTGGGATGGCCCCAAGGCCCTCCAAGACGCCTGCTGGCGGGGCTGAGGCTCAAATCTCTGAAGGGAAGGGACACGTGGCAGCTCAGGGAACCTTAAGGGAAATTGGAATTTCTGCCTGGAATATCATGGCAGAGGAGCTGTGTATTAAGTAAGAGCTGTCCCCAAAAGTGCCTAAAGCAGCATCGCTGAAAGCCTAAAGGTAACAGTGACTCCGCCTAGGCTTCCGAACGCCATTGGCCTAAGCGTGGGCTACGGAAAACCAGTCTGTAACAAGGAACAAACCAAATCTGGAAGAACACTAGCCCTATAACGCCTCAAGTTTTAAATTTAGGAAATATTTTTTTTTGTTTTTATTCGTTACTTTCATAGTTATCAATATATATGGTATTCAAAATATATTTTAAAAGCATAAAATTTTCAGTGTTTTTGAAATGTGACCAAATTGTCACTTTTATAATTTGTGTACCAGATACGTTTTCATTAAGAATTATGACAATTTTGTGCTTGGCGTTACAGGGCTAGAGCAGCTTGTTTGAAAAACCAGGAGAAAGGCAAAGGGAATGGAGGGGAAAAGGGAAACTTTTGGCTCCCGGGACCAGGCAGGGCTAACTCCCAGGCCTCTTCACCCAGCTCCCTAGGCAGCGCCCTTCCACATGTTTGGACTGGTGGGTGCCATCTTGGCCATGGTCACAGACCCTGTTACCTCTCGGCTACAATGGCGACTGTGTAGGATCTCTGGGAAAAGCTGAAACAGCTTTGACAAGAGTGAAGCCATTTGGGGCTGACAGAAGCCACCATGAAAAGAAAATAAAGTAGCTAGGAAGTGCAAATCCACTAGCTGATATTGGGGAGGTAGGCTGTGCAGACATTGCCCAAGGGAATGTCACAAATGAAATGGATGTCCAGAAGGCTTGCGAGAACGACCAGAGCAGTTTTGGTTCAACTAAGAATGGCTAACCCTAATACCCCGCTTCACACTCGCCTAGTCCTGAGGAAGTATCCATGTACCTACTATACAAAACAGTGACATTGGAAAAATCAGTGCCTTGAAAACCCCAGGAGAGGTGGACGAGCCACCACTAGAGAGAACGGGCCTAGTCCTCGCCTAGAAAAATCGAAGCAACAGACAATAATGCTTGAAGCTGAATAAAGGTGTCCAGGCTCTGTTTCACTTGACCCCAAAGAGCCCATGCTCACTCTCCATGAAGGGAGCCAGCCAGTAAATTTCTAGGTGGACAAAGGGGTCACCTTCTTGGTTTCAGAAAAGACTACAGGTGCCTTGTCAAAAGGAAAGGCTTTCATTACAGGGGCCCCAGGGCAGACCCAAGCACACCCATGGACAACGGCCAGAATAACAGATTTAGCACAAGAGACACTTACACGCTGCTTCCTGGTAATGCCTCAATGCCCCTTTCCCCAAATTGATCGTGACTTATTATGAAAAATGGCAGCCATAATTACTTTCTCATCTGCTACAACCACCATAACCCTTGAACTTGAAAAGCCAAAAGTTTTGCTCACCGCTCCAATGTCAGAGTGATATGTGTTTTATCAAGGAGCAGACGAGACCTCCTCAAAGGAACTTCTTGATAAATCGCTAAAAGATATTCCTTTTGTTTGGGCAGAGAACAACCTGCCAGAGCTTTCTACACTTCAGGTGCCTGGGGTCGTACAACTTCTGAGCTCAGCTACACTGGTGTGTCAAGCTAACCCTACTCCCTGGATAGCAAAGGTGGGTATTTCTGTTCCCATTTGCAGACTAAAGTGGACAGGCATTTTGGTCCTCTGCAAGTCCACATGGAATGCTCCCCTGCTGCCCATGCAGAAGCCGGGAACTGAGGACTTCCAACCGGTGCAGGATCTCAGAGAGGTAAATGAGAGAATAGAAACTGGCCACCCCACGTACCAAACCCCGAGACCCTCCTGAGTACTATCCTGTCAAACTGAATTTGTTATACTGTTTTGGACTTAAAGGATGCTTTGTTCTCCATACCCGTGTTCCCTGCACATCAACCCAGTGAAGACTTACAGGAACACAAGGAGGAACACCCCCAAACCACCTTACTCCGGTATGCAGATGACCTCCTCCTGGCCTCCAAAACCCTTGAGGAATGCCAACGGGCTACCAAGGACCTGCTAATAGTCCTTGGCCCATTGGGGTACAGGGTATCTGCAAGAAAGGCTCCACTGTGTGTCCATAAAGCTGTACACCTAGGCTACCAACTGGAGGAGGGAAAACGGATCTTGTCCCCCAGCCGCACTGAGGCGATTCCCAAAATCCCAGTCCCTGAGACTAAGAGGCAGGTGCAAGAGTTTCTAGGAGCTGTGGGGTACTGTCCATTGTGGAATTTGGGATTTGCAAAAATAACAAAACCCCTATATGCAAGTACTGGGGAAAGGAAAAAGAACTTAAATGGACTGAAGTAGAACAACAAGCGTTTGAATCCTTTAAAAAGTCGCTCATATGGGCAACCTCTCTTGGCCTACTACACATAGTAAAGCCCTTCCAATTGTCTATGTGAAGCCAGAGGCACAGCAAAAGAAGTGCTAACTGGGAACTTGCGGCCATGGAAGAGACCTGTGGCCGATCTTGCAAAGAAACTGGACTCTGTAGCTGCAGGATGGCCGAGCTGCATGCGAGCTGAGGCTGCCACGGCCATCCTAGTCATAGAAGCTAGGAAGCTTACACTGGGACAGGATATTGCTGTGGTAGGGGGATCTATGGTTGAACCACTCCTAACCAGTCCCCTGGACCGGTGGATCTCGAATGCCAGGACTATACCACAATTCCCCAAGGTAGTGGCTGTGACCATGCCATCCCCAGTGTTACAGCCACAACCTACATACTCAGAAAATGATCTAAACATAAGCTGAGTTGGCCAGCCAAAAAGACTGGGAGCATCCAGGGTGGCTGCTCCATCCTGATGGAAGAAGATTCATGCCAGAAGCTCTGGAGACAGACCTGGTTCAAGGACTACATGAAAGTATGCACTCGGGATACTCTAAATGGTCTCAGTTGCTCCTCAGGCACTTTTACATACCCAGGCTTGGACACTGGGTGGCAGACGTCTCCCACCATTGATTGCACTGTGCTCGTGGAAACAACTCTAGAAAGAAAAGGAACAACCCCAAACACGAGCTCCAGGTAGTAGTCCTGGAGAATTTTGGAGGTGGACTTTATGGATATCAAACTCAGAAAGTATGGCTACCGATATTTGCTGGTGTTCGTGGACACCTATTCTGCATGGGTGGAAGCCTTCCCAACAAAGAAGGAAACCGCTGCTACTGTGTGGAAATTATTAGTAACTAAAATTGTCCATAGATTTGGCCTTCCCACCACCTTGGGGGTCTAACAGTGGCCCGGCATTCATTGCTCAAATTACTAAAGTTTTAGCACTGCTTCTAAATATTAACTGGAAGCTCTACTGGGCTTATAGGTCCCAAAGTTCAGGACAAGAAGAAAGAATAAACAGAACCCTAAAGGAATTGTTCGTTAAGTTGCATTTAGAACCTGGCGAGAACTGGGTTGATCCTTTCTTTACCTTTTGCCCTACTTCGAGTCCAATGCATTCCCTTTGTGAAAAGTTAGACCCCATTTGAATTTACATTTGGCAGACCTTGCCCAATTCCTCCCAAGATTGAAGGAAGTAGAAATAATGGAAGTGACTAATTGTTCCCTCATCAAGGGCCTGCAGGCTGTGCAGAAGGTGAGATACAAATCATCTGCTCTGACACTTTCATTTTGGGACCAACCAAGGGAAAGGTGAAGAGGAAACCCACTATTGCAACCTGGAGCCTGGACGTGGGTAAAGAAGCCCCAACATGACACCTTAGAACATAGGTGGACTGGCCCATACCAGGTGATACTTAAAGCACCACCTGCTGTGAAAGTAGTGGGGAAGGGGCCGGGGATACATCCCACCACAGCGAGGCATAACATTAAGGGGGTGCAGCAGAAGAGCAAGGAAATGGAGCAGCAAGGTACCCAGGGAATGCCAAAGGAGGACTTTGGGGGCAGGACTTGGTGCCCGCACACACTGAACTGGAAAACACTCCTAAAGGCCAACAAACAGTCCGTGAACTGATACGAGCTTTCCTTTCTTGATGAGTTGTGTTTTCTTTTATGGTCATTGGATTTTGGCTGTTTTCTTTCTTTTTGTGCATGCTTTTCCTCTGCACTCGTCAGCTGCAGTCTCTGCTTAAGGCAAGCAGCCCCAACACCTGGGGAAGATCCCCGAGTCTCTCTTTGGGTACATGTGCACTTTTCTTCCAGGGATTACATCATTGGAATCAACAAATACCCTTTTCTGACAAACCACAAGGTCTGATTTCTTTGCTAGACAAGCTTTTACACATGCATCAGCCCACCTCAGACAACTGCCAGCCACTTCTCTAGGTGCTGTTCACAACAGAGGAACGGGAGCCCTTCCAGAGAGAGGCCCAGAAAGCAGTCAATAGACCTGATGGTCAGCCAGCTGGCACTCCCCGCTTGAGAGAAACTCTTTTTGCCACTGCACGAACAATGGGGGACCCAAACGCCTAGTAACACCCCGAGGGCCTCACCAGGTAGCACCAGGTTCTCTAGCAGGGCCTCCGCGGGACAGCTAGGAAACCTATGCATTTACCTAAGGTCAGTGAGAATTTTCAGGCTCCTTCCTTTCTAGAGTGCTGAGGGAAGCCTGCGAGCTATACCCCTATCGATCCAGAGGCCCTCGAGAACAAGAGGGCAAAAGTATTGCCATTATTACTCAGCCCACGTCAGACATGATAAAGAAATGGGAAGCATTTCAAGGGAACAATCTTAGTGTTTGGTAGAAGTGCCTAAGAGGTTGTATCAGAACACAGATGACCCTACATATGAGGGTTGGAGGTACAGGGAATCCAGGGTGGATGATACCTTCAGGACCAAGGGTGTGAGGGACGATGCTGGGAGAGTGGAGGTTGAGTGGGTTGGAAAGGGGGAACTGATTACAAGGATCCACATGTGACCTCTTCCCTGGGAGAGGGACAGCAGAGAAGGGGGGGAAGGGAGACTCCGGATAGGGCAAGATATGACAAAATAACGATGTATAAATTACCAAGGGCATATGAGGGAGGGGGTAAAAAAAGAGGACCTGATGGAAGGGGCTTAAGTGGAGAGCAAGTGCCTTGAGAATGATTGGGGCAGGGAATGTATGGATGTGCTTTATACAATTGATATATGTATATGTATGGATTGTGGTAAGAGTTGTATGAGTCCCTAATAAAATGTAAAAGAAGAAAAAATGATTAGGGCAAAGACTGTACAGATGTGCTTTAAACAATTGATGTATGTATATGAATGAACTGTGAAAAGAATTGTATCAGCCCAATAAATTGATAAAATAAATAAATTAATTAATTAAATTTAAAAAAACCCAACAAACGGGGCACAAACACATGGCTGACAGGATCAATGTCCTCGGCTGTGCCCATGTGGCCCACAGGCTGTCGTTTGAGGACCCCTGCTCTAGGCACTCACAAAAAGCACGCGGTTTCAAACCTAAAGCCTGGAGACTGCAATTTGTTTAAAGTTGATTGGGTAGAAGGAGTCCCCGATGGGCCCACGCAAGACTCGTTTTCCCTCACCCTACTCCTCAGAGGTCATAATTCTGCTATGGGCAACCAGGACATCCCGATCTGATCTCTGACATGGATGTGTGGATTGACATGGCCACTAATAAGCCAGCATCTATAAAAGACTTGCTCCCTCCCCCAACAGAAAGGGTTCTTGTTTCCATGAGTTCAGGAAACATGGCATGACCAGAAAAACAACTGGTCCAAGTTACTAAAACCACCAAGGTGGAGGCCGTCCCTCCCCTCCCCATCCCCCTCCCTGTCGTCTTTATACCACTTTGCAGGAGGACCGGGGGAGCAGGAGAGCTGGCTTAGGACCCATTGGGACCGCTGCCTGCCTATCAGTTCCCGGGGGCCAGAGAGAGATATACAACCCTCTTTAAATTCACCCCACAACACGTGCACTAGGGCTGGCATGTCTGCTCAACCCCCGAGAAGGATCACTCGGCAGCTGCAGTCCCTGCTTAAGGCAAGCAGCCCCAACACCTGGGGAAGACCCCCGAGTCTCTCTTTGGGTACATGTCCCCTTTTCTTCCAGGGATTACATCATTGGAGTCAACAAAATCCCCTTTTCTGACAAACCACAAGGTCTGATTTCTTTGCTAGACAAGCTTTTACACATGCATCAGCCCACCTCAGACAACTGCCAGCCACTTCTCCAGGTGCTGGTCACAACAGAGGAACAGGAGCCCTTCCAGACAGAGGCCCAGAAAGCAGTCAATAGACCTGATGGTCAGCCAGCTGGCACTCCCCGCTTGAGAGAAACTCTTTTTGCCACTGCACGAACAATGGGGGACCCAAACTCCTAGTAAGGCCCCGAGGGCCTCGCCAGGTAGCACCAGGTTTTCTAGCAGGGCCTCCGCGGGACAGCTAGGAAACCTATGCATTTACCTAAGGTCAGTGAGAATTTTCAGGGTCCTACCTTTCTAGAGTGGCTGATGGAAGCCTGCGGGCTGTATACCCCTTTTGATCCAGAGGCCCTCGAGAACAAGAGGGCAAAAGTATTGCCTGTATTACTCAGCCCGCCTCAGACATGATAAAGAAATGGGAAGCATATCAAGGGAACAATCTTAGTGATTTGGTAGAAGTGCCTTAGAGGTTGTATCACAATACAGAGGACCCTACCACGACAGAGACAAAGAAATAGCTAAAATACTAGGAATTGCTATGAGACACACTAGAGAATCAGGAAAAGAGATCATGGCCCCCTCACGGAGAGACTGACCTGTGGCACCGCCAAGTCCCGAGGAAAAAGGATCCATGTGCCTGCTACAGAAAAGGCAGACATTGGAAAAACCACTGCATTGAAAACCCCAGGAGAGACGGACAATCCTCCACTAGAGAGGACGGGCCTCGTCCTCGCCTAGAGAAACCCAAGCGAGAGACAATAATGCTTGAGGAAGCTGAAGGAAGGTGTCAGGGCTCTGTTTTACTGACCCCAGGATCCCAGTAAATGTCTTGGAGAACACAGGGGCCATCTTCTCGGGTTCAAAAAAGAGAACGGGCACATTGTCAAAGGAAAGATTTAAATTACTGTCAGCATATGATTGCTTCCAAAGATAACGCACACCAGAAGGTTTGCATGGAGACTGGGGGGCTTGCCAAGCCATCAAGGTGAAAAATGTCTCTCTGTCCTTTTTTCGCAGTTGGCCACATGGTTTTCATGGCACTGGCTCCCGGCTCGGCTGTTGAGCCAGTGAAACTCTTTTGAGCAGGAGTTGAGGTGGCCGGTGAACATCAGCGGCGGACAAAATCGTCCTGTTTCAATACGAAGCCACCTATATCACCTCTTGGACATTATCATTGTCCTGGGCTCTGAATCACCAGCCCAGATGTAGAATGCGCCTGACAGGTACCTATTGTTTGAATGAGGCTCTGGTTAACCCCTCTCGGTAACTTAGTGGCATGGGAGTCTGGACAAGGGACTACCTTTACTTTCCAGATGAGAAAACTCACTCAAAAAGACAAAGGTATTGACCCACAGGAACACAACTGGTTAACAACAAAGCCATATTCCCAACCAGTGTCTGGAGCCAGAGCTCGGAGGCCCACATGCCTGTGCCCAGCTGAGCAGTCACTCTCTCCTGAACCTTCCAAAGATCTGAGCAGATCCTTCCCCCTCCCCATCCAGAATATATTTTTTCATAGGATGGCGTGGATCTGCAGCTCTGGGAGAGGGACATATCTCATGGGAACACACGGAGCAGATGAAGGGGGAGGAGGGGAGAGTGGAGCCCATCTTGGCCCACCAGGCCTGGAGGATGATGTTCCCACTCAGAGAAGCCATTCCACATAGAAGACCACATGGCCAGCCCCACGATGAGACACGACGTCCCTCAAAGACCCATAGCCCTAGAAGGGACAACACTGGAGACACAGTGTGGGAATTGCAGCGACCTGATCCCACCACAGCGAAGCATAACACTAAGGGGGTGCAGCAGAAGCGCAAGGAAATGGAGCAGCAAGGTGCCCAAGGAATGCCAAAGGAGGCCTTTGGGGGCAGGACTTGGTGCCCGCACACACTGGACTGGAAAACACTCCTAAGGCCAACAAACAGTCCGTAAACTGACTATGAGCTTTCCTGTCTTGATGAGTTGTGTTTTCTTTTATGGTCATTGGATTTTGGCTGTTTTCTTTCTTTTGGTGCATGCTTTTGCTCTGTCTTGTGTTTGTGCATGTTATTACCTCTACTGTATGTCTCAAAAGAGATGCTGGATGAACAATCTCAGGAGAGAAAAAGGTGGCCCAACACTTCTGGGGGTCCACGAGAGAAAGGGAATTGGGGGGAAAGGGAGTGGTGTTAAGAAAGCCAGAGACAGGGGAACAACAAGTAGATACAAATCCGTGGTGAGGGCGATGTAGGAAGCCTGGTAGGGCGTGACCAAGGGTAAAGGAACCAAGAGGAATGACTGAAACCCAAATGAAGACTGAGCATGGCAGTGGGCACAAGAGGGAGATGAAGGGGAATAGCAGAGCGACCTAAGAAGCATTGGCGATTTAGAGAGGTCTAAATAAAGGCACGGACTTATGTAAATATATGTATCTGTGAGCATAGGGAAATAGCCCTATGTCCATATTTTTATAGGTTTCGTATTAAGGTAGCAGATGGCCTTTTGGCCTGCACTCAAGTACGATCTCAATGCAAGAATACTTGGTACTATTACATTGGCATTCCATAATGCTCACCTTCCCGACACGATCACTGAAGACTAAGTGGTTGCATAAGCATTTGTGATCAAGAAAGATGATGGTGCCAAGCTATCAAAAATTTTGGCAGCTGAGGTCTTAAAGGCTTGAAGGGTAAGCGAGCGGCCATCTAGCTCAGAAGCAACAAAGCCCACAGGGAGTAAGCCTACCAGCCTGTGGGATCAGGAGGATTCAAAGGGACCTGGCACCATCAGTACAAAAAAATCTTATCATTGCGAATGAGCGGGGAGTGCTGGGTAGAGACCCAAAGCCCATTTGCAGTCCACTGGACATTCCCTTAAGAAAGGTCTCGGGGACAAGACGAGACAAGACAGGGTGCGAGATAGCAACAATGAAACACAACTTTCCTCTAGCTCCGCAATGTTTCCTCTCCCCTCACTATCAAGATCCCAATTATAACTTACAAATCTGGCTAGACCAGACAATGTGCACTGGGAAAGATAGGAAGTGGAAAGACAGGGAATTCTTGGCAGATGAGCCCTTGAGGACCAGTGTTATGAATGGAGATACTGGGAGGGTGGAGGGACGGTAGGTTGGATGGGGGGGCGGGGGGGAACAAATTACAAGGATCTACATTTAACCTCAAAAGATAAAGGGGTGAAGGGGGGATATCAGACAGTGCAAGATATGACCAAACAATAATTAGTAAATTATCAAGGATTTGTGAGAGAGGGGTAGTGAGAAGGGGTGGGGAATGAGGAGCTGAGGCCAGGGGCTTGGGTGGAGAGAAGATATTTTGAGAATAATGAGCGCAATGAATGTCCAAATGTGCTTTATAAGATTGATGTATGCACGGATTGGGGTTATTGTTGTATGAACCCCTAATAAAAGGAGGGAAAAAAAGACTCTGGCAGAGGGCTGATGCTAGGATGATCTCAGGCTGGATTAGACCAGCAAAAGCAGGTACTGGAGTCACCTCACCCTCTGTCTATTCCTGTGTGAGCCTCGAAGCTCAGGTCCACAGCCCTGGCAGCTGGACAGTGAGAGAGGCGGGGCTGTGATTTCATTCCACAAGGGGAATGGCCCTACTGTCCTGCAGGGCCCAACCTCCTGTGTAGTGCTGCTCTCTGGGGCAGCTCTTTCATGGAGCCCACACCATGGGAGCTCTACAATTCATGGGGGATTGGCAAAAGCCTCTGCTCATGCACACACACCACCCCCTAGGTGGAGGACCTCGGGGAACAAAGCCTGAGGCAGACACCAAGCCCACTAACTGATCCTGTAAGAGATAGAATCAGGATCCCGAAACTGGCAACTGGGAGTAAGAGGCAGCATCACTGGGTCCCAGCCCCTGCCACTGCCATCTCCAAGGAGTGACATTCCCAAACAGAGGGTTTTCCAAAGGCACTGTCAGGACTGTGGAATGAGCAGCTCATTTGTGGACATGGATACTATGTGATCCAGATGTACTACCTCCTCCGTTCCAGTCAGCGGAGACTGAAAACTCTGCCAAGCAGAGAGCCATGCATCTGAACAGTATCCACCAGTCACTCATGTCCAGTCCTGCTGCCTCTAAAGAGCTTTCCTGGGTTGGTCAGATCTCTCTGGGGACAGATATCCCTCTGTCCTTGGTTCTGCGTGAGAAAGAATTCACGCCAGAGCCTGGTTTGTGATCCAAGTGAGGTTTAGGAGAGAGCTAGGGAGGGGTGGTGGGCAACCCTGGTCGATCCCAGTGGCTGAATTGAATATACTTGGCCTACGTGGGTCGAGACAGGTGCAGCGCCCACCTAGGTGTACCTGCCCTTCCTGGCCGGAAACCTGGACCTCTGAGCACGCACAGTGTGCCACTCCTTCCTGGGCCGCTAACTGGGCCCTCTGAGCATGTGTAGTGGACACCCCAGTCCCTATGCCAGCTACCTAACATTTACACCCTGAAGAGATATGGACCCAAATCTCTGGGGTACTGGGCGACGACATCTCTAGCTACTTCCTGCTGGCAAAATGGGCGATGTGGGGCTTTGGGTCCACACCCTTCCTGCTCTGCTGGGAGGGGTTGTGCAATCAGGGCTAGGATGGATAAGGTTGAAGTGGTCCAGGAGATGGTGGTCCTGGAGCTGGCACACTTGGATTACGGGCCTTGGTAACTTGAGAATTTCTGGAAAAACCAACAAAAGGACAAAGGGGTGAACACTTTAACTGAGACAAGGCTAGAATTGTGAGGTGGAAGTGCCCTTGAAAGTAGGTGAGTATCACAGGAAGTAAGTAAAAACCTTAGTGTTATCAGGCATGTGTGTTTGTTCATTCTAAGGACAGGCACGGGGGTAAAAGCGTTCACAAATTCCCCTAGGAGGGTCCAAAGTTTGGGCACTACTGGGTGCAGTGGGATCACTGCTTCATTTATGATCCTAAGGTCTTGGACCTACTTATAAGAAACATCCTTCTTTTTAACCCTATAACGCCTCAATTTTAAATTTGGGGGCAAAAAATTTTTTGTTTGGATTCATTACTTTCATAGTTATCAATATAGATCCATATATATTCATTTCTTAAATGTTACGGAAGGTCTTGCTCGGCGTTATAGGGTTAAATTGTAATATTGGGATACTACAGGCGGAGTCAACAGGGATCAAAAGTAGAGTAACTGCCTGTGTCATTTTTAATTTTCTTGGGTTCCATATGAGCATAAGGCTTGTAAATTACCCGGGGACCAAATTCCCCTGGTGCCTCTACTAGGGGTAGAATGTTTAGGGAGGTTTCAGGGCTGGGAAAATAGTAACCTAAAGTCCAGGATCCCTTAGGGCAGGGGTCCTCAAATTGTTTACACAGAGGGCCAGTTCACTGTCCCTCCCACCGTTGGAGGGCCAGACTATCGTTTTTAAAAAAAAAATGAATAAATTCCTATGCACACTGCAAGAGTCGGCTGCTGAGCAGGACAGGCAGTGGCAGCAAAACACCCTGAGGGTGGGATAAATGGCAGCGGGCCACATGTGCCCCACGGGCCACAGTTTGAGGACGCCTGCCTTAGGGGTTCCTGGGTGCACGGGGGATGAAGGTCTCCTATTGCTCCTCAAGAGGAGAAATGCTCTAAGTTCTGGCATCTCCGCCCACTTTCCCATCACTCTATAGAACTGTTCCAGGTGAATCACGGTTGGAAGGGAAAGTGTACCATTCTCTGGTCACCATTCTCCTTTCTCAAAAAGATATTGTGGCCAAATAGAGTTCCAAAGTGAATCTATCAGCTATTGTTCGCCCAGCCTCTGTGTATCAACTCTATCCCAATTGGATAGGATTCATGCAAGGGGGCAATTCCTGAGCATCAATCTGCTAAGTCCATCTAGAAAGCACAAAACAAGGAGGCGATTGACAGCTTGCTGCCTCCGGTCAATAACCCCGCTTGAGAGTGCACCCCTGGGTTTCCCTGAATCTGATGCCTCAGGCAGATGCCACAGCCCGAGGGAAGGGGTCAAAGACCAGTCGCTGAGGGCGACTTTAGGTCTAACCATTTTTCTGGACTACAGGCTAGGAGGACTACTGCTTGGGATGGCCCCACGGCCCTGCAAGACGCCTGCTGGCGGGGCAGACGCTCAAATCTCAGAAGGGAAGGGAACCTTAAGGGAAATTGGAATTTCTGGCTGGAACATCATGGCAGTGGAGCTGGGTATTAAGGAAGAGCTGTCCCCCAAAGTGCCTAAAGCAGCATCACTGAAAGCGTAAAGGGAACATTTAGTCCGGCTAGGCTTCCGAACGCCATTGGCCTAAGCCTGGGCAACGGAAAACCAGCCTGTAACAAGGAACCAACCTAAACTGGTAGAACACTAGCCCTATAACGCCTCCAGTTTTAAATTCAGGAAATAATTTTTTTTTGTTTTTATTCTTTACTTTCATAGCTATCAATATAGATGGCATTCAAAATATATTTAAAAGATATAAAATGTTCAATGGTTTTTAAATGTAACCAAATGGTCACATTTATAATTTATAATTTGGGTACCAGATACGTTTTAATTCAATATGATGACAATTTCGTGCTCGGCGTTATAGGGCTAGAGCAGCTTGTTTGAAAAGCCAGGAGAAAGGTAAGGGAATGGAGGGGAAAAGGGAAACATTTGGCTCCCGGGACAAGGCAGGGCTAACTCCCAGGCCTCCTCACCCAGCTCCCTAGGCAGCACCCTTCCACATGTTTGGACTGGTGGGTGCCTTCTTGGCCAGGGTCAAAGACCCTGTTTCCCTTCGGCCACAATGGCGGCTATGTGGGATCTCTGGGAAAAGCTTAAACAGCCTTGACAAGAGTGAAGCCATTTGGGGCTGACAGAAGCCACCATGAAAAGAAAATAAAGTAGCTATGAACTGTCAATAAACCAGCTGATATTGGGGAGGTAGGCTGTGCAGACTTAGTCCAAGGGAATGTCACCAAAGAAATGGATGATCGGAAGGCTTGCAAGAATGACCAGAGCCTTTGTGTTCAACTAGGAATGGCTAACCCAAATACCCTACTTCTCCCTCTTCGTGCTTGCACGCCTGCACCTTGCAAAGGTATAAAAACCTTCGGAAAATTAGACTCGGGGCTGCTCAGACTCCTGTCAAGAGGGGTGACACACCCTGCTGAGGAAATAAAACTTTTTCTGTTGAACTTGCCGACGGTGTGAGTTGTTTTTTTCTGGGAATGGACAGCCGCTACAACATTTCCAGGAGCACTGAGCTCCGACTGCCACTGTCTGTGCCTGTATAGAAAGGAGACCACCGGTACAGGAGTGCTCTCCCCAGAACTAGAGAATTTCTGATTTCTCTAGGGCAGGGGTCCTTCAACTCTTTAAAGAGGGACCAGTTCACTGTCCCTCCGACCCATTGGAGTGCCGGACTATAGTTTCAAAAACAACTATGAACAAATTCCAAGGCACACTGCACACATCTTATTTTGAAGTTAAAAACAAACCAACAAACGGGGCACAAACACATGGCTGACAGGATCAATGTCCTCGGCTGTGCCCATGTGGCCCACAGGCTGTCGTTTGAGGACCCCTGCTCTAGGCACTCACAAAGAGCACGCAGTTTCAACCCTAAAGCCTGGAGACTGCAATTTGTTTAAAGTTGATTGGGTAGAAGGAGTCCCCGATGGGCCCACGCAAGACTCGTTTTCCCTCACCCTACTCCTCAGAGGTCATAATTCTGCTATGGGCAACCAGGAGATCCTGATCTGATCTCTGACATGGATGTGTGGATTGACATGGCCACTAATAAGCCAGCATCTATAAAAGACTTGCTCCCTCCCCCAACAGAAAGGGTTCTTGTTTCCATGAGTTCAGGAAACATGGCATGACCAGAAAAACAACTGGTCCAAGTTACTAAAACCACCAAGGTGGAGGCCGTCCCTCCCCTCCCCATCCCCCTCCCTGTCGTCTTTATACCACTTTGTAGGAGGACCGGGGGAGCAGGAGAGCTGGCTTAGGACCCATTGGGACCGCTGCCTGCCTATCAGTTCCCGGGGGCCAGAGAGAGATATACAACCCTCTTTAAATTCACCCCACAACACGTGCACTAGGGATGGCATGTCTGCTCAACCCCCGAGAAGGATCACTCGGCAGCTGCAGTCTCTGCTTAAGGCAAGCAGCCCCAACACCTGGGGAAGACCCCCGAGTCTCTCTTTGGGTACGTGTCCCCTTATCTTCCAGGGATTACATCATTGGAATCAACAAAATCCCCTTTTCTGACAAACCACAAGGTCTGATTTCTTTGCTAGACAAGCTTTTACACATGCATCAGCCCACCTCAGACAACTGCCAGCCACTTCTCCAGGTGCTGGTCACAACAGAGGAACAGGAGCCCTTCCAGACAGAGGCCCAGAAAGCAGTCAATAGACCTGATGGTCAGCCAGCTGGCACTCCCCGCTTGAGAGAAACTCTTTTTGCCACTGCACGAACAATGGGGGACCCAAACTCCTAGTAAGGCCCCGAGGGCCTCGCCAGGTAGCACCAGGTTTTCTAGCAGGGCCTCCGCGGGACAGCTAGGAAACCTATGCATTTACCTAAGGTCAGTGAGAATTTTCAGGGTCCTACCTTTCTAGAGTGGCTGATGGAAGCCTGCGGGCTGTATACCCCTTTTGATCCAGAGGCCCTCGAGAACAAGAGGGCAAAAGTATTGCCTGTATTACTCAGCCCGCCTCAGACATGATAAAGAAATGGGAAGCATATCAAGGGAACAATCTTAGTGATTTGGTAGAAGTGCCTTAGAGGTTGTATCACAATACAGAGGACCCTACCACGACAGAGACAAAGAAATAGCTAAAATACTAGGAATTGCTATGAGACACACTAGAGAATCAGGAAAAGAGATCATGGCCCCCTCACGGAGAGACTGACCTGTGGCACCGCCAAGTCCCGAGGAAAAAGGATCCATGTGCCTGCTACAGAAAAGGCAGACATTGGAAAAACCACTGCATTGAAAACCCCAGGAGAGACGGACAATCCTCCACTAGAGAGGACGGGCCTCGTCCTCGCCTAGAGAAACCCAAGCGAGAGACAATAATGCTTGAGGAAGCTGAAGGAAGGTGTCAGGGCTCTGTTTTACTGACCCCAGGATCCCAGTAAATGTCTTGGAGTACACAGGGGCCATCTTCTCGGGTTCAAAAAAGAGAACGGGCACATTGTCAAAGGAAAGATTTAAATTACTGTCAGCATATGATTGCTTCCAAAGATAACGCACACCAGAAGGTTTGCATGGTGACTGGGGGGCTTGCCAAGCCATCAAGGTGAAAAATGTCTCTCTGTCCTTTTTTCGCAGTTGGCCACATGGTTTTCATGGCACTGGCTCCCGGTTCGGCTGTTGAGCCAGTGAAACTCTTTTGAGCAGGAGTTGAGGTGGCCGGTGAACATCAGCGGCAGGACAAAATCGTCCTGTTTCAATACGAAGCCACCTATATCACCTCTTGGACATTATCATTGTCCTGGGCTCTGAATCACCAGCCCAGATGTAGAATGCGCCTGACAGGTACCTATTGTTTGAATGAGGCTCTGGTTAACCCCTCTCGGTAACTTAGTGGCATGGGAGTCTGGACAAGGGACTACCTTTACTTTCCAGATGAGAAAACTCACTCAAAAAGACAAAGGTATTGACCCACAGGAACACAACTGGTTAACAACAAAGCCATATTCCCAACCAGTGTCTGGAGCCAGAGCTCGGAGCCCCACATGCCTGTGCCCAGCTGAGCAGTCACTCTCTCCTGAACCTTCCAAAGATCTGAGCAGATCCTTCCCCCTCCCCATCCAGAATATGTTTTTTCATAGGATGGCGTGGATCTGCAGCTCTGGGAGAGGGACATATCTCATGGGAACACACGGAGCAGATGAAGGGGGAGGAGGGGAGAGTGGAGCCCATCTTGGCCCACCAGGCCTGGAGGATGATGTTCCCACTCAGAGAAGCCATTCCACATAGAAGACCACATGGCCAGCCCCACGATGAGACACGACGTCCCTCAAAGACCCATAGCCCTAGAAGGGACAACACTGGAGACACAGTGTGGGAATTGCAGCGACCTGATCCCACCACAGCGAAGCATAACACTAAGGGGGTGCAGCAGAAGCGCAAGGAAATGGAGCAGCAAGGTGCCCAAGGAATGCCAAAGGAGGCCTTTGGGGGCAGGACTTGGTGCCCGCACACACTGGACTGGAAAACACTCTTAAGGCCAACAAACAGTCCGTAAACTGACTATGAGCTTTCCTGTCTTGATGAGTTGTGTTTTCTTTTATGGTCATTGGATTTTGGCTGTTTTCTTTCTTTTGGTGCATGCTTTTGCTCTGTCTTGTGTTTGTGCATGTTATTACCTCTACTGTATGTCTCAAAAGAGATGCTGGATGAACAATCTCAGGAGAGAAAAAGGTGGCCCAACACTTCTGGGGGTCCACGGGAGAAAGGGAATTGGGGGGAAAGGGAGTGGTGTTAAGAAAGCCAGAGACAGGGGAACAACAAGTAGATACAAATCCGTGGTGAGGGCGATGTAGGAAGCCTGGTAGGGCGTGACCAAGGGTAAAGGAACCAAGAGGAATGACTGAAACCCAAATGAAGACTGAGCATGGCAGTGGGCACAAGAGGGAGATGAAGGGGAATAGCAGAGCGACCTAAGAAGCATTGGCGATTTAGAGAGGTCTAAATAAAGGCACGAACTGATGTAAATATATGTATCTGTGAGCATAGGGAAATAGCCCTATGTCCATATTTTTATAGGTTTCGTATTAAGGTAGCAGATGGCCTTTTGGCCTGCACTCAAGTACGATCTCAATGCAAGAATACTTGGTACTATTACATTGGCATTCCATAATGCTCACCTTCCCGACACGATCACTGAAGACTAAGTGGTTGCATAAGCAATTGTGATCAAGAAAGATGATGGTGCCAAGCTATCAAAAATTTTGGCAGCTGAGGTCTTAAAGGCTTGAAGGGTAAGCGAGCGGCCATCTAGCTCAGAAGCAACAAAGCCCACAGGGAGTAAGCCTACCAGCCTGTGGGATCAGGAGGATTCAAAGGGACCTGGCACCATCAGTACAAAAAAATCTTATCATTGCGAATGAGCGGGGAGTGCTGGGTAGAGACCCAAAGCCCATTTGCAGTCCACTGGACATTCCCTTAAGAAAGGTCTCGGGGACAAGACGAGCCAAGACAGGGTGCGAGACAGCAACAATGAAACACAACTTTCCTCTAGCTCCGCAATGTTTCCTCTCCCCTCACTATCAAGATCCCAATTATAACTTACAAATCTGGCTAGACCAGACAATGTGCACTGGGAAAGATAGGAAGTGGAAAGACAGGGAATTCTTGGCAGATGAGCCCTTGAGGACCAGTGTTATGAATGGAGATACTGGGAGGGTGGAGGGACGGTAGGTTGGATGGGGGGGCGGGGGGGAACAAATTACAAGGATCTACATTTAACCTCAAAAGATAAAGGGGTGAAGGGGGGATATCAGACAGTGCAAGATATGACCAAATAATAATTAGTAAATTATCAAGGATTTGTGAGAGAGGGGTAGTGAGAAGGGGTGGGGAATGAGGAGCTGAGGCCAGGGGCTTGGGTGGAGAGAAGATATTTTGAGAATAATGAGCGCAATGAATGTCCAAATGTGCTTTATAAGATTGATGTATGCACGGATTGGGGTTATTGTTGTATGAACCCCTAATAAAAGGAGGGAAAAAAAGACTCTGGCAGAGGGCTGATGCTAGGATGATCTCAGGCTGGATTAGACCAGCAAAAGCAGGTACTGGAGTCACCTCACCCTCTGTCTATTCCTGTGTGAGCCACGAAGCTCAGGTCCACAGCCCTGGCAGCTGGACAGTGAGAGAGGCGGGGCTGTGATTTCATTCCACAAGGGGAATGGCCCTACTGTCCTGCAGGGCCCAAGCTCCTGTGTAGTGCTGCTCTCTGGGGCAGCTCTTTCATGGAGCCCACACCATGGGAGCTCTACAATTCATGGGGGATTGGCAAAAGCCTCTGCTCATGCACACACACCACCCCCTAGGTGGAGGACCTCGGGGAACAAAGCCTGAGGCAGACACCAAGCCCACTAACTGATCCTGTAAGAGATAGAATCAGGATCCCGAAACTGGCAACTGGGAGTAAGAGGCAGCATCACTGGGTCCCAGCCCCTGCCACTGCCATCTCCAAGGAGTGACATTCCCAAACAGAGGGTTTTCCAAAGGCACTGTCAGGACTGTGGAATGAGCAGCTCATTTGTGGACATGGATACTATGTGATCCAGATGTACTACCTCCTCCGTTCCAGTCAGCGGAGACTGAAAACCCTGCCAAGCAGAGAGCCATGCATCTGAACAGTATCCACCAGTCACTCATGTCCAGTCCTGCTGCCTCTAAAGAGCTTTCCTGGGTTGGTCAGATCTCTCTGGGGACAGATATCCCTCTGTCCTTGGTTCTGCGTGAGAAAGAATTCACGCCAGAGCCTGGTTTGTGATCCAAGTGAGGTTTAGGAGAGAGCTAGGGAGGGGTGGTGGGCAACCCTGGTCGATCCCAGTGGCTGAATTGAATATACTTGGCCTACGTGGGTCGAGGCAGGTGCAGCGCCCACCTAGGTGTACCTGCCCTTCCTGGCCGGAAACCTGGACCTCTGAGCACGCACAGTGTGCCACTCCTTCCTGGGCCGCTAACTGGGCCCTCTGAGCATGTGTAATGGACACCCCAGTCCCTATGCTAGCTACCTAACATTTACACCCTGAAGAGATATGGACCCAAATCTCTGGGGTACTGGGCGACGACATCTCTAGCTACTTCCTGCTGGCAAAATGGGCGATGTGGGGCTTTGGGTCCACACCCTTCCTGCTCTGCTGGGAGGGGTTGTGCAATCAGGGCTAGGATGGATAAGGTTGAAGTGGTCCAGGAGATGGTGGTCCTGGAGCTGGCACACTTGGATTACGGGCCTTGGTAACTTGAGAATTTCTGGAAAAACCAACAAAAGGACAAAGGGGTGAACACTTTAACTGAGACAAGGCTAGAATTGTGAGGTGGAAGTGCCCTTGAAAGTAGGTGAGTATCACAGGAAGTAAGTAAAAACCTTAGTGTTATCAGGCATGTGTGTTTGTTCATTCTAAGGACAGGCACGGGGGTAAAAGCGTTCACAAATTCCCCTAGGAGGGTCCAAAGTTTGGGCACTACTGGGTGCAGTGGGATCACTGCTTCATTTATGATCCTAAGGTCTTGGACCTACTTATAAGAAACATCCTTCTTTTTAACCCTATAACGCCTCAATTTTAAATTTGGGGGCAAAAAATTTTTTGTTTGGATTCATTACTTTCATAGTTATCAATATAGATCCATATATATTCATTTCTTAAATGTTACGGAAGGTCTTGCTCGGCGTTATAGGGTTAAATTGTAATATTGGGATACTACAGGCGGAGTCAACAGGGATCAAAAGTAGAGTAACTGCCTGTGTCATTTTTAATTTTCTTGGGTTCCATATGAGCATAAGGCTTGTAAATTACCCGGGGACCAAATTCCCCTGGTGCCTCTACTACGGGTAGAATGTTTAGGGAGGTTTCAGGGCTGGGAAAATAGTAACCTAAAGTCCAGGATCCCTTAGGGCAGGGGTCCTCAAATTGTTTACACAGAGGGCCAGTTCACTGTCCCTCCCACCGTTGGAGGGCCAGACTATCGTTTTTAAAAAAAAAAATGAACAAATTCCTATGCACACTGCAAGAGTCGGCTGCTGAGCAGGACAGGCAGTGGCAGCAAAACACCCTGAGGGTGGGATAAATGGCAGCGGGCCACATGTGCCCCAAGGGCCACAGTTTGAGGACGCCTGCCTTAGGGGTTCCTGGGTGCACGGGGGATGAAGGTCTCCTATTGCTCCTCAAGAGGAGAAATGCTCTAAGTTCTGGCATCTCCGCCCACTTTCCCATCACTCTATAGAACTGTTCCAGGTGAATCACGGTTGGAAGGGAAAGTGTACCATTCTCTGGCCACCATTCTCCTTTCTCAAAAAGATATTGTGGCCAAATAGAGTTCCAAAGTGAATCTATCAGCTTTTGTTCGCCCAGCCTCTGTGTATCAACTCTATCCCAATTGGACAGGATTCATGCAAGGGGGCAATTCCTGAGCATCAAGCTGCTAAGTCCCATCTAGAAAGCACAAAACAAGGAGGCGATTGACAGCTTGCTGCCTCCCGGTCAATAACCCCGCTTGAGAGTGCACCCCTGGGTTTCCCTGAATCTGATGCCTCAGGCAGATGCCACAGCCCGAGGGAAGGGGTCAAAGACCAGTCGCTGAGGGCGACTTTAGGTCTAACCATTTTTCTGGACTACAAGCTAGGAGGACTACTGCTTGGGATGGCCCCACGGCCCTGCAAGACGCCTGCTGGCGGGGCAGACGCTCAAATCTCAGAAGGGAAGGGAACCTTAAGGGAAATTGGAATTTCTGGCTGGAACATCATGGCAGTGGAGCTGGGTATTAAGGAAGAGCTGTCCCCCAAAGTGCCTAAAGCAGCATCACTGAAAGCGTAAAGGGAACACTTAGTCCGGCTAGGCTTCCGAACGCCATTGGCCTAAGCCTGGGCAACGGAAAACCAGCCTGTAACAAGGAACCAACCTAAACTGGTAGAACACTAGCCCTATAACGCCTCCAGTTTTAAATTCAGGAAATAATTTTTTTTTTGTTTTTATTCTTTACTTTCATAGCTATCAATATAGATGGCATTCAAAATATATTTAAAAGATATAAAATGTTCAATGGTTTTTAAATGTAACCAAATGGTCACATTTATAATTTATAATTTGGGTACCAGATACGTTTTAATTCAATATGATGACAATTTCGTGCTCGGCGTTATAGGGCTAGAGCAGCTTGTTTGAAAAGCCAGGAGAAAGGTAAGGGAATGGAGGGGAAAAGGGAAACATTTGGCTCCCGGGACAAGGCAGGGCTAACTCCCAGGCCTCCTCACCCAGCTCCCTAGGCAGCACCCTTCCACATGTTTGGACTGGTGGGTGCCTTCTTGGCCAGGGTCAAAGACCCTGTTTCCCTTCGGCCACAATGGCGGCTATGTGGGATCTCTGGGAAAAGCTTAAACAGCCTTGACAAGAGTGAAGCCATTTGGGGCTGACAGAAGCCACCATGAAAAGAAAATAAAGTAGCTATGAACTGTCAATAAACCAGCTGATATTGGGGAGGTAGGCTGTGCAGACTTAGTCCAAGGGAATGTCACCAAAGAAATGGATGATCGGAAGGCTTGCAAGAATGACCAGAGCCTTTGTGTTCAACTAGGAATGGCTAACCCAAATACCCTACTTCTCCCTCTTCGTGCTTGCACACCTGCACCTTGCAAAGGTATAAAAACCTTCGGAAAATTAGACTCGGGGCTGCTCAGACTCCTGTCAAGAGGGGTGACACACCCTGCTGAGGAAATAAAACTTTTTCTGTTGAACTTGCCGACGGTGTGAGTTGTTTTTTTCTGGGAATGGACAGCCGCTACAACATTTCCAGGAGCACTGAGCTCCGACTGCCACTGTCTGTGCCTGTATAGAAAGGAGACCACCGGTACAGGAGTGCTCTCCCCAGAACTAGAGAATTTCTGATTTCTCTAGGGCAGGGGTCCTTCAACTCTTTAAAGAGGGACCAGTTCACTGTCCCTCCGACCCATTGGAGTGCCGGACTATAGTTTCAAAAACAACTATGAACAAATTCCAAGGCACACTGCACACATCTTATTTTGAAGTTAAAAACAAACCAACAAACGGGGCACAAACACATGGCTGACAGGATCAATGTCCTCGGCTGTGCCCATGTGGCCCACAGGCTGTCGTTTGAGGACCCCTGCTCTAGGCACTCACAAAGAGCACGCGGTTTCAACCCTAAAACCTGGAGACTCTGCAATTTGTTTAAAGTTGATTGGGTAGAAGGAGTCCCCGATGGGCCCACGCAAGACTCGTTTTCCCTCACCCTACTCCTCAGAGGTCATAATTCTGCTATGGGCAACCAGGACATCCCGATCTGATCTCTGACATGGATGTGTGGATTGACATGGCCACTAATAAGCCAGCATCCATAAAAGACTTGCTCCCTCCCCCAACAGAAAGGGTTCTTGTTTCCATGAGTTCAGGAAACATGGCATGACCAGAAAAACAACTGGTCCAAGTTACTAAAACCACCAAGGTGGAGGCCGTCCCTCCCCTCCCCATCCCCCTCCCTGTCGTCTTTATACCACTTTGCAGGAGGACCGGGGGAGCAGGAGAGCTGGCTTAGGACCCATTGGGACCGCTGCCTGCCTATCAGTTCCCGGGGGCCAGAGAGAGATATACAACCCTCTTTAAATTCACCCCACAACACGTGCACTAGGGCTGGCATGTCTGCTCAACCCCCGAAAAGGATCACTCGGCAGCTGCAGTTTCTGCTTAAGGCAAGCAGCCCCAACACCTGGGGAAGACCCCCGAGTCTCTCTTTGGGTACATTTCCCCTTTTCTTCCAGGGATTACATCATTGGAGTCAACAAAATCCCCTTTTCTGACAAACCACAAGGTCTGATTTCTTTGCTAGACAAGCTTTTACACATGCATCAGCCCACCTCAGACAACTGCCAGCCACTTCTCCAGGTGCTGGTCACAACAGAGGAACAGGAGCCCTTCCAGACAGAGGCCCAGAAAGCAGTCAATAGACCTGATGGTCAGCCAGCTGGCACTCCCCGCTTGAGAGAAACTCTTTTTGCCACTGCACGAACAATGGGGGACCCAAACTCCTAGTAAGGCCCCGAGGGCCTCGCCAGGTAGCACCAGGTTTTCTAGCAGGGCCTCCGCGGGACAGCTAGGAAACCTATGCATTTACCTAAGGTCAGTGAGAATTTTCAGGGTCCTACCTTTCTAGAGTGGCTGATGGAAGCCTGCGGGCTGTATACCCCTTTTGATCCAGAGGCCCTCGAGAACAAGAGGGCAAAAGTATTGCCTGTATTACTCAGCCCGCCTCAGACATGATAAAGAAATGGGAAGCATATCAAGGGAACAATCTTAGTGATTTGGTAGAAGTGCCTTAGAGGTTGTATCACAATACAGAGGACCCTACCACGACAGAGACAAAGAAATAGCTAAAATACTAGGAATTGCTATGAGACACACTAGAGAATCAGGAAAAGAGATCATGGCCCCCTCACGGAGAGACTGACCTGTGGCACCGCCAAGTCCCGAGGAAAAAGGATCCATGTGCCTGCTACAGAAAAGGCAGACATTGGAAAAACCACTGCATTGAAAACCCCAGGAGAGACGGACAATCCTCCACTAGAGAGGACGGGCCTCGTCCTCGCCTAGAGAAACCCAAGCGAGAGACAATAATGCTTGAGGAAGCTGAAGGAAGGTGTCAGGGCTCTGTTTTACTGACCCCAGGATCCCAGTAAATGTCTTGGAGAACACAGGGGCCATCTACTCGGGTTCAAAAAAGAGAACGGGCACATTGTCAAAGGAAAGATTTAAATTACTGTCAGCATATGATTGCTTCCAAAGATAACGCACACCAGAAGGTTTGCATGGAGACTGGGGGGCTTGCCAAGCCATCAAGGTGAAAAATGTCTCTCTGTCCTTTTTTCGCAGTTGGCCACATGGTTTTCATGGCACTGGCTCCCGGCTCGGCTGTTGAGCCAGTGAAACTCTTTTGAGCAGGAGTTGAGGTGGCCGGTGAACATCAGCGGCGGACAAAATCGTCCTGTTTCAATACGAAGCCACCTATATCACCTCTTGGACATTATCATTGTCCTGGGCTCTGAATCACCAGCCCAGATGTAGAATGCGCCTGACAGGTACCTATTGTTTGAATGAGGCTCTGGTTAACCCCTCTCGGTAACTTAGTGGCATGGGAGTCTGGACAAGGGACTACCTTTACTTTCCAGATGAGAAAACTCACTCAAAAAGACAAAGGTATTGACCCACAGGAACACAACTGGTTAACAACAAAGCCATATTCCCAACCAGTGTCTGGAGCCAGAGCTCGGAGCCCCACATGCCTGTGCCCAGCTGAGCAGTCACTCTCTCCTGAACCTTCCAAAGATCTGAGCAGATCCTTCCCCCTCCCCATCCAGAATATGTTTTTTCATAGGATGGCGTGGATCTGCAGCTCTGGGAGAGGGACATATCTCATGGGAACACACGGAGCAGATGAAGGGGGAGGAGGGGAGAGTGGAGCCCATCTTGGCCCACCAGGCCTGGAGGATGATGTTCCCACTCAGAGAAGCCATTCCACATAGAAGACCACATGGCCAGCCCCACGATGAGACACGACGTCCCTCAAAGACCCATAGCCCTAGAAGGGACAACACTGGAGACACAGTGTGGGAATTGCAGCGACCTGATCCCACCACAGCGAAGCATAACACTAAGGGGGTGCAGCAGAAGCGCAAGGAAATGGAGCAGCAAGGTGCCCAAGGAATGCCAAAGGAGGCCTTTGGGGGCAGGACTTGGTGCCCGCACACACTGGACTGGAAAACACTCCTAAGGCCAACAAACAGTCCGTAAACTGACTATGAGCTTTCCTGTCTTGATGAGTTGTGTTTTCTTTTATGGTCATTGGATTTTGGCTGTTTTCTTTCTTTTGGTGCATGCTTTTGCTCTGTCTTGTGTTTGTGCATGTTATTACCTCTACTGTATGTCTCAAAAGAGATGCTGGATGAACAATCTCAGGAGAGAAAAAGGTGGCCCAACACTTCTGGGGGTCCACGAGAGAAAGGGAATTGGGGGGAAAGGGAGTGGTGTTAAGAAAGCCAGAGACAGGGGAACAACAAGTAGATACAAATCCGTGGTGAGGGCGATGTAGGAAGCCTGGTAGGGCGTGACCAAGGGTAAAGGAACCAAGAGGAATGACTGAAACCCAAATGAAGACTGAGCATGGCAGTGGGCACAAGAGGGAGATGAAGGGGAATAGCAGAGCGACCTAAGAAGCATTGGCGATTTAGAGAGGTCTAAATAAAGGCACGAACTGATGTAAATATATGTATCTGTGAGCATAGGGAAATAGCCCTATGTCCATATTTTTATAGGTTTCGTATTAAGGTAGCAGATGGCCTTTTGGCCTGCACTCAAGTACGATCTCAATGCAAGAATACTTGGTACTATTACATTGGCATTCCATAATGCTCACCTTCCCGACACGATCACTGAAGACTAAGTGGTTGCATAAGCAATTGTGATCAAGAAAGATGATGGTGCCAAGCTATCAAAAATTTTGGCAGCTGAGGTCTTAAAGGCTTGAAGGGTAAGCGAGCGGCCATCTAGCTCAGAAGCAACAAAGCCCACAGGGAGTAAGCCTACCAGCCTGTGGGATCAGGAGGATTCAAAGGGACCTGGCACCATCAGTACAAAAAAATCTTATCATTGCGAATGAGCGGGGAGTGCTGGGTAGAGACCCAAAGCCCATTTGCAGTCCACTGGACATTCCCTTAAGAAAGGTCTCGGGGACAAGACGAGCCAAGACAGGGTGCGAGACAGCAACAATGAAACACAACTTTCCTCTAGCTCCGCAATGTTTCCTCTCCCCTCACTATCAAGATCCCAATTATAACTTACAAATCTGGCTAGACCAGACAATGTGCACTGGGAAAGATAGGAAGTGGAAAGACAGGGAATTCTTGGCAGATGAGCCCTTGAGGACCAGTGTTATGAATGGAGATACTGGGAGGGTGGAGGGACGGTAGGTTGGATGGGGGGGCGGGGGGGAACAAATTACAAGGATCTACATTTAACCTCAAAAGATAAAGGGGTGAAGGGGGGATATCAGACAGTGCAAGATATGACCAAATAATAATTAGTAAATTATCAAGGATTTGTGAGAGAGGGGTAGTGAGAAGGGGTGGGGAATGAGGAGCTGAGGCCAGGGGCTTGGGTGGAGAGAAGATATTTTGAGAATAATGAGCGCAATGAATGTCCAAATGTGCTTTATAAGATTGATGTATGCACGGATTGGGGTTATTGTTGTATGAACCCCTAATAAAAGGAGGGAAAAAAAGACTCTGGCAGAGGGCTGATGCTAGGATGATCTCAGGCTGGATTAGACCAGCAAAAGCAGGTACTGGAGTCACCTCACCCTCTGTCTATTCCTGTGTGAGCCACGAAGCTCAGGTCCACAGCCCTGGCAGCTGGACAGTGAGAGAGGCGGGGCTGTGATTTCATTCCACAAGGGGAATGGCCCTACTGTCCTGCAGGGCCCAAGCTCCTGTGTAGTGCTGCTCTCTGGGGCAGCTCTTTCATGGAGCCCACACCATGGGAGCTCTACAATTCATGGGGGATTGGCAAAAGCCTCTGCTCATGCACACACACCACCCCCTAGGTGGAGGACCTCGGGGAACAAAGCCTGAGGCAGACACCAAGCCCACTAACTGATCCTGTAAGAGATAGAATCAGGATCCCGAAACTGGCAACTGGGAGTAAGAGGCAGCATCACTGGGTCCCAGCCCCTGCCACTGCCATCTCCAAGGAGTGACATTCCCAAACAGAGGGTTTTCCAAAGGCACTGTCAGGACTGTGGAATGAGCAGCTCATTTGTGGACATGGATACTATGTGATCCAGATGTACTACCTCCTCCGTTCCAGTCAGCAGAGACTGAAAACCCTGCCAAGCAGAGAGCCATGCATCTGAACAGTATCCACCAGTCACTCATGTCCAGTCTTGCTGCCTCTAAAGAGCTTTCCTGGGTTGGTCAGATCTCTCTGGGGACAGATATCCCTCTGTCCTTGGTTCTGCGTGAGAAAGAATTCACGCCAGAGCCTGGTTTGTGATCCAAGTGAGGTTTAGGAGAGAGCTAGGGAGGGGTGGTGGGCAACCCTGGTCGATCCCAGTGGCTGAATTGAATATACTTGGCCTACGTGGGTCGAGACAGGTGCAGCGCCCACCTAGGTGTACCTGCCCTTCCTGGCCGGAAACCTGGACCTCTGAGCACGCACAGTGTGCCACTCCTTCCTGGGCCGCTAACTGGGCCCTCTGAGCATGTGTAATGGACACCCCAGTCCCTATGCTAGCTACCTAACATTTACACCCTGAAGAGATATGGACCCAAATCTCTGGGGTACTGGGCGACGACATCTCTAGCTACTTCCTGCTGGCAAAATGGGCGATGTGGGGCTTTGGGTCCACACCCTTCCTGCTCTGCTGGGAGGGGTTGTGCAATCAGGGCTAGGATGGATAAGGTTGAAGTGGTCCAGGAGATGGTGGTCCTGGAGCTGGCACACTTGGATTACGGGCCTTGGTAACTTGAGAATTTCTGGAAAAACCAACAAAAGGACAAAGGGGTGAACACTTTAACTGAGACAAGGCTAGAATTGTGAGGTGGAAGTGCCCTTGAAAGTAGGTGAGTATCACAGGAAGTAAGTAAAAACCTTAGTGTTATCAGGCATGTGTGTTTGTTCATTCTAAGGACAGGCACGGGGGTAAAAGCGTTCACAAATTCCCCTAGGAGGGTCCAAAGTTTGGGCACCACTGGGTGCAGTGGGATCACTGCTTCATTTATGATCCTAAGGTCTTGGACCTACTTATAAGAAACATCCTTCTTTTTAACCCTATAACGCCTCAATTTTAAATTTGGGGGCAAAAAATTTTTTGTTTGGATTCATTACTTTCATAGTTATCAATATAGATCCATATATATTCATTTCTTAAATGTTACGGAAGGTCTTGCTCGGCGTTATAGGGTTAAATTGTAATATTGGGATACTACAGGCGGAGTCAACAGGGATCAAAAGTAGAGTAACTGCCTGTGTCATTTTTAATTTTCTTGGGTTCCATATGAGCATAAGGCTTGTAAATTACCCGGGGACCAAATTCCCCTGGTGCCTCTACTACGGGTAGAATGTTTAGGGAGGTTTCAGGGCTGGGAAAATAGTAACCTAAAGTCCAGGATCCCTTAGGGCAGGGGTCCTCAAATTGTTTACACAGAGGGCCAGTTCACTGTCCCTCCCACCGTTGGAGGGCCAGACTATCGTTTTTTAAAAAAAAAAATGAACAAATTCCTATGCACACTGCAAGAGTCGGCTGCTGAGCAGGACAGGCAGTGGCAGCAAAACACCCTGAGGGTGGGATAAATGGCAGCGGGCCACATGTGCCCCAAGGGCCACAGTTTGAGGACGCCTGCCTTAGGGGTTCCTGGGTGCACGGGGGATGAAGGTCTCCTATTGCTCCTCAAGAGGAGAAATGCTCTAAGTTCTGGCATCTCCGCCCACTTTCCCATCACTCTATAGAACTGTTCCAGGTGAATCACGGTTGGAAGGGAAAGTGTACCATTCTCTGGCCACCATTCTCCTTTCTCAAAAAGATATTGTGGCCAAATAGAGTTCCAAAGTGAATCTATCAGCTTTTGTTCGCCCAGCCTCTGTGTATCAACTCTATCCCAATTGGACAGGATTCATGCAAGGGGGCAATTCCTGAGCATCAAGCTGCTAAGTCCCATCTAGAAAGCACAAAACAAGGAGGCGATTGACAGCTTGCTGCCTCCCGGTCAATAACCCCGCTTGAGAGTGCACCCCTGGGTTGCCCTGAATCTGATGCCTCAGGCAGATGCCACAGCCCGAGGGAAGGGGTCAAAGACCAGTCGCTGAGGGCGACTTTAGGTCTAACCATTTTTCTGGACTACAGGCTAGGAGGACTACTGCTTGGGATGGCCCCACGGCCCTGCAAGACGCCTGCTGGCGGGGCAGACGCTCAAATCTCAGAAGGGAAGGGAACCTTAAGGGAAATTGGAATTTCTGGCTGGAACATCATGGCAGTGGAGCTGGGTATTAAGGAAGAGCTGTCCCCCAAAGTGCCTAAAGCAGCATCACTGAAAGCGTAAAGGGAACACTTAGTCCGGCTAGGCTTCCGAACGCCATTGGCCTAAGCCTGGGCAACGGAAAACCAGCCTGTAACAAGGAACCAACCTAAACTGGTAGAACACTAGCCCTATAACGCCTCCAGTTTTAAATTCAGGAAATAATTTTTTTTGTTTTTATTCTTTACTTTCATAGCTATCAATATAGATGGCATTCAAAATATATTTAAAAGATATAAAATGTTCAATGGTTTTTAAATGTAACCAAATGGTCACATTTATAATTTATAATTTGGGTACCAGATACGTTTTAATTCAATATGATGACAATTTCGTGCTCGGCGTTATAGGGCTAGAGCAGCTTGTTTGAAAAGCCAGGAGAAAGGTAAGGGAATGGAGGGGAAAAGGGAAACATTTGGCTCCTGGGACAAGGCAGGGCTAACTCCCAGGCCTCCTCACCCAGCTCCCTAGGCAGCACCCTTCCACATGTTTGGACTGGTGGGTGCCTTCTTGGCCAGGGTCAAAGACCCTGTTTCCCTTCGGCCACAATGGCGGCTATGTGGGATCTCTGGGAAAAGCTTAAACAGCCTTGACAAGAGTGAAGCCATTTGGGGCTGACAGAAGCCACCATGAAAAGAAAATAAAGTAGCTATGAACTGTCAATAAACCAGCTGATATTGGGGAGGTAGGCTGTGCAGACTTAGTCCAAGGGAATGTCACCAAAGAAATGGATGATCGGAAGGCTTGCAAGAATGACCAGAGCCTTTGTGTTCAACTAGGAATGGCTAACCCAAATACCCTACTTCTCCCTCTTCGTGCTTGCACACCTGCACCTTGCAAAGGTATAAAAACCTTCGGAAAATTAGACTCGGGGCTGCTCAGACTCCTGTCAAGAGGGGTGACACACCCTGCTGAGGAAATAAAACTTTTTCTGTTGAACTTGCCGACGGTGTGAGTTGTTTTTTTCTGGGAATGGACAGCCGCTACAACATTTCCAGGAGCACTGAGCTCCGACTGCCACTGTCTGTGCCTGTATAGAAAGGAGACCACCGGTACAGGAGTGCTCTCCCCAGAACTAGAGAATTTCTGATTTCTCTAGGGCAGGGGTCCTTCAACTCTTTAAAGAGGGACCAGTTCACTGTCCCTCCGACCCATTGGAGTGCCGGACTATAGTTTCAAAAACAACTATGAACAAATTCCAAGGCACACTGCACACATCTTATTTTGAAGTTAAAAACAAACCAACAAACGGGGCACAAACACATGGCTGACAGGATCAATGTCCTCGGCTGTGCCCATGTGGCCCACAGGCTGTCGTTTGAGGACCCCTGCTCTAGGCACTCACAAAGAGCACGCGGTTTCAACCCTAAAACCTGGAGACTCTGCAATTTGTTTAAAGTTGATTGGGTAGAAGGAGTCCCCGATGGGCCCACGCAAGACGCGTTTTCCCTCACCCTACTCCTCAGAGGTCATAATTCTGCTATGGGCAACCAGGACATCCCGATCTGATCTCTGACATGGATGTGTGGATTGACATGGCCACTAATAAGCCAGCATCTATAAAAGACTTGCTCCCTCCCCCAACAGAAAGGGTTCTTGTTTCCATGAGTTCAGGAAACATGGCATGACCAGAAAAACAACTGGTCCAAGTTACTAAAACCACCAAGGTGGAGGCCGTCCCTCCCCTCCCCATCCCCCTCCCTGTCGTCTTTATACCACTTTGCAGGAGGACCGGGGGAGCAGGAGAGCTGGCTTAGGACCCATTGGGACCGCTGCCTGCCTATCAGTTCCCGGGGGCCAGAGAGAGATATACAACCCTCTTTAAATTCACCCCACAACACGTGCACTAGGGCTGGCATGTCTGCTCAACCCCCGAGAAGGATCACTCGGCAGCTGCAGTTTCTGCTTAAGTCAAGCAGCCCCAACACCTGGGGAAGACCCCCGAGTCTCTCTTTGGGTACATGTCCCCTTTTCTTCCAGGGATTACATCATTGGAGTCAACAAAATCCCCTTTTCTGACAAACCACAAGGTCTGATTTCTTTGCTAGACAAGCTTTTACACATGCATCAGCCCACCTCAGACAACTGCCAGCCACTTCTCCAGGTGCTGGTCACAACAGAGGAACAGGAGCCCTTCCAGACAGAGGCCCAGAAAGCAGTCAATAGACCTGATGGTCAGCCAGCTGGCACTCCCCGCTTGAGAGAAACTCTTTTTGCCACTGCACGAACAATGGGGGACCCAAACTCCTAGTAAGGCCCCGAGGGCCTCGCCAGGTAGCACCAGGTTTTCTAGCAGGGCCTCCGCGGGACAGCTAGGAAACCTATGCATTTACCTAAGGTCAGTGAGAATTTTCAGGGTCCTACCTTTCTAGAGTGGCTGATGGAAGCCTGCGGGCTGTATACCCCTTTTGATCCAGAGGCCCTCGAGAACAAGAGGGCAAAAGTATTGCCTGTATTACTCAGCCCGCCTCAGACATGATAAAGAAATGGGAAGCATATCAAGGGAACAATCTTAGTGATTTGGTAGAAGTGCCTTAGAGGTTGTATCACAATACAGAGGACCCTACCACGACAGAGACAAAGAAATAGCTAAAATACTAGGAATTGCTATGAGACACACTAGAGAATCAGGAAAAGAGATCATGGCCCCCTCACGGAGAGACTGACCTGTGGCACCGCCAAGTCCCGAGGAAAAAGGATCCATGTGCCTGCTACAGAAAAGGCAGACATTGGAAAAACCACTGCATTGAAAACCCCAGGAGAGACGGACAATCCTCCACTAGAGAGGACGGGCCTCGTCCTCGCCTAGAGAAACCCAAGCGAGAGACAATAATGCTTGATGAAGCTGAAGGAAGGTGTCAGGGCTCTGTTTTACTGACCCCAGGATCCCAGTAAATGTCTTGGAGAACACAGGGGCCATCTTCTCAGGTTCAAAAAAGAGAACGGGCACATTGTCAAAGGAAAGATTTAAATTGCTGTCAGCATATGATTGCTTCCAAAGATAACGCACACCAGAAGGTTTGCATGGAGACTGGGGGGCTTGCCAAGCCATCAAGGTGAAAAATGTCTCTCTGTCCTTTTTTCGCAGTTGGCCACATGGTTTTCATGGCACTGGCTCCCGGCTCGGCTGTTGAGCCAGTGAAACTCTTTTGAGCAGGAGTTGAGGTGGCCGGTGAACATCAGCGGCGGACAAAATCGTCCTGTTTCAATACGAAGCCACCTATATCACCTCTTGGACATTATCATTGTCCTGGGCTCTGAATCACCAGCCCAGATGTAGAATGCGCCTGACAGGTACCTATTGTTTGAATGAGGCTCTGGTTAACCCCTCTCGGTAACTTAGTGGCATGGGAGTCTGGACAAGGGACTACCTTTACTTTCCAGATGAGAAAACTCACTCAAAAAGACAAAGGTATTGACCCACAGGAACACAACTGGTTAACAACAAAGCCATATTCCCAACCAGTGTCTGGAGCCAGAGCTCGGAGCCCCACATGCCTGTGCCCAGCTGAGCAGTCACCCTCTCCTGAACCTTCCAAAGATCTGAGCAGATCCTTCCCCCTCCCCATCCAGAATATGTTTTTTCATAGGATGGCGTGGATCTGCAGCTCTGGGAGAGGGACATATCTCATGGGAACACACGGAGCAGATGAAGGGGGAGGAGGGGAGAGTGGAGCCCATCTTGGCCCACCAGGCCTGGAGGATGATGTTCCCACTCAGAGAAGCCATTCCACATAGAAGACCACATGGCCAGCCCCACGATGAGACACGACGTCCCTCAAAGACCCATAGCCCTAGAAGGGACAACACTGGAGACACAGTGTGGGAATTGCAGCGACCTGATCCCACCACAGCGAAGCATAACACTAAGGGGGTGCAGCAGAAGCGCAAGGAAATGGAGCAGCAAGGTGCCCAAGGAATGCCAAAGGAGGCCTTTGGGGGCAGGACTTGGTGCCCGCACACACTGGACTGGAAAACACTCTTAAGGCCAACAAACAGTCCGTAAACTGACTATGAGCTTTCCTGTCTTGATGAGTTGTGTTTTCTTTTATGGTCATTGGATTTTGGCTGTTTTCTTTCTTTTGGTGCATGCTTTTGCTCTGTCTTGTGTTTGTGCATGTTATTACCTCTACTGTATGTCTCAAAAGAGATGCTGGATGAACAATCTCAGGAGAGAAAAAGGTGGCCCAACACTTCTGGGGGTCCACGAGAGAAAGGGAATTGGGGGGAAAGGGAGTGGTGTTAAGAAAGCCAGAGACAGGGGAACAACAAGTAGATACAAATCCGTGGTGAGGGCGATGTAGGAAGCCTGGTAGGGCGTGACCAAGGGTAAAGGAACCAAGAGGAATGACTGAAACCCAAATGAAGACTGAGCATGGCAGTGGGCACAAGAGGGAGATGAAGGGGAATAGCAGAGCGACCTAAGAAGCATTGGCGATTTAGAGAGGTCTAAATAAAGGCACGGACTGATGTAAATATATGTATCTGTGAGCATAGGGAAATAGCCCTATGTCCATATTTTTATAGGTTTCGTATTAAGGTAGCAGATGGCCTTTTGGCCTGCACTCAAGTACGATCTCAATGCAAGAATACTTGGTACTATTACATTGGCATTCCATAATGCTCACCTTCCCGACACGATCACTGAAGACTAAGTGGTTGCATAAGCATTTGTGATCAAGAAAGATGATGGTGCCAAGCTATCAAAAATTTTGGCAGCTGAGGTCTTAAAGGCTTGAAGGGTAAGCGAGCGGCCATCTAGCTCAGAAGCAACAAAGCCCACAGGGAGTAAGCCTACCAGCCTGTGGGATCAGGAGGATTCAAAGGGACCTGGCACCATCAGTACAAAAAAATCTTATCATTGCGAATGAGCGGGGAGTGCTGGGTAGAGACCCAAAGCCCATTTGCAGTCCACTGGACATTCCCTTAAGAAAGGTCTCGGGGACAAGACGAGCCAAGACAGGGTGCGAGACAGCAACAATGAAACACAACTTTCCTCTAGCTCCGCAATGTTTCCTCTCCCCTCACTATCAAGATCCCAATTATAACTTACAAATCTGGCTAGACCAGACAATGTGCACTGGGAAAGATAGGAAGTGGAAAGACAGGGAATTCTTGGCAGATGAGCCCTTGAGGACCAGTGTTATGAATGGAGATACTGGGAGGGTGGAGGGACGGTAGGTTGGATGGGGGGGCGGGGGGGAACAAATTACAAGGATCTACATTTAACCTCAAAAGATAAAGGGGTGAAGGGGGGATATCAGACAGTGCAAGATATGACCAAATAATAATTAGTAAATTATCAAGGATTTGTGAGAGAGGGGTAGTGAGAAGGGGTGGGGAATGAGGAGCTGAGGCCAGGGGCTTGGGTGGAGAGAAGATATTTTGAGAATAATGAGCGCAATGAATGTCCAAATGTGCTTTATAAGATTGATGTATGCACGGATTGGGGTTATTGTTGTATGAACCCCTAATAAAAGGAGGGAAAAAAAGACTCTGGCAGAGGGCTGATGCTAGGATGATCTCAGGCTGGATTAGACCAGCAAAAGCAGGTACTGGAGTCACCTCACCCTCTGTCTATTCCTGTGTGAGCCACGAAGCTCAGGTCCACAGCCCTGGCAGCTGGACAGTGAGAGAGGCGGGGCTGTGATTTCATTCCACAAGGGGAATGGCCCTACTGTCCTGCAGGGCCCAAGCTCCTGTGTAGTGCTGCTCTCTGGGGCAGCTCTTTCATGGAGCCCACACCATGGGAGCTCTACAATTCATGGGGGATTGGCAAAAGCCTCTGCTCATGCACACACACCACCCCCTAGGTGGAGGACCTCGGGGAACAAAGCCTGAGGCAGACACCAAGCCCACTAACTGATCCTGTAAGAGATAGAATCAGGATCCCGAAACTGGCAACTGGGAGTAAGAGGCAGCATCACTGGGTCCCAGCCCCTGCCACTGCCATCTCCAAGGAGTGACATTCCCAAACAGAGGGTTTTCCAAAGGCACTGTCAGGACTGTGGAATGAGCAGCTCATTTGTGGACATGGATACTATGTGATCCAGATGTACTACCTCCTCCGTTCCAGTCAGCGGAGACTGAAAACCCTGCCAAGCAGAGAGCCATGCATCTGAACAGTATCCACCAGTCACTCATGTCCAGTCCTGCTGCCTCTAAAGAGCTTTCCTGGGTTGGTCAGATCTCTCTGGGGACAGATATCCCTCTGTCCTTGGTTCTGCGTGAGAAAGAATTCACGCCAGAGCCTGGTTTGTGATCCAAGTGAGGTTTAGGAGAGAGCTAGGGAGGGGTGGTGGGCAACCCTGGTCGATCCCAGTGGCTGAATTGAATATACTTGGCCTACGTGGGTCGAGGCAGGTGCAGCGCCCACCTAGGTGTACCTGCCCTTCCTGGCCGGAAACCTGGACCTCTGAGCACGCACAGTGTGCCACTCCTTCCTGGGCCGCTAACTGGGCCCTCTGAGCATGTGTAATGGACACCCCAGTCCCTATGCTAGCTACCTAACATTTACACCCTGAAGAGATATGGACCCAAATCTCTGGGGTACTGGGCGACGACATCTCTAGCTACTTCCTGCTGGCAAAATGGGCGATGTGGGGCTTTGGGTCCACACCCTTCCTGCTCTGCTGGGAGGGGTTGTGCAATCAGGGCTAGGATGGATAAGGTTGAAGTGGTCCAGGAGATGGTGGTCCTGGAGCTGGCACACTTGGATTACGGGCCTTGGTAACTTGAGAATTTCTGGAAAAACCAACAAAAGGACAAAGGGGTGAACACTTTAACTGAGACAAGGCTAGAATTGTGAGGTGGAAGTGCCCTTGAAAGTAGGTGAGTATCACAGGAAGTAAGTAAAAACCTTAGTGTTATCAGGCATGTGTGTTTGTTCATTCTAAGGACAGGCACGGGGGTAAAAGCGTTCACAAATTCCCCTAGGAGGGTCCAAAGTTTGGGCACTACTGGGTGCAGTGGGATCACTGCTTCATTTATGATCCTAAGGTCTTGGACCTACTTATAAGAAACATCCTTCTTTTTAACCCTATAACGCCTCAATTTTAAATTTGGGGGCAAAAAATTTTTTGTTTGGATTCATTACTTTCATAGTTATCAATATAGATCCATATATATTCATTTCTTAAATGTTACGGAAGGTCTTGCTCGGCGTTATAGGGTTAAATTGTAATATTGGGATACTACAGGCGGAGTCAACAGGGATCAAAAGTAGAGTAACTGCCTGTGTCATTTTTAATTTTCTTGGGTTCCATATAGCATAAGGCTTGTAAATTACCCGGGGACCAAATTCCCCTGGTGCCTCTACTACGGGTAGAATGTTTAGGGAGGTTTCAGGGCTGGGAAAATAGTAACCTAAAGTCCAGGATCCCTTAGGGCAGGGGTCCTCAAATTGTTTACACAGAGGGCCAGTTCACTGTCCCTCCCACCGTTGGAGGGCCAGACTATCGTTTTTTAAAAAAAAAAAAAAAAGAACAAATTCCTATGCACACTGCAAGAGTCGGCTGCTGAGCAGGACAGGCAGTGGCAGCAAAACACCCTGAGGGTGGGATAAATGGCAGCGGGCCACATGTGCCCCACGGGCCACAGTTTGAGGACGCCTGCCTTAGGGGTTCCTGGGTGCACGGGGGATGAAGGTCTCCTATTGCTCCTCAAGAGGAGAAATGCTCTAAGTTCTGGCATCTCCGCCCACTTTCCCATCACTCTATAGAACTGTTCCAGGTGAATCACGGTTGGAAGGGAAAGTGTACCATTCTCTGGCCACCATTCTCCTTTCTCAAAAAGATATTGTGGCCAAATAGAGTTCCAAAGTGAATCTATCAGCTTTTGTTCGCCCAGCCTCTGTGTATCAACTCTATCCCAATTGGACAGGATTCATGCAAGGGGGCAATTCCTGAGCATCAAGCTGCTAAGTCCCATCTAGAAAGCACAAAACAAGGAGGCGATTGACAGCTTGCTGCCTCCCGGTCAATAACCCCGCTTGAGAGTGCACCCCTGGGTTGCCCTGAATCTGATGCCTCAGGCAGATGCCACAGCCCGAGGGAAGGGGTCAAAGACCAGTCGCTGAGGGCGACTTTAGGTCTAACCATTTTTCTGGACTACAGGCTAGGAGGACTACTGCTTGGGATGGCCCCACGGCCCTGCAAGACGCCTGCTGGCGGGGCAGACGCTCAAATCTCAGAAGGGAAGGGAACCTTAAGGGAAATTGGAATTTCTGGCTGGAACATCATGGCAGTGGAGCTGGGTATTAAGGAAGAGCTGTCCCCCAAAGTGCCTAAAGCAGCATCACTGAAAGCGTAAAGGGAACACTTAGTCCGGCTAGGCTTCCGAACGCCATTGGCCTAAGCCTGGGCAACGGAAAACCAGCCTGTAACAAGGAACCAACCTAAACTGGTAGAACACTAGCCCTATAACGCCTCCAGTTTTAAATTCAGGAAATAATTTTTTTTTTGTTTTTATTCTTTACTTTCATAGCTATCAATATAGATGGCATTCAAAATATATTTAAAAGATATAAAATGTTCAATGGTTTTTAAATGTAACCAAATGGTCACATTTATAATTTATAATTTGGGTACCAGATACGTTTTAATTCAATATGATGACAATTTCGTGCTCGGCGTTATAGGGCTAGAGCAGCTTGTTTGAAAAGCCAGGAGAAAGGTAAGGGAATGGAGGGGAAAAGGGAAACATTTGGCTCCCGGGACAAGGCAGGGCTAACTCCCAGGCCTCCTCACCCAGCTCCCTAGGCAGCACCCTTCCACATGTTTGGACTGGTGGGTGCCTTCTTGGCCAGGGTCAAAGACCCTGTTTCCCTTCGGCCACAATGGCGGCTATGTGGGATCTCTGGGAAAAGCTTAAACAGCCTTGACAAGAGTGAAGCCATTTGGGGCTGACAGAAGCCACCATGAAAAGAAAATAAAGTAGCTATGAACTGTCAATAAACCAGCTGATATTGGGGAGGTAGGCTGTGCAGACTTAGTCCAAGGGAATGTCACCAAAGAAATGGATGATCGGAAGGCTTGCAAGAATGACCAGAGCCTTTGTGTTCAACTAGGAATGGCTAACCCAAATACCCTACTTCTCCCTCTTCGTGCTTGCACACCTGCACCTTGCAAAGGTATAAAAACCTTCGGAAAATTAGACTCGGGGCTGCTCAGACTCCTGTCAAGAGGGGTGACACACCCTGCTGAGGAAATAAAACTTTTTCTGTTGAACTTGCCGACGGTGTGAGTTGTTTTTTTCTGGGAATGGACAGCCGCTACAACATTTCCAGGAGCACTGAGCTCCGACTGCCACTGTCTGTGCCTGTATAGAAAGGAGACCACCGGTACAGGAGTGCTCTCCCCAGAACTAGAGAATTTCTGATTTCTCTAGGGCAGGGGTCCTTCAACTCTTTAAAGAGGGACCAGTTCACTGTCCCTCCGACCCATTGGAGTGCCGGACTATAGTTTCAAAAACAACTATGAACAAATTCCAAGGCACACTGCACACATCTTATTTTGAAGTTAAAAACAAACCAACAAACGGGGCACAAACACATGGCTGACAGGATCAATGTCCTCGGCTGTGCCCATGTGGCCCACAGGCTGTCGTTTGAGGACCCCTGCTCTAGGCACTCACAAAGAGCACGCGGTTTCAACCCTAAAACCTGGAGACTCTGCAATTTGTTTAAAGTTGATTGGGTAGAAGGAGTCCCCGATGGGCCCACGCAAGACTCGTTTTCCCTCACCCTACTCCTCAGAGGTCATAATTCTGCTATGGGCAACCAGGACATCCCGATCTGATCTCTGACATGGATGTGTGGATTGACATGGCCACTAATAAGCCAGCATCCATAAAAGACTTGCTCCCTCCCCCAACAGAAAGGGTTCTTGTTTCCATGAGTTCAGGAAACATGGCATGACCAGAAAAACAACTGGTCCAAGTTACTAAAACCACCAAGGTGGAGGCCGTCCCTCCCCTCCCCATCCCCCTCCCTGTCGTCTTTATACCACTTTGCAGGAGGACCGGGGGAGCAGGAGAGCTGGCTTAGGACCCATTGGGACCGCTGCCTGCCTATCAGTTCCCGGGGGCCAGAGAGAGATATACAACCCTCTTTAAATTCACCCCACAACACGTGCACTAGGGCTGGCATGTCTGCTCAACCCCCGAAAAGGATCACTCAGCAGCTGCAGTTTCTGCTTAAGGCAAGCAGCCCCAACACCTGGGGAAGACCCCCGAGTCTCTCTTTGGGTACATGTCCCCTTTTCTTCCAGGGATTACATCATTGGAGTCAACAAAATCCCCTTTTCTGACAAACCACAAGGTCTGATTTCTTTGCTAGACAAGCTTTTACACATGCATCAGCCCACCTCAGACAACTGCCAGCCACTTCTCCAGGTGCTGGTCACAACAGAGGAACAGGAGCCCTTCCAGACAGAGGCCCAGAAAGCAGTCAATAGACCTGATGGTCAGCCAGCTGGCACTCCCCGCTTGAGAGAAACTCTTTTTGCCACTGCACGAACAATGGGGGACCCAAACTCCTAGTAAGGCCCCGAGGGCCTCGCCAGGTAGCACCAGGTTTTCTAGCAGGGCCTCCGCGGGACAGCTAGGAAACCTATGCATTTACCTAAGGTCAGTGAGAATTTTCAGGGTCCTACCTTTCTAGAGTGGCTGATGGAAGCCTGCGGGCTGTATACCCCTTTTGATCCAGAGGCCCTCGAGAACAAGAGGGCAAAAGTATTGCCTGTATTACTCAGCCCGCCTCAGACATGATAAAGAAATGGGAAGCATATCAAGGGAACAATCTTAGTGATTTGGTAGAAGTGCCTTAGAGGTTGTATCACAATACAGAGGACCCTACCACGACAGAGACAAAGAAATAGCTAAAATACTAGGAATTGCTATGAGACACACTAGAGAATCAGGAAAAGAGATCATGGCCCCCTCACGGAGAGACTGACCTGTGGCACCGCCAAGTCCCGAGGAAAAAGGATCCATGTGCCTGCTACAGAAAAGGCAGACATTGGAAAAACCACTGCATTGAAAACCCCAGGAGAGACGGACAATCCTCCACTAGAGAGGACGGGCCTCGTCCTCGCCTAGAGAAACCCAAGCGAGAGACAATAATGTTTGAGGAAGCTGAAGGAAGGTGTCAGGGCTCTGTTTTACTGACCCCAGGATCCCAGTAAATGTCTTGGAGAACACAGGGGCCATCTACTCGGGTTCAAAAAAGAGAACGGGCACATTGTCAAAGGAAAGATTTAAATTACTGTCAGCATATGATTGCTTCCAAAGATAACGCACACCAGAAGGTTTGCATGGAGACTGGGGGGCTTGCCAAGCCATCAAGGTGAAAAATGTCTCTCTGTCCTTTTTTCGCAGTTGGCCACATGGTTTTCATGGCACTGGCTCCCGGCTCGGCTGTTGAGCCAGTGAAACTCTTTTGAGCAGGAGTTGAGGTGGCCGGTGAACATGAGCGGCGGACAAAATCGTCCTGTTTCAATACGAAGCCACCTATATCACCTCTTGGACATTATCATTGTCCTGGGCTCTGAATCACCAGCCCAGATGTAGAATGCACCTGACAGGTACCTATTGTTTGAATGAGGCTCTGGTTAACCCCTCTCGGTAACTTAGTGGCATGGGAGTCTGGACAAGGGACTACCTTTACTTTCCAGATGAGAAAACTCACTCAAAAAGACAAAGGTATTGACCCACAGGAACACAACTGGTTAACAACAAAGCCATATTCCCAACCAGTGTCTGGAGCCAGAGCTCGGAGCCCCACATGCCTGTGCCCAGCTGAGCAGTCACTCTCTCCTGAACCTTCCAAAGATCTGAGCAGATCCTTCCCCCTCCCCATCCAGAATATGTTTTTTCATAGGATGGCGTGGATCTGCAGCTCTGGGAGAGGGACATATCTCATGGGAACACACGGAGCAGATGAAGGGGGAGGAGGGGAGAGTGGAGCCCATCTTGGCCCACCAGGCCTGGAGGATGATGTTCCCACTCAGAGAAGCCATTCCACATAGAAGACCACATGGCCAGCCCCACGATGAGACACGACGTCCCTCAAAGACCCATAGCCCTAGAAGGGACAACACTGGAGACACAGTGTGGGAATTGCAGCGACCTGATCCCACCACAGCGAAGCATAACACTAAGGGGGTGCAGCAGAAGCGCAAGGAAATGGAGCAGCAAGGTGCCCAAGGAATGCCAAAGGAGGCCTTTGGGGGCAGGACTTGGTGCCCGCACACACTGGACTGGAAAACACTCCTAAGGCCAACAAACAGTCCGTAAACTGACTATGAGCTTTCCTGTCTTGATGAGTTGTGTTTTCTTTTATGGTCATTGGATTTTGGCTGTTTTCTTTCTTTTGGTGCATGCTTTTGCTCTGTCTTGTGTTTGTGCATGTTATTACCTCTACTGTATGTCTCAAAAGAGATGCTGGATGAACAATCTCAGGAGAGAAAAAGGTGGCCCAACACTTCTGGGGGTCCACGAGAGAAAGGGAATTGGGGGGAAAGGGAGTGGTGTTAAGAAAGCCAGAGACAGGGGAACAACAAGTAGATACAAATCCGTGGTGAGGGCGATGTAGGAAGCCTGGTAGGGCGTGACCAAGGGTAAAGGAACCAAGAGGAATGACTGAAACCCAAATGAAGACTGAGCATGGCAGTGGGCACAAGAGGGAGATGAAGGGGAATAGCAGAGCGACCTAAGAAGCATTGGCGATTTAGAGAGGTCTAAATAAAGGCACGGACTTATGTAAATATATGTATCTGTGAGCATAGGGAAATAGCCCTATGTCCATATTTTTATAGGTTTCGTATTAAGGTAGCAGATGGCCTTTTGGCCTGCACTCAAGTACGATCTCAATGCAAGAATACTTGGTACTATTACATTGGCATTCCATAATGCTCACCTTCCCGACACGATCACTGAAGACTAAGTGGTTGCATAAGCAATTGTGATCAAGAAAGATGATGGTGCCAAGCTATCAAAAATTTTGGCAGCTGAGGTCTTAAAGGCTTGAAGGGTAAGCGAGCGGCCATCTAGCTCAGAAGCAACAAAGCCCACAGGGAGTAAGCCTACCAGCCTGTGGGATCAGGAGGATTCAAAGGGACCTGGCACCATCAGTACAAAAAAATCTTATCATTGCGAATGAGCGGGGAGTGCTGGGTAGAGACCCAAAGCCCATTTGCAGTCCACTGGACATTCCCTTAAGAAAGGTCTCGGGGACAAGACGAGCCAAGACAGGGTGCGAGACAGCAACAATGAAACACAACTTTCCTCTAGCTCCGCAATGTTTCCTCTCCCCTCACTATCAAGATCCCAATTATAACTTACAAATCTGGCTAGACCAGACAATGTGCACTGGGAAAGATAGGAAGTGGAAAGACAGGGAATTCTTGGCAGATGAGCCCTTGAGGACCAGTGTTATGAATGGAGATACTGGGAGGGTGGAGGGACGGTAGGTTGGATGGGGGGGCGGGGGGGAACAAATTACAAGGATCTACATTTAACCTCAAAAGATAAAGGGGTGAAGGGGGGATATCAGACAGTGCAAGATATGACCAAATAATAATTAGTAAATTATCAAGGATTTGTGAGAGAGGGGTAGTGAGAAGGGGTGGGGAATGAGGAGCTGAGGCCAGGGGCTTGGGTGGAGAGAAGATATTTTGAGAATAATGAGCGCAATGAATGTCCAAATGTGCTTTATAAGATTGATGTATGCACGGATTGGGGTTATTGTTGTATGAACCCCTAATAAAAGGAGGGAAAAAAAGACTCTGGCAGAGGGCTGATGCTAGGATGATCTCAGGCTGGATTAGACCAGCAAAAGCAGGTACTGGAGTCACCTCACCCTCTGTCTATTCCTGTGTGAGCCACGAAGCTCAGGTCCACAGCCCTGGCAGCTGGACAGTGAGAGAGGCGGGGCTGTGATTTCATTCCACAAGGGGAATGGCCCTACTGTCCTGCAGGGCCCAAGCTCCTGTGTAGTGCTGCTCTCTGGGGCAGCTCTTTCATGGAGCCCACACCATGGGAGCTCTACAATTCATGGGGGATTGGCAAAAGCCTCTGCTCATGCACACACACCACCCCCTAGGTGGAGGACCTCGGGGAACAAAGCCTGAGGCAGACACCAAGCCCACTAACTGATCCTGTAAGAGATAGAATCAGGATCCCGAAACTGGCAACTGGGAGTAAGAGGCAGCATCACTGGGTCCCAGCCCCTGCCACTGCCATCTCCAAGGAGTGACATTCCCAAACAGAGGGTTTTCCAAAGGCACTGTCAGGACTGTGGAATGAGCAGCTCATTTGTGGACATGGATACTATGTGATCCAGATGTACTACCTCCTCCGTTCCAGTCAGCAGAGACTGAAAACCCTGCCAAGCAGAGAGCCATGCATCTGAACAGTATCCACCAGTCACTCATGTCCAGTCCTGCTGCCTCTAAAGAGCTTTCCTGGGTTGGTCAAATCTCTCTGGGGACAGATATCCCTCTGTCCTTGGTTCTGCGTGAGAAAGAATTCACGCCAGAGCCTGGTTTGTGATCCAAGTGAGGTTTAGGAGAGAGCTAGGGAGGGGTGGTGGGCAACCCTGGTCGATCCCAGTGGCTGAATTGAATATACTTGGCCTACGTGGGTCGAGACAGGTGCAGCGCCCACCTAGGTGTACCTGCCCTTCCTGGCCGGAAACCTGGACCTCTGAGCACGCACAGTGTGCCACTCCTTCCTGGGCCGCTAACTGGGCCCTCTGAGCATGTGTAATGGACACCCCAGTCCCTATGCTAGCTACCTAACATTTACACCCTGAAGAGATATGGACCCAAATCTCTGGGGTACTGGGCGACGACATCTCTAGCTACTTCCTGCTGGCAAAATGGGCGATGTGGGGCTTTGGGTCCACACCCTTCCTGCTCTGCTGGGAGGGGTTGTGCAATCAGGGCTAGGATGGATAAGGTTGAAGTGGTCCAGGAGATGGTGGTCCTGGAGCTGGCACACTTGGATTACGGGCCTTGGTAACTTGAGAATTTCTGGAAAAACCAACAAAAGGACAAAGGGGTGAACACTTTAACTGAGACAAGGCTAGAATTGTGAGGTGGAAGTGCCCTTGAAAGTAGGTGAGTATCACAGGAAGTAAGTAAAAACCTTAGTGTTATCAGGCATGTGTGTTTGTTCATTCTAAGGACAGGCACGGGGGTAAAAGCGTTCACAAATTCCCCTAGGAGGGTCCAAAGTTTGGGCACTACTGGGTGCAGTGGGATCACTGCTTCATTTATGATCCTAAGGTCTTGGACCTACTTATAAGAAACATCCTTCTTTTTAACCCTATAACGCCTCAATTTTAAATTTAGGGGCAAAAAATTTTTTGTTTGGATTCATTACTTTCATAGTTATCAATATAGATCCATATATATTCATTTCTTAAATGTTACGGAAGGTCTTGCTCGGCGTTATAGGGTTAAATTGTAATATTGGGATACTACAGGCGGAGTCAACAGGGATCAAAAGTAGAGTAACTGCCTGTGTCATTTTTAATTTTCTTGGGTTCCATATGAGCATAAGGCTTGTAAATTACCCGGGGACCAAATTCCCCTGGTGCCTCTACTACGGGTAGAATGTTTAGGGAGGTTTCAGGGCTGGGAAAATAGTAACCTAAAGTCCAGGATCCCTTAGGGCAGGGGTCCTCAAATTGTTTACACAGAGGGCCAGTTCACTGTCCCTCCCACCGTTGGAGGGCCAGACTATCGTTTTTAAAAAAAAAAAATGAACAAATTCCTATGCACACTGCAAGAGTCGGCTGCTGAGCAGGACAGGCAGTGGCAGCAAAACACCCTGAGGGTGGGATAAATGGCAGCGGGCCACATGTGCCCCAAGGGCCACAGTTTGAGGACGCCTGCCTTAGGGGTTCCTGGGTGCACGGGGGATGAAGGTCTCCTATTGCTCCTCAAGAGGAGAAATGCTCTAAGTTCTGGCATCTCCGCCCACTTTCCCATCACTCTATAGAACTGTTCCAGGTGAATCACGGTTGGAAGGGAAAGTGTACCATTCTCTGGCCACCATTCTCCTTTCTCAAAAAGATATTGTGGCCAAATAGAGTTCCAAAGTGAATCTATCAGCTTTTGTTCGCCCAGCCTCTGTGTATCAACTCTATCCCAATTGGACAGGATTCATGCAAGGGGGCAATTCCTGAGCATCAAGCTGCTAAGTCCCATCTAGAAAGCACAAAACAAGGAGGCGATTGACAGCTTGCTGCCTCCCGGTCAATAACCCCGCTTGAGAGTGCACCCCTGGGTTGCCCTGAATCTGATGCCTCAGGCAGATGCCACAGCCCGAGGGAAGGGGTCAAAGACCAGTCGCTGAGGGCGACTTTAGGTCTAACCATTTTTCTGGACTACAGGCTAGGAGGACTACTGCTTGGGATGGCCCCACGGCCCTGCAAGACGCCTGCTGGCGGGGCAGACGCTCAAATCTCAGAAGGGAAGGGAACCTTAAGGGAAATTGGAATTTCTGGCTGGAACATCATGGCAGTGGAGCTGGGTATTAAGGAAGAGCTGTCCCCCAAAGTGCCTAAAGCAGCATCACTGAAAGCGTAAAGGGAACACTTAGTCCGGCTAGGCTTCCGAACGCCATTGGCCTAAGCCTGGGCAACGGAAAACCAGCCTGTAACAAGGAACCAACCTAAACTGGTAGAACACTAGCCCTATAACGCCTCCAGTTTTAAATTCAGGAAATAATTTTTTTTTGTTTTTATTCTTTACTTTCATAGCTATCAATATAGATGGCATTCAAAATATATTTAAAAGATATAAAATGTTCAATGGTTTTTAAATGTAACCAAATGGTCACATTTATAATTTATAATTTGGGTACCAGATACGTTTTAATTCAATATGATGACAATTTCGTGCTCGGCGTTATAGGGCTAGAGCAGCTTGTTTGAAAAGCCAGGAGAAAGGTAAGGGAATGGAGGGGAAAAGGGAAACATTTGGCTCCCGGGACAAGGCAGGGCTAACTCCCAGGCCTCCTCACCCAGCTCCCTAGGCAGCACCCTTCCACATGTTTGGACTGGTGGGTGCCTTCTTGGCCAGGGTCAAAGACCCTGTTTCCCTTCGGCCACAATGGCGGCTATGTGGGATCTCTGGGAAAAGCTTAAACAGCCTTGACAAGAGTGAAGCCATTTGGGGTTGACAGAAGCCACCATGAAAAGAAAATAAAGTAGCTATGAACTGTCAATAAACCAGCTGATATTGGGGAGGTAGGCTGTGCAGACTTAGTCCAAGGGAATGTCACCAAAGAAATGGATGATCGGAAGGCTTGCAAGAATGACCAGAGCCTTTGTGTTCAACTAGGAATGGCTAACCCAAATACCCTACTTCTCCCTCTTCGTGCTTGCACACCTGCACCTTGCAAAGGTATAAAAACCTTCGGAAAATTAGACTCAGGGCTGCTCAGACTCCTGTCAAGAGGGGTGACACACCCTGCTGAGGAAATAAAACTTTTTCTGTTGAACTTGCCGACGGTGTGAGTTGTTTTTTTCTGGGAATGGACAGCCGCTACAACATTTCCAGGAGCACTGAGCTCCGACTGCCACTGTCTGTGCCTGTATAGAAAGGAGACCACCGGTACAGGAGTGCTCTCCCCAGAACTAGAGAATTTCTGATTTCTCTAGGGCAGGGGTCCTTCAACTCTTTAAAGAGGGACCAGTTCACTGTCCCTCCGACCCATTGGAGTGCCGGACTATAGTTTCAAAAACAACTATGAACAAATTCCAAGGCACACTGCACACATCTTATTTTGAAGTTAAAAACAAACCAACAAACGGGGCACAAACACATGGCTGACAGGATCAATGTCCTCGGCTGTGCCCATGTGGCCCACAGACTGTCGTTTGAGGACCCCTGCTCTAGGCACTCACAAAGAGCACGCGGTTTCAACCCTAAAACCTGGAGACTCTGCAATTTGTTTAAAGTTGATTGGGTAGAAGGAGTCCCCGATGGGCCCACGCAAGACGCGTTTTCCCTCACCCTACTCCTCAGAGGTCATAATTCTGCTATGGGCAACCAGGACATCCCGATCTGATCTCTGACATGGATGTGTGGATTGACATGGCCACTAATAAGCCAGCATCTATAAAAGACTTGCTCCCTCCCCCAACAGAAAGGGTTCTTGTTTCCATGAGTTCAGGAAACATGGCATGACCAGAAAAACAACTGGTCCAAGTTACTAAAACCACCAAGGTGGAGGCCGTCCCTCCCCTCCCCATCCCCCTCCCTGTCGTCTTTATACCACTTTGCAGGAGGACCGGGGGAGCAGGAGAGCTGGCTTAGGACCCATTGGGACCGCTGCCTGCCTATCAGTTCCCGGGGGCCAGAGAGAGATATACAACCCTCTTTAAATTCACCCCACAACACGTGCACTAGGGCTGGCATGTCTGCTCAACCCCCGAGAAGGATCACTCGGCAGCGGCAGTTTCTGCTTAAGGCAAGCAGCCCCAACACCTGGGGAAGACCCCCGAGTCTCTCTTTGGGTACATTTCCCCTTTTCTTCCAGGGATTACATCATTGGAGTCAACAAAATCCCCTTTTCTGACAAACCACAAGGTCTGATTTCTTTGCTAGACAAGCTTTTACACATGCATCAGCCCACCTCAGACAACTGCCAGCCACTTCTCCAGGTGCTGGTCACAACAGAGGAACAGGAGCCCTTCCAGACAGAGGCCCAGAAAGCAGTCAATAGACCTGATGGTCAGCCAGCTGGCACTCCCCGCTTGAGAGAAACTCTTTTTGCCACTGCACGAACAATGGGGGACCCAAACTCCTAGTAAGGCCCCGAGGGCCTCGCCAGGTAGCACCAGGTTTTCTAGCAGGGCCTCCGCGGGACAGCTAGGAAACCTATGCATTTACCTAAGGTCAGTGAGAATTTTCAGGGTCCTACCTTTCTAGAGTGGCTGATGGAAGCCTGCGGGCTGTATACCCCTTTTGATCCAGAGGCCCTCGAGAACAAGAGGGCAAAAGTATTGCCTGTATTACTCAGCCCGCCTCAGACATGATAAAGAAATGGGAAGCATATCAAGGGAACAATCTTAGTGATTTGGTAGAAGTGCCTTAGAGGTTGTATCACAATACAGAGGACCCTACCACGACAGAGACAAAGAAATAGCTAAAATACTAGGAATTGCTATGAGACACACTAGAGAATCAGGAAAAGAGATCATGGCCCCCTCACGGAGAGACTGACCTGTGGCACCGCCAAGTCCCGAGGAAAAAGGATCCATGTGCCTGCTACAGAAAAGGCAGGCATTGGAAAAACCACTGCATTGAAAACCCCAGGAGAGACGGACAATCCTCCACTAGAGAGGACGGGCCTCGTCCTCGCCTAGAGAAACCCAAGCGAGAGACAATAATGCTTGAGGAAGCTGAAGGAAGGTGTCAGGGCTCTGTTTTACTGACCCCAGGATCCCAGTAAATGTCTTGGAGAACACAGGGGCCATCTTCTCAGGTTCAAAAAAGAGAACGGGCACATTGTCAAAGGAAAGATTTAAATTACTGTCAGCATATGATTGCTTCCAAAGATAACGCACACCAGAAGGTTTGCATGGAGACTGGGGGGCTTGCCAAGCCATCAAGGTGAAAAATGTCTCTCTGTCCTTTTTTCGCAGTTGGCCACATGGTTTTCATGGCACTGGCTCCCGGCTCGGCTGTTGAGCCAGTGAAACTCTTTTGAGCAGGAGTTGAGGTGGCCGGTGAACATCAGCGGCGGACAAAATCGTCCTGTTTCAATACGAAGCCACCTATATCACCTCTTGGACATTATCATTGTCCTGGGCTCTGAATCACCAGCCCAGATGTAGAATGCGCCTGACAGGTACCTATTGTTTGAATGAGGCTCTGGTTAACCCCTCTCGGTAACTTAGTGGCATGGGAGTCTGGACAAGGGACTACCTTTACTTTCCAGATGAGAAAACTCACTCAAAAAGACAAAGGTATTGACCCACAGGAACACAACTGGTTAACCACAAAGCCATATTCCCAACCAGTGTCTGGAGCCAGAGCTCGGAGCCCCACATGCCTGTGCCCAGCTGAGCAGTCACTCTCTCCTGAACCTTCCAAAGATCTGAGCAGATCCTTCCCCCTCCCCATCCAGAATATGTTTTTTCATAGGATGGCGTGGATCTGCAGCTCTGGGAGAGGGACATATCTCATGGGAACACACGGAGCAGATGAAGGGGGAGGAGGGGAGAGTGGAGCCCATCTTGGCCCACCAGGCCTGGAGGATGATGTTCCCACTCAGAGAAGCCATTCCACATAGAAGACCACATGGCCAGCCCCACGATGAGACACGACGTCCCTCAAAGACCCATAGCCCTAGAAGGGACAACACTGGAGACACAGTGTGGGAATTGCAGCGACCTGATCCCACCACAGCGAAGCATAACACTAAGGGGGTGCAGCAGAAGCGCAAGGAAATGGAGCAGCAAGGTGCCCAAGGAATGCCAAAGGAGGCCTTTGGGGGCAGGACTTGGTGCCCGCACACACTGGACTGGAAAACACTCCTAAGGCCAACAAACAGTCCGTAAACTGACTATGAGCTTTCCTGTCTTGATGAGTTGTGTTTTCTTTTATGGTCATTGGATTTTGGCTGTTTTCTTTCTTTTGGTGCATGCTTTTGCTCTGTCTTGTGTTTGTGCATGTTATTACCTCTACTGTATGTCTCAAAAGAGATGCTGGATGAACAATCTCAGGAGAGAAAAAGGTGGCCCAACACTTCTGGGGGTCCACGAGAGAAAGGGAATTGGGGGGAAAGGGAGTGGTGTTAAGAAAGCCAGAGACAGGGGAACAACAAGTAGATACAAATCCGTGGTGAGGGCGATGTAGGAAGCCTGGTAGGGCGTGACCAAGGGTAAAGGAACCAAGAGGAATGACTGAAACCCAAATGAAGACTGAGCATGGCAGTGGGCACAAGAGGGAGATGAAGGGGAATAGCAGAGCGACCTAAGAAGCATTGGCGATTTAGAGAGGTCTAAATAAAGGCACGAACTGATGTAAATATATGTATCTGTGAGCATAGGGAAATAGCCCTATGTCCATATTTTTATAGGTTTCGTATTAAGGTAGCAGATGGCCTTTTGGCCTGCACTCAAGTACGATCTCAATGCAAGAATACTTGGTACTATTACATTGGCATTCCATAATGCTCACCTTCCCGACACGATCACTGAAGACTAAGTGGTTGCATAAGCAATTGTGATCAAGAAAGATGATGGTGCCAAGCTATCAAAAATTTTGGCAGCTGAGGTCTTAAAGGCTTGAAGGGTAAGCGAGCGGCCATCTAGCTCAGAAGCAACAAAGCCCACAGGGAGTAAGACTACCAGCCTGTGGGATCAGGAGGATTCAAAGGGACCTGGCACCATCAGTACAAAAAAATCTTATCATTGCGAATGAGCGGGGAGTGCTGGGTAGAGACCCAAAGCCCATTTGCAGTCCACTGGACATTCCCTTAAGAAAGGTCTCGGGGACAAGACGAGCCAAGACAGGGTGCGAGACAGCAACAATGAAACACAACTTTCCTCTAGCTCCGCAATGTTTCCTCTCCCCTCACTATCAAGATCCCAATTATAACTTACAAATCTGGCTAGACCAGACAATGTGCACTGGGAAAGATAGGAAGTGGAAAGACAGGGAATTCTTGGCAGATGAGCCCTTGAGGACCAGTGTTATGAATGGAGATACTGGGAGGGTGGAGGGACGGTAGGTTGCATGGGGGGGCGGGGGGGGGAACAAATTACAAGGACCTACATTTAACCTCAAAAGATAAAGGGGTGAAGGGGGGATATCAGACAGTGCAAGATATGACCAAATAATAATTAGTAAATTATCAAGGATTTGTGAGAGAGGGGTAGTGAGAAGGGGTGGGGAATGAGGAGCTGAGGCCAGGGGCTTGGGTGGAGAGAAGATATTTTGAGAATAATTAGGGCAATGAATGTCCAAATGTGCTTTATAAGATTGATGTATGCACGGATTGGGGTTATTGTATGAACCCCTAATAAAAGGAGGGAAAAAAAGACTCTGGCAGAGGGCTGATGCTAGGATGATCTCAGGCTGGATTAGACCAGCAAAAGCAGGTACTGGAGTCACCTCACCCTCTGTCTATTCCTGTGTGAGCCACGAAGCTCAGGTCCACAGCCCTGGCAGCTGGACAGTGAGAGAGGCGGGGCTCTGATTTCATTCCACAAGGGGAATGGCCCTACTGTCCTGCAGGGCCCAACCTCCTGTGTAGTGCTGCTCTCTGGGGCAGCTCTTTCATGGAGCCCACACCATGGGAGCTCTACAATTCATGGGGGATTGGCAAAAGCCTCTGCTCATGCACACACACCACCCCCTAGGTGGAGGACCTCGGGGAACAAAGCCTGAGGCAGACACCAAGCCCACTAACTGATCCTGTAAGAGATAGAATCAGGATCCCGAAACTGGCAACTGGGAGTAAGAGGCAGCATCACTGGGTCCCAGCCCCTGCCACTGCCATCTCCAAGGAGTGACATTCCCAAACAGAGGGTTTTCCAAAGGCACTGTCAGGACTGTGGAATGAGCAGCTCATTTGTGGACATGGATACTATGTGATCCAGATGTACTACCTCCTCCGTTCCAGTCAGCGGAGACTGAAAACCCTGCCAAGCAGAGAGCCATGCATCTGAACAGTATCCACCAGTCACTCATGTCCAGTCCTGCTGCCTCTAAAGAGCTTTCCTGGGTTGGTCAGATCTCTCTGGGGACAGATATCCCTCTGTCCTTGGTTCTGCGTGAGAAAGAATTCACGCCAGAGCCTGGTTTGTGATCCAAGTGAGGTTTAGGAGAGAGCTAGGGAGGGGTGGTGGGCAACCCTGGTCGATCCCAGTGGCTGAATTGAATATACTTGGCCTACGTGGGTCGAGGCAGGTGCAGCGCCCACCTAGGTGTACCTGCCCTTCCTGGCCGGAAACCTGGACCTCTGAGCACGCACAGTGTGCCACTCCTTCCTGGGCCGCTAACTGGGCCCTCTGAGCATGTGTAATGGACACCCCAGTCCCTATGCTAGCTACCTAACATTTACACCCTGAAGAGATATGGACCCAAATCTCTGGGGTACTGGGCGACGACATCTCTAGCTACTTCCTGCTGGCAAAATGGGCGATGTGGGGCTTTGGGTCCACACCCTTCCTGCTCTGCTGGGAGGGGTTGTGCAATCAGGGCTAGGATGGATAAGGTTGAAGTGGTCCAGGAGATGGTGGTCCTGGAGCTGGCACACTTGGATTACGGGCCTTGGTAACTTGAGAATTTCTGGAAAAACCAACAAAAGGACAAAGGGGTGAACACTTTAACTGAGACAAGGCTAGAATTGTGAGGTGGAAGTGCCCTTGAAAGTAGGTGAGTATCACAGGAAGTAAGTAAAAACCTTAGTGTTATCAGGCATGTGTGTTTGTTCATTCTAAGGACAGGCACGGGGGTAAAAGCGTTCACAAATTCCCCTAGGAGGGTCCAAAGTTTGGGCACTACTGGGTGCAGTGGGATCACTGCTTCATTTATGATCCTAAGGTCTTGGACCTACTTATAAGAAACATCCTTCTTTTTAACCCTATAACGCCTCAATTTTAAATTTGGGGGCAAAAAATTTTTTGTTTGGATTCATTACTTTCATAGTTATCAATATAGATCCATATATATTCATTTCTTAAATGTTACGGAAGGTCTTGCTCGGCGTTATAGGGTTAAATTGTAATATTGGGATACTACAGGCGGAGTCAACAGGGATCAAAAGTAGAGTAACTGCCTGTGTCATTTTTAATTTTCTTGGGTTCCATATGAGCATAAGGCTTGTAAATTACCCGGGGACCAAATTCCCCTGGTGCCTCTACTACGGGTAGAATGTTTAGGGAGGTTTCAGGGCTGGGAAAATAGTAACCTAAAGTCCAGGATCCCTTAGGGCAGGGGTCCTCAAATTGTTTACACAGAGGGCCAGTTCACTGTCCCTCCCACCGTTGGAGGGCCAGACTATCGTTTTTTAAAAAAAAAAAAAAAAGAACAAATTCCTATGCACACTGCAAGAGTCGGCTGCTGAGCAGGACAGGCAGTGGCAGCAAAACACCCTGAGGGTGGGATAAATGGCAGCGGGCCACATGTGCCCCACGGGCCACAGTTTGAGGACGCCTGCCTTAGGGGTTCCTGGGTGCACGGGGGATGAAGGTCTCCTATTGCTCCTCAAGAGGAGAAATGCTCTAAGTTCTGGCATCTCCGCCCACTTTCCCATCACTCTATAGAACTGTTCCAGGTGAATCACGGTTGGAAGGGAAAGTGTACCATTCTCTGGTCACCATTCTCCTTTCTCAAAAAGATATTGTGGCCAAATAGAGTTCCAAAGTGAATCTATCAGCTTTTGTTCGCCCAGCCTCTGTGTATCAACTCTATCCCAATTGGATAGGATTCATGCAAGGGGGCAATTCCTGAGCATCAATCTGCTAAGTCCCATCTAGAAAGCACAAAACAAGGAGGCGATTGACAGCTTGCTGCCTCCCGGTCAATAACCCCGCTTGAGAGTGCACCCCTGGGTTGCCCTGAATCTGATGCCTCAGGCAGATGCCACAGCCCGAGGGAAGGGGTCAAAGACCAGTCGCTGAGGGCGACTTTAGGTCTAACCATTTTTCTGGACTACAGGCTAGGAGGACTACTGCTTGGGATGGCCCCACGGCCCTGCAAGACGCCTGCTGGCAGGGCAGACGCTCAAATCTCAGAAGGGAAGGGAACCTTAAGGGAAATTGGAATTTCTGGCTGGAACATCATGGCAGGGGAGCTGGGTATTAAGGAAGAGCTGTCCCCCAAAGTGCCTAAAGCAGCATCACTGAAAGCGTAAAGGGAACACTTAGTCCGGCTAGGCTTCCGAACGCCATTGGCCTAAGCCTGGGCAACGGAAAACCAGCCTATAACAAGGAACCAACCTAAACTGGTAGAACACTAGCCCTATAACGCCTCCAGTTTTAAATTCAGGAAATAATTTTTTTTTGTTTTTATTCTTTACTTTCATAGCTATCAATATAGATGGCATTCAAAATATATTTAAAAGATATAAAATGTTCAATGGTTTTTAAATGTAACCAAATGGTCACATTTATAATTTATAATTTGGGTACCAGATACGTTTTAATTCAATATGATGACAATTTCGTGCTCGGCGTTATAGGGCTAGAGCAGCTTGTTTGAAAAGCCAGGAGAAAGGTAAGGGAATGGAGGGGAAAAGGGAAACATTTGGCTCCCGGGACAAGGCAGGGCTAACTCCCAGGCCTCCTCACCCAGCTCCCTAGGCAGCACCCTTCCACATGTTTGGACTGGTGGGTGCCTTCTTGGCCAGGGTCAAAGACCCTGTTTCCCTTCGGCCACAATGGCGGCTATGTGGGATCTCTGGGAAAAGCTTAAACAGCCTTGACAAGAGTGAAGCCATTTGGGGCTGACAGAAGCCACCATGAAAAGAAAATAAAGTAGCTATGAACTGTCAATAAACCAGCTGATATTGGGGAGGTAGGCTGTGCAGACTTAGTCCAAGGGAATGTCACCAAAGAAATGGATGATCGGAAGGCTTGCAAGAATGACCAGAGCCTTTGTGTTCAACTAGGAATGGCTAACCCAAATACCCTACTTCTCCCTCTTCGTGCTTGCACACCTGCACCTTGCAAAGGTATAAAAACCTTCGGAAAATTAGACTCGGGGCTGCTCAGACTCCTGTCAAGAGGGGTGACACACCCTGCTGAGGAAATAAAACTTTTTCTGTTGAACTTGCCGACGGTGTGAGTTGTTTTTTTCTGGGAATGGACAGCCGCTACAACATTTCCAGGAGCACTGAGCTCCGACTGCCACTGTCTGTGCCTGTATAGAAAGGAGACCACCGGTACAGGAGTGCTCTCCCCAGAACTAGAGAATTTCTGATTTCTCTAGGGCAGGGGTCCTTCAACTCTTTAAAGAGGGACCAGTTCACTGTCCCTCCGACCCATTGGAGTGCCGGACTATAGTTTCAAAAACAACTATGAACAAATTCCAAGGCACACTGCACACATCTTATTTTGAAGTTAAAAACAAACCAACAAACGGGGCACAAACACATGGCTGACAGGATCAATGTCCTCGGCTGTGCCCATGTGGCCCACAGGCTGTCGTTTGAGGACCCCTGCTCTAGGCACTCACAAAGAGCACGCGGTTTCAACCCTAAAACCTGGAGACTCTGCAATTTGTTTAAAGTTGATTGGGTAGAAGGAGTCCCCGATGGGCCCACGCAAGACGCGTTTTCCCTCACCCTACTCCTCAGAGGTCATAATTCTGCTATGGGCAACCAGGACATCCCGATCTGATCTCTGACATGGATGTGTGGATTGACATGGCCACTAATAAGCCAGCATCTATAAAAGACTTGCTCCCTCCCCCAACAGAAAGGGTTCTTGTTTCCATGAGTTCAGGAAACATGGCATGACCAGAAAAACAACTGGTCCAAGTTACTAAAACCACCAAGGTGGAGGCCGTCCCTCCCCTCCCCATCCCCCTCCCTGTCGTCTTTATACCACTTTGCAGGAGGACCGGGGGAGCAGGAGAGCTGGCTTAGGACCCATTGGGACCGCTGCCTGCCTATCAGTTCCCGGGGGCCAGAGAGAGATATACAACCCTCTTTAAATTCACCCCACAACACGTGCACTAGGGCTGGCATGTCTGCTCAACCCCCGAAAAGGATCACTCAGCAGCTGCAGTTTCTGCTTAAGGCAAGCAGCCCCAACACCTGGGGAAGACCCCCGAGTCTCTCTTTGGGTACATGTCCCCTTTTCTTCCAGGGATTACATCATTGGAGTCAACAAAATCCCCTTTTCTGACAAACCACAAGGTCTGATTTCTTTGCTAGACAAGCTTTTACACATGCATCAGCCCACCTCAGACAACTGCCAGCCACTTCTCCAGGTGCTGGTCACAACAGAGGAACAGGAGCCCTTCCAGACAGAGGCCCAGAAAGCAGTCAATAGACCTGATGGTCAGCCAGCTGGCACTCCCCGCTTGAGAGAAACTCTTTTTGCCACTGCACGAACAATGGGGGACCCAAACTCCTAGTAAGGCCCCGAGGGCCTCGCCAGGTAGCACCAGGTTTTCTAGCAGGGCCTCCGCGGGACAGCTAGGAAACCTATGCATTTACCTAAGGTCAGTGAGAATTTTCAGGGTCCTACCTTTCTAGAGTGGCTGATGGAAGCCTGCGGGCTGTATACCCCTTTTGATCCAGAGGCCCTCGAGAACAAGAGGGCAAAAGTATTGCCTGTATTACTCAGCCCGCCTCAGACATGATAAAGAAATGGGAAGCATATCAAGGGAACAATCTTAGTGATTTGGTAGAAGTGCCTTAGAGGTTGTATCACAATACAGAGGACCCTACCACGACAGAGACAAAGAAATAGCTAAAATACTAGGAATTGCTATGAGACACACTAGAGAATCAGGAAAAGAGATCATGGCCCCCTCACGGAGAGACTGACCTGTGGCACCGCCAAGTCCCGAGGAAAAAGGATCCATGTGCCTGCTACAGAAAAGGCAGACATTGGAAAAACCACTGCATTGAAAACCCCAGGAGAGACGGACAATCCTCCACTAGAGAGGACGGGCCTCGTCCTCGCCTAGAGAAACCCAAGCGAGAGACAATAATGCTTGAGGAAGCTGAAGGAAGGTGTCAGGGCTCTGTTTTACTGACCCCAGGATCCCAGTAAATGTCTTGGAGAACACAGGGGCCATCTACTCGGGTTCAAAAAAGAGAACGGGCACATTGTCAAAGGAAAGATTTAAATTACTGTCAGCATATGATTGCTTCCAAAGATAACGCACACCAGAAGGTTTGCATGGAGACTGGGGGGCTTGCCAAGCCATCAAGGTGAAAAATGTCTCTCTGTCCTTTTTTCGCAGTTGGCCACATGGTTTTCATGGCACTGGCTCCCGGCTCGGCTGTTGAGCCAGTGAAACTCTTTTGAGCAGGAGTTGAGGTGGCCGGTGAACATCAGCGGCAGGTCAAAATCGTCCTGTTTCAATACGAAGCCACCTATATCACCTCTTGGACATTATCATTGTCCTGGGCTCTGAATCACCAGCCCAGATGTAGAATGCGCCTGACAGGTACCTATTGTTTGAATGAGGCTCTGGTTAACCCCTCTCGGTAACTTAGTGGCATGGGAGTCTGGACAAGGGACTACCTTTACTTTCCAGATGAGAAAACTCACTCAAAAAGACAAAGGTATTGACCCACAGGAACACAACTGGTTAACAACAAAGCCATATTCCCAACCAGTGTCTGGAGCCAGAGCTCGGAGCCCCACATGCCTGTGCCCAGCTGAGCAGTCACTCTCTCCTGAACCTTCCAAAGATCTGAGCAGATCCTTCCCCCTCCCCATCCAGAATATGTTTTTTCATAGGATGGCGTGGATCTGCAGCTCTGGGAGAGGGACATATCTCATGGGAACACACGGAGCAGATGAAGGGGGAGGAGGGGAGAGTGGAGCCCATCTTGGCCCACCAGGCCTGGAGGATGATGTTCCCACTCAGAGAAGCCATTCCACATAGAAGACCACATGGCCAGCCCCACGATGAGACACGACGTCCCTCAAAGACCCATAGCCCTAGAAGGGACAACACTGGAGACACAGTGTGGGAATTGCAGCGACCTGATCCCACCACAGCGAAGCATAACACTAAGGGGGTGCAGCAGAAGCGCAAGGAAATGGAGCAGCAAGGTGCCCAAGGAATGCCAAAGGAGGCCTTTGGGGGCAGGACTTGGTGCCCGCACACACTGGACTGGAAAACACTCCTAAGGCCAACAAACAGTCCGTAAACTGACTATGAGCTTTCCTGTCTTGATGAGTTGTGTTTTCTTTTATGGTCATTGGATTTTGGCTGTTTTCTTTCTTTTGGTGCATGCTTTTGCTCTGTCTTGTGTTTGTGCATGTTATTACCTCTACTGTATGTCTCAAAAGAGATGCTGGATGAATAATCTCAGGAGAGAAAAAGGTGGCCCAACACTTCTGGGGGTACACGAGAGAAAGGGAGTTGGGGGGAAAGGGAGTGGTGTTAAGAAAGCCAGAGACAGGGGAACAACAAGTAGATACAAATCCGTGGTGAGGGCGATGTAGGAAGCCTGGTAGGGCGTGACCAAGGGTAAAGGAACCAAGAGGAATGACTGAAACCCAAATGAAGACTGAGCATGGCAGTGGGCACAAGAGGGAGATGAAGGGGAATAGCAGAGCGACCTAAGAAGCATTGGCGATTTAGAGAGGTCTAAATAAAGGCACGGACTTATGTAAATATATGTATCTGTGAGCATAGGGAAATAGCCCTATGTCCATATTTTTATAGGTTTCGTATTAAGGTAGCAGATGGCCTTTTGGCCTGCACTCAAGTACGATCTCAATGCAAGAATACTTGGTACTATTACATTGGCATTCCATAATGCTCACCTTCCCGACACGATCACTGAAGACTAAGTGGTTGCATAAGCAATTGTGATCAAGAAAGATGATGGTGCCAAGCTATCAAAAATTTTGGCAGCTGAGGTCTTAAAGGCTTGAAGGGTAAGCGAGCGGCCATCTAGCTCAGAAGCAACAAAGCCCACAGGGAGTAAGCCTACCAGCCTGTGGGATCAGGAGGATTCAAAGGGACCTGGCACCATCAGTACAAAAAAATCTTATCATTGCGAATGAGCGGGGAGTGCTGGGTAGAGACCCAAAGCCCATTTGCAGTCCACTGGACATTCCCTTAAGAAAGGTCTCGGGGACAAGACGAGCCAAGACAGGGTGCGAGACAGCAACAATGAAACACAACTTTCCTCTAGCTCCGCAATGTTTCCTCTCCCCTCACTATCAAGATCCCAATTATAACTTACAAATCTGGCTAGACCAGACAATGTGCACTGGGAAAGATAGGAAGTGGAAAGACAGGGAATTCTTGGCAGATGAGCCCTTGAGGACCAGTGTTATGAATGGAGATACTGGGAGGGTGGAGGGACGGTAGGTTGGATGGGGGGCCGGGGGGGAACAAATTACAAGGATCTACATTTAACCTCAAAAGATAAAGGGGTGAAGGGGGGATATCAGACAGTGCAAGATATGACCAAATAATAATTAGTAAATTATCAAGGATTTGTGAGAGAGGGGTAGTGAGAAGGGGTGGGGAATGAGGAGCTGAGGCCAGGGGCTTGGGTGGAGAGAAGATATTTTGAGAATAATGAGCGCAATGAATGTCCAAATGTGCTTTATAAGATTGATGTATGCACGGATTGGGGTTATTGTTGTATGAACCCCTAATAAAAGGAGGGAAAAAAAGACTCTGGCAGAGGGCTGATGCTAGGATGATCTCAGGCTGGATTAGACCAGCAAAAGCAGGTACTGGAGTCACCTCACCCTCTGTCTATTCCTGTGTGAGCCACGAAGCTCAGGTCCACAGCCCTGGCAGCTGGACAGTGAGAGAGGCGGGGCTCTGATTTCATTCCACAAGGGGAATGGCCCTACTGTCCTGCAGGGCCCAACCTCCTGTGTAGTGCTGCTCTCTGGGGCAGCTCTTTCATGGAGCCCACACCATGGGAGCTCTACAATTCATGGGGGATTGGCAAAAGCCTCTGCTCATGCACACACACCACCCCCTAGGTGGAGGACCTCGGGGAACAAGCCTGAGGCAGACACCAAGCCCACTAACTGATCCTGTAAGAGATAGAATCAGGATCCCGAAACTGGCAACTGGGAGTAAGAGGCAGCATCACTGGGTCCCAGCCCCTGCCACTGCCATCTCCAAGGAGTGACATTCCCAAACAGAGGGTTTTCCAAAGGCACTGTCAGGACTGTGGAATGAGCAGCTCATTTGTGGACATGGATACTATGTGATCCAGATGTACTACCTCCTCCGTTCCAGTCAGCGGAGACTGAAAACTCTGCCAAGCAGAGAGCCATGCATCTGAACAGTATCCACCAGTCACTCATGTCCAGTCCTGCTGCCTCTAAAGAGCTTTCCTGGGTTGGTCAGATCTCTCTGGGGACAGATATCCCTCTGTCCTTGGTTCTGCGTGAGAAAGAATTCACGCCAGAGCCTGGTTTGTGATCCAAGTGAGGTTTAGGAGAGAGCTAGGGAGGGGTGGTGGGCAACCCTGGTCGATCCCAGTGGCTGAATTGAATATACTTGGCCTACGTGGGTCGAGGCAGGTGCAGCGCCCACCTAGGTGTACCTGCCCTTCCTGGCCGGAAACCTGGACCTCTGAGCACACACAGTGTGCCACTCCTTCCTGGGCCGCTAACTGGGCCCTCTGAGCATGTGTAATGGACACCCCAGTCCCTATGCTAGCTACCTAACATTTACACCCTGAAGAGATATGGACCCAAATCTCTGGGGTACTGGGCGACGACATCTCTAGCTACTTCCTGCTGGCAAAATGGGCGATGTGGGGCTTTGGGTCCACACCCTTCCTGCTCTGCTGGGAGGGGTTGTGCAATCAGGGCTAGGATGGATAAGGTTGAAGTGGTCCAGGAGATGGTGGTCCTGGAGCTGGCACACTTGGATTACGGGCCTTGGTAACTTGAGAATTTCTGGAAAAACCAACAAAAGGACAAAGGGGTGAACACTTTAACTGAGACAAGGCTAGAATTGTGAGGTGGAAGTGCCCTTGAAAGTAGGTGAGTATCACAGGAAGTAAGTAAAAACCTTAGTGTTATCAGGCATGTGTGTTTGTTCATTCTAAGGACAGGCACGGGGGTAAAAGCGTTCACAAATTCCCCTAGGAGGGTCCAAAGTTTGGGCACTACTGGGTGCAGTGGGATCACTGCTTCATTTATGATCCTAAGGTCTTGGACCTACTTATAAGAAACATCCTTCTTTTTAACCCTATAACGCCTCAATTTTAAATTTAGGGGCAAAAAATTTTTTGTTTGGATTCATTACTTTCATAGTTATCAATATAGATCCATATATATTCATTTCTTAAATGTTACGGAAGGTCTTGCTCGGCGTTATAGGGTTAAATTGTAATATTGGGATACTACAGGCGGAGTTAACAGGGATCAAAAGTAGAGTAACTGCCTGTGTCATTTTTAATTTTCTTGGGTTCCATATGAGCATAAGGCTTGTAAATTACCCGGGGACCAAATTCCCCTGGTGCCTCTACTACGGGTAGAATGTTTAGGGAGGTTTCAGGGCTGGGAAAATAGTAACCTAAAGTCCAGGATCCCTTAGGGCAGGGGTCCTCAAATTGTTTACACAGAGGGCCAGTTCACTGTCCCTCCCAACGTTGGAGGGCCAGACTATCGTTTTTAAAAAAAAAAAAAAGAACAAATTCCTATGCACACTGCAAGAGTCGGCTGCTGAGCAGGACAGGCAGTGGCAGCAAAACACCCTGAGGGTGGGATAAATGGCAGCGGGCCACATGTGCCCCAAGGGCCACAGTTTGAGGACGCCTGCCTTAGGGGTTCCTGGGTGCACGGGGGATGAAGGTCTCCTATTGCTCCTCAAGAGGAGAAATGCTCTAAGTTCTGGCATCTCCGCCCACTTTCCCATCACTCTATAGAACTGTTCCAGGTGAATCACGGTTGGAAGGGAAAGTGTACCATTCTCTGGCCACCATTCTCCTTTCTCAAAAAGATATTGTGGCCAAATAGAGTTCCAAAGTGAATCTATCAGCTTTTGTTCGCCCAGCCTCTGTGTATCAACTCTATCCCAATTGGACAGGATTCATGCAAGGGGGCAATTCCTGAGCATCAAGCTGCTAAGTCCCATCTAGAAAGCACAAAACAAGGAGGCGATTGACAGCTTGCTGCCTCCCGGTCAATAACCCCGCTTGAGAGTGCACCCCTGGGTTGCCCTGAATCTGATGCCTCAGGCAGATGCCACAGCCCGAGGGAAGGGGTCAAAGACCAGTCGCTGAGGGCGACTTTAGGTCTAACCATTTTTCTGGACTACAGGCTAGGAGGACTACTGCTTGGGATGGCCCCACGGCCCTGCAAGACGCCTGCTGGCGGGGCAGACGCTCAAATCTCAGAAGGGAAGGGAACCTTAAGGGAAATTGGAATTTCTGGCTGGAACATCATGGCAGGGGAACTGGGTATTAAGGAAGAGCTGTCCCCCAAAGTGCCTAAAGCAGCATCACTGAAAGCGTAAAGGGAACACTTAGTCCGGCTAGGCTTCCGAACGCCATTGGCCTAAGCCTGGGCAACGGAAAACCAGCCTGTAACAAGGAACCAACCTAAACTGGTAGAACACTAGCCCTATAACGCCTCCAGTTTTAAATTCAGGAAATAATTTTTTTTGTTTTTATTCTTTACTTTCATAGCTATCAATATAGATGGCATTCAAAATATATTTAAAAGATATAAAATGTTCAATGGTTTTTAAATGTAACCAAATGGTCACATTTATAATTTATAATTTGGGTACCAGATACGTTTTAATTCAATATGATGACAATTTCGTGCTCGGCGTTATAGGGCTAGAGCAGCTTGTTTGAAAAGCCAGGAGAAAGGTAAGGGAATGGAGGGGAAAAGGGAAACATTTGGCTCCCGGGACAAGGCAGGGCTAACTCCCAGGCCTCCTCACCCAGCTCCCTAGGCAGCACCCTTCCACATGTTTGGACTGGTGGGTGCCTTCTTGGCCAGGGTCAAAGACCCTGTTTCCCTTCGGCCACAATGGCGGCTATGTGGGATCTCTGGGAAAAGCTTAAACAGCCTTGACAAGAGTGAAGCCATTTGGGGTTGACAGAAGCCACCATGAAAAGAAAATAAAGTAGCTATGAACTGTCAATAAACCAGCTGATATTGGGGAGGTAGGCTGTGCAGACTTAGTCCAAGGGAATGTCACCAAAGAAATGGATGATCGGAAGGCTTGCAAGAATGACCAGAGCCTTTGTGTTCAACTAGGAATGGCTAACCCAAATACCCTACTTCTCCCTCTTCGTGCTTGCACACCTGCACCTTGCAAAGGTATAAAAACCTTCGGAAAATTAGACTCGGGGCTGCTCAGACTCCTGTCAAGAGGGGTGACACACCCTGCTGAGGAAATAAAACTTTTTCTGTTGAACTTGCCGACGGTGTGAGTTGTTTTTTTCTGGGAATGGACAGCCGCTACAACATTTCCAGGAGCACTGAGCTCCGACTGCCACTGTCTGTGCCTGTATAGAAAGGAGACCACCGGTACAGGAGTGCTCTCCCCAGAACTAGAGAATTTCTGATTTCTCTAGGGCAGGGGTCCTTCAACTCTTTAAAGAGGGACCAGTTCACTGTCCCTCCGACCCATTGGAGTGCCGGACTATAGTTTCAAAAACAACTATGAACAAATTCCAAGGCACACTGCACACATCTTATTTTGAAGTTAAAAACAAACCAACAAACGGGGCACAAACACATGGCTGACAGGATCAATGTCCTCGGCTGTGCCCATGTGGCCCACAGGCTGTCGTTTGAGGACCCCTGCTCTAGGCATTCACAAAGAGCACGCGGTTTCAACCCTAAAACCTGGAGACTCTGCAATTTGTTTAAAGTTGATTGGGTAGAAGGAGTCCCCGATGGGCCCACGCAAGACTCGTTTTCCCTCACCCTACTCCTCAGAGGTCATAATTCTGCTATGGGCAACCAGGACATCCCGATCTGATCTCTGACATGGATGTGTGGATTGACATGGCCACTAATAAGCCAGCATCTATAAAAGACTTGCTCCCTCCCCCAACAGAAAGGGTTCTTGTTTCCATGAGTTCAGGAAACATGGCATGACCAGAAAAACAACTGGTCCAAGTTACTAAAACCACCAAGGTGGAGGCCGTCCCTCCCCTCCCCATCCCCCTCCCTGTCGTCTTTATACCACTTTGCAGGAGGACCGGGGGAGCAGGAGAGCTGGCTTAGGACCCATTGGGACCGCTGCCTGCCTATCAGTTCCCGGGGGCCAGAGAGAGATATACAACCCTCTTTAAATTCACCCCACAACACGTGCACTAGGGCTGGCATGTCTGCTCAACCCCCGAGAAGGATCACTCGGCAGCTGCAGTCTCTGCTTAAGGCAAGCAGCCCCAACACCTGGGGAAGACCCCCGAGTCTCTCTTTGGGTACATGTCCCCTTTTCTTCCAGGGATTACATCATTGGAGTCAACAAAATCCCCTTTTCTGACAAACCACAAGGTCTGATTTCTTTGCTAGACAAGCTTTTACACATGCATCAGCCCACCTCAGACAACTGCCAGCCACTTCTCCAGGTGCTGGTCACAACAGAGGAACAGGAGCCCTTCCAGACAGAGGCCCAGAAAGCAGTCAATAGACCTGATGGTCAGCCAGCTGGCACTCCCCGCTTGAGAGAAACTCTTTTTGCCACTGCACGAACAATGGGGGACCCAAACTCCTAGTAAGGCCCCGAGGGCCTCGCCAGGTAGCACCAGGTTTTCTAGCAGGGCCTCCGCGGGACAGCTAGGAAACCTATGCATTTACCTAAGGTCAGTGAGAATTTTCAGGGTCCTACCTTTCTAGAGTGGCTGATGGAAGCCTGCGGGCTGTATACCCCTTTTGATCCAGAGGCCCTCGAGAACAAGAGGGCAAAAGTATTGCCTGTATTACTCAGCCCGCCTCAGACATGATAAAGAAATGGGAAGCATATCAAGGGAACAATCTTAGTGATTTGGTAGAAGTGCCTTAGAGGTTGTATCACAATACAGAGGACCCTACCACGACAGAGACAAAGAAATAGCTAAAATACTAGGAATTGCTATGAGACACACTAGAGAATCAGGAAAAGAGATCATGGCCCCCTCACGGAGAGACTGACCTGTGGCACCGCCAAGTCCCGAGGAAAAAGGATCCATGTGCCTGCTACAGAAAAGGCAGACATTGGAAAAACCACTGCATTGAAAACCCCAGGAGAGACGGACAATCCTCCACTAGAGAGGACGGGCCTCGTCCTCGCCTAGAGAAACCCAAGCGAGAGACAATAATGCTTGAGGAAGCTGAAGGAAGGTGTCAGGGCTCTGTTTTACTGACCCCAGGATTCCAGTAAATGTCTTGGAGAACACAGGAGCCATCTTCTCGGGTTCAAAAAAGAGAACGGGCACATTGTCAAAGGAAAGATTTAAATTACTGTCAGCATATGATTGCTTCCAAAGATAACGCACACCAGAAGGTTTGCATGGAGACTGGGGGGCTTGCCAAGCCATCAAGGTGAAAAATGTCTCTCTGTCCTTTTTTCGCAGTTGGCCACATGGTTTTCATGGCACTGGCTCCCGGCTCGGCTGTTGAGCCAGTGAAACTCTTTTGAGCAGGAGTTGAGGTGGCCGGTGAACATCAGCGGCAGGACAAAATCGTCCTGTTTCAATACGAAGCCACCTATATCACCTCTTGGACATTATCATTGTCCTGGGCTCTGAATCACCAGCCCAGATGTAGAATGCGCCTGACAGGTACCTATTGTTTGAATGAGGCTCTGGTTAACCCCTCTCGGTAACTTAGTGGCATGGGAGTCTGGACAAGGGACTACCTTTACTTTCCAGATGAGAAAACTCACTCAAAAAGACAAAGGTATTGACCCACAGGAACACAACTGGTTAACAACAAAGCCATATTCCCAACCAGTGTCTGGAGCCAGAGCTCGGAGCCCCACATGCCTGTGCCCAGCTGAGCAGTCACTCTCTCCTGAACCTTCCAAAGATCTGAGCAGATCCTTCCCCCTCCCCATCCAGAATATGTTTTTTCATAGGATGGCGTGGATCTGCAGCTCTGGGAGAGGGACATATCTCATGGGAACACACGGAGCAGATGAAGGGGGAGGAGGGGAGAGTGGAGCCCATCTTGGCCCACCAGGCCTGGAGGATGATGTTCCCACTCAGAGAAGCCATTCCACATAGAAGACCACATGGCCAGCCCCACGATGAGACACGACGTCCCTCAAAGACCCATAGCCCTAGAAGGGACAACACTGGAGACACAGTGTGGGAATTGCAGCGACCTGATCCCACCACAGCGAAGCATAACACTAAGGGGGTGCAGCAGAAGAGCAAGGAAATGGAGCAGCAAGGTGCCCAAGGAATGCCAAAGGAGGCCTTTGGGGGCAGGACTTGGTGCCCGCACACACTGGACTGGAAAACACTCCTAAGGCCAACAAACAGTCCGTAAACTGACTATGAGCTTTCCTGTCTTGATGAGTTGTGTTTTCTTTTATGGTCATTGGATTTTGGCTGTTTTCTTTCTTTTGGTGCATGCTTTTGCTCTGTCTTGTGTTTGTGCATGTTATTACCTCTACTGTATGTCTCAAAAGAGATGCTGGATGAACAATCTCAGGAGAGAAAAAGGTGGCCCAACACTTCTGGGGGTCCACGAGAGAAAGGGAGTTGGGGGGAAAGGGAGTGGTGTTAAGAAAGCCAGAGACAGGGGAACAACAAGTAGATACAAATCCGTGGTGAGGGCGATGTAGGAAGCCTGGTAGGGCGTGACCAAGGGTAAAAAAACCAAGAGGAATGACTGAAACCCAAATGAAGACTGAGCATGGCAGTGGGCACAAGAGGGAGATGAAGGGGAATAGCAGAGCGACCTAAGAAGCATTGGCGATTTAGAGAGGTCTAAATAAAGGCACGGACTTATGTAAATATATGTATCTGTGAGCATAGGGAAATAGCCCTATGTCCATATTTTTATAGGTTTCGTATTAAGGTAGCAGATGGCCTTTTGGCCTGCACTCAAGTACGATCTCAATGCAAGAATACTTGGTACTATTACATTGGCATTCCATAATGCTCACCTTCCCGACACGATCACTGAAGACTAAGTGGTTGCATAAGCAATTGTGATCAAGAAAGATGATGGTGCCAAGCTATCAAAAATTTTGGCAGCTGAGGTCTTAAAGGCTTGAAGGGTAAGCGAGCGGCCATCTAGCTCAGAAGCAACAAAGCCCACAGGGAGTAAGCCTACCAGCCTGTGGGATCAGGAGGATTCAAAGGGACCTGGCACCATCAGTACAAAAAAATCTTATCATTGCGAATGAGCGGGGAGTGCTGGGTAGAGACCCAAAGCCCATTTGCAGTCCACTGGACATTCCCTTAAGAAAGGTCTCGGGGACAAGACGAGCCAAGACAGGGTGCGAGACAGCAACAATGAAACACAACTTTCCTCTAGCTCCGCAATGTTTCCTCTCCCCTCACTATCAAGATCCCAATTATAACTTACAAATCTGGCTAGACCAGACAATGTGCACTGGGAAAGATAGGAAGTGGAAAGACAGGGAATTCTTGGCAGATGAGCCCTTGAGGACCAGTGTTATGAATGGAGATACTGGGAGGGTGGAGGGACGGTAGGTTGGATGGGGGGGCGGGGGGGAACAAATTACAAGGATCTACATTTAACCTCAAAAGATAAAGGGGTGAAGGGGGGATATCAGACAGTGCAAGATATGACCAAATAATAATTAGTAAATTATCAAGGATTTGTGAGAGAGGGGTAGTGAGAAGGGGTGGGGAATGAGGAGCTGAGGCCAGGGGCTTGGGTGGAGAGAAGATATTTTGAGAATAATGAGCGCAATGAATGTCCAAATGTGCTTTATAAGATTGATGTATGCACGGATTGGGGTTATTGTTGTATGAACCCCTAATAAAAGGAGGGAAAAAAAGACTCTGGCAGAGGGCTGATGCTAGCATGATCTCAGGCTGGATTAGACCAGCAAAAGCAGGTACTGGAGTCACCTCACCCTCTGTCTATTCCTGTGTGAGCCACGAAGCTCAGGTCCACAGCCCTGGCAGCTGGACAGTGAGAGAGGCGGGGCTCTGATTTCATTCCACAAGGGGAATGGCCCTACTGTCCTGCAGGGCCCAACCTCCTGTGTAGTGCTGCTCTCTGGGGCAGCTCTTTCATGGAGCCCACACCATGGGAGCTCTACAATTCACGGGGGATTGGCAAAAGCCTCTGCTCATGCACACACACCACCCCCTAGGTGGAGGACCTCGGGGAACAAAGCCTGAGGCAGACACCAAGCCCACTAACTGATCCTGTAAGAGATAGAATCAGGATCCCGAAACTGGCAAAAGGGAGTAAGAGGCAGCATCACTGGGTCCCAGCCCCTGCCACTGCCATCTCCAAGGAGTGACATTCCCAAACAGAGGGTTTTCCAAAGGCACTGTCAGGACTGTGGAATGAGCAGCTCATTTGTGGACATGGATACTATGTGATCCAGATGTACTACCTCCTCCGTTCCAGTCAGCGGAGACTGAAAACTCTGCCAAGCAGAGAGCCATGCATCTGAACAGTATCCACCAGTCACTCATGTCCAGTCCTGCTGCCTCTAAAGAGCTTTCCTGGGTTGGTCAGATCTCTCTGGGGACAGATATCCCTCTGTCCTTGGTTCTGCGTGAGAAAGAATTCACGCCAGAGCCTGGTTTGTGATCCAAGTGAGGTTTAGGAGAGAGCTAGGGAGGGGTGGTGGGCAACCCTGGTCGATCCCAGTGGCTGAATTGAATATACTTGGCCTACGTGGGTCGAGACAGGTGCAGCGCCCACCTAGGTGTATCTGCCCTTCCTGGCCGGAAACCTGGACCTCTGAGCACGCACAGTGTGCCACTCCTTCCTGGGCCGCTAACTGGGCCCTCTGAGCATGTGTAATGGACACCCCAGTCCCTATGCTAGCTACCTAACATTTACACCCTGAAGAGATATGGACCCAAATCTCTGGGGTACTGGGCGACGACATCTCTAGCTACTTCCTGCTGGCAAAATGGGCGATGTGGGGCTTTGGGTCCACACCCTTCCTGCTCTGCTGGGAGGGGTTGTGCAATCAGGGCTAGGATGGATAAGGTTGAAGTGGTCCAGGAGATGGTGGTCCTGGAGCTGGCACACTTGGATTACGGGCCTTGGTAACTTGAGAATTTCTGGAAAAACCAACAAAAGGACAAAGGGGTGAACACTTTAACTGAGACAAGGCTAGAATTGTGAGGTGGAAGTGCCCTTGAAAGTAGGTGAGTATCACAGGAAGTAAGTAAAAACCTTAGTGTTATCAGGCATGTGTGTTTGTTCATTCTAAGGACAGGCACGGGGGTAAAAGCGTTCACAAATTCCCCTAGGAGGGTCCAAAGTTTGGGCACTACTGGGTGCAGTGGGATCACTGCTTCATTTATGATCCTAAGGTCTTGGACCTACTTATAAGAAACATCCTTCTTTTTAACCCTATAACGCCTCAATTTTAAATTTGGGGGCAAAAAATTTTTTGTTTGGATTCATTACTTTCATAGTTATCAATATAGATCCATATATATTCATTTCTTAAATGTTACGGAAGGTCTTGCTCGGCGTTATAGGGTTAAATTGTAATATTGGGATACTACAGGCGGAATCAACAGGGATCAAAAGTAGAGTAACTGCCTGTGTCATTTTTAATTTTCTTGGGTTCCATATGAGCATAAGGCTTGTAAATTACCCGGGGACCAAATTCCCCTGGTGCCTCTACTACGGGTAGAATGTTTAGGGAGGTTTCAGGGCTGGGAAAATAGTAACCTAAAGTCCAGGATCCCTTAGGGCAGGGGTCCTCAAATTGTTTACACAGAGGGCCAGTTCACTGTCCCTCCCACCGTTGGAGGGCCAGACTATCGTTTTTAAAAAAAAAAAAAAATGAACAAATTCCTATGCACACTGCAAGAGTCGGCTGCTGAGCAGGACAGGCAGTGGCAGCAAAACACCCTGAGGGTGGGATAAATGGCAGCGGGCCACATGTGCCCCAAGGGCCACAGTTTGAGGACGCCTGCCTTAGGGGTTCCTGGGTGCACGGGGAATGAAGGTCTCCTATTGCTCCTCAAGAGGAGAAATGCTCTAAGTTCTGGCATCTCCGCCCACTTTCCCATTACTCTATAGAACTGTTCCAGGTGAATCACGGTTGGAAGGGAAAGTGTACCATTCTCTGGCCACCATTCTCCTTTCTCAAAAAGATATTGTGGCCAAATAGAGTTCCAAAGTGAATCTATCAGCTTTTGTTCGCCCAGCCTCTGTGTATCAACTCTATCCCAATTGGACAGGATTCATGCAAGGGGGCAATTCCTGAGCATCAAGCTGCTAAGTCCCATCTAGAAAGCACAAAACAAGGAGGCGATTGACAGCTTGCTGCCTCCCGGTCAATAACCCCGCTTGAGAGTGCACCCCTGGGTTGCCCTGAATCTGATGCCTCAGGCAGATGCCACAGCCCGAGGGAAGGGGTCAAAGACCAGTCGCTGAGGGCGACTTTAGGTCTAACCATTTTTCTGGACTACAGGCTAGGAGGACTACTGCTTGGGATGGCCCCACGGCCCTGCAAGACGCCTGCTGGCGGGGCAGACGCTCAAATCTCAGAAGGGAAGGGAACCTTAAGGGAAATTGGAATTTCTGGCTGGAACATCATGGCAGGGGAGCTGGGTATTAAGGAAGAGCTGTCCCCCAAAGTGCCTAAAGCAGCATCACTGAAAGCGTAAAGGGAACACTTAGTCCGGCTAGGCTTCCGAACGCCATTGGCCTAAGCCTGGGCAACGGAAAACCAGCCTGTAACAAGGAACCAACCTAAACTGGTAGAACACTAGCCCTATAACGCCTCCAGTTTTAAATTCAGGAAATAATTTTTTTTTGTTTTTATTCTTTACTTTCATAGCTATCAATATAGATGGCATTCAAAATATATTTAAAAGATATAAAATGTTCAATGGTTTTTAAATGTAACCAAATGGTCACATTTATAATTTATAATTTGGGTACCAGATACGTTTTAATTCAATATGATGACAATTTCGTGCTCGGCGTTATAGGGCTAGAGCAGCTTGTTTGAAAAGCCAGGAGAAAGGTAAGGGAATGGAGGGGAAAAGGGAAACATTTGGCTCCCGGGACAAGGCAGGGCTAACTCCCAGGCCTCCTCACCCAGCTCCCTAGGCAGCACCCTTCCACATGTTTGGACTGGTGGGTGCCTTCTTGGCCAGGGTCAAAGACCCTGTTTCCCTTCGGCCACAATGGCGGCTATGTGGGATCTCTGGGAAAAGCTTAAACAGCCTTGACAAGAGTGAAGCCATTTGGGGCTGACAGAAGCCACCATGAAAAGAAAATAAAGTAGCTATGAACTGTCAATAAACCAGCTGATATTGGGGAGGTAGGCTGTGCAGACTTAGTCCAAGGGAATGTCACCAAAGAAATGGATGATCGGAAGGCTTGCAAGAATGACCAGAGCCTTTGTGTTCAACTAGGAATGGCTAACCCAAATACCCTACTTCTCCCTCTTCGTGCTTGCACACCTGCACCTTGCAAAGGTATAAAAACCTTCGGAAAATTAGACTCGGGGCTGCTCAGACTCCTGTCAAGAGGGGTGACACACCCTGCTGAGGAAATAAAACTTTTTCTGTTGAACTTGCCGACGGTGTGAGTTGTTTTTTTCTGGGAATGGACAGCCGCTACAACATTTCCAGGAGCACTGAGCTCCGACTGCCACTGTCTGTGCCTGTATAGAAAGGAGACCACCGGTACAGGAGTGCTCTCCCCAGAACTAGAGAATTTCTGATTTCTCTAGGGCAGGGGTCCTTCAACTCTTTAAAGAGGGACCAGTTCACTGTCCCTCCGACCCATTGGAGTGCCGGACTATAGTTTCAAAAACAACTATGAACAAATTCCAAGGCACACTGCACACATCTTATTTTGAAGTTAAAAACAAACCAACAAACGGGGCACAAACACATGGCTGACAGGATCAATGTCCTCGGCTGTGCCCATGTGGCCCACAGGCTGTCGTTTGAGGACCCCTGCTCTAGGCACTCACAAAGAGCACGCGGTTTCAACCCTAAAACCTGGAGACTCTGCAATTTGTTTAAAGTTGATTGGGTAGAAGGAGTCCCCGATGGGCCCACGCAAGACTCGTTTTCCCTCACCCTACTCCTCAGAGGTCATAATTCTGCTATGGGCAACCAGGACATCCCGATCTGATCTCTGACATGGATGTGTGGATTGACATGGCCACTAATAAGCCAGCATCCATAAAAGACTTGCTCCCTCCCCCAACAGAAAGGGTTCTTGTTTCCATGAGTTCAGGAAACATGGCATGACCAGAAAAACAACTGGTCCAAGTTACTAAAACCACCAAGGTGGAGGCCGTCCCTCCCCTCCCCATCCCCCTCCCTGTCGTCTTTATACCACTTTGCAGGAGGACCGGGGGTGCAGGAGAGCTGGCTTAGGACCCATTGGGACCGCTGCCTGCCTATCAGTTCCCGGGGGCCAGAGAGAGATATACAACCCTCTTTAAATTCACCCCACAACACGTGCACTAGGGCTGGCATGTCTGCTCAACCCCCGAGAAGGATCACTCGGCAGCTGCAGTCTCTGCTTAAGGCAAGCAGCCCCAACACCTGGGGAAGACCCCCGAGTCTCTCTTTGGGTACATGTCCCCTTTTCTTCCAGGGATTACATCATTGGAGTCAACAAAATCCCCTTTTCTGACAAACCACAAGGTCTGATTTCTTTGCTAGACAAGCTTTTACACATGCATCAGCCCACCTCAGACAACTGCCAGCCACTTCTCCAGGTGCTGGTCACAACAGAGGAACAGGAGCCCTTCCAGACAGAGGCCCAGAAAGCAGTCAATAGACCTGATGGTCAGCCAGCTGGCACTCCCCGCTTGAGAGAAACTCTTTTTGCCACTGCACGAACAATGGGGGACCCAAACTCCTAGTAAGGCCCCGAGGGCCTCGCCAGGTAGCACCAGGTTTTCTAGCAGGGCCTCCGCGGGACAGCTAGGAAACCTATGCATTTACCTAAGGTCAGTGAGAATTTTCAGGGTCCTACCTTTCTAGAGTGGCTGATGGAAGCCTGCGGGCTGTATACCCCTTTTGATCCAGAGGCCCTCGAGAACAAGAGGGCAAAAGTATTGCCTGTATTACTCAGCCCGCCTCAGACATGATAAAGAAATGGGAAGCATATCAAGGGAACAATCTTAGTGATTTGGTAGAAGTGCCTTAGAGGTTGTATCACAATACAGAGGACCCTACCACGACAGAGACAAAGAAATAGCTAAAATACTAGGAATTGCTATGAGACACACTAGAGAATCAGGAAAAGAGATCATGGCCCCCTCACGGAGAGACTGACCTGTGGCACCGCCAAGTCCCGAGGAAAAAGGATCCATGTGCCTGCTACAGAAAAGGCAGACATTGGAAAAACCACTGCATTGAAAACCCCAGGAGAGACGGACAATCCTCCACTAGAGAGGACGGGCCTCGTCCTCGCCTAGAGAAACCCAAGCGAGAGACAATAATGCTTGAGGAAGCTGAAGGAAGGTGTCAGGGCTCTGTTTTACTGACCCGAGGATTCCAGTAAATGTCTTGGAGAACACAGGGGCCATCTTCTCGGGTTCAAAAAAGAGAACGGGCACATTGTCAAAGGAAAGATTTAAATTACTATCAGCATATGATTGCTTCCAAAGATAACGCACACCAGAAGGTTTGCATGGAGACTGGGGGGCTTGCCAAGCCATCAAGGTGAAAAATGTCTCTCTGTCCTTTTTTCGCAGTTGGCCACATGGTTTTCATGGCACTGGCTCCCGGCTCGGCTGTTGAGCCAGTGAAACTCTTTTGAGCAGGAGTTGAGGTGGCCGGTGAACATCAGCGGCAGGACAAAATCGTCCTGTTTCAATACGAAGCCACCTATATCACCTCTTGGACATTATCATTGTCCTGGGCTCTGAATCACCAGCCCAGATGTAGAATGCGCCTGACAGGTACCTATTGTTTGAATGAGGCTCTGGTTAACGCCTCTCGGTAACTTAGTGGCATGGGAGTCTGGACAAGGGACTACCTTTACTTTCCAGATGAGAAAACTCACTCAAAAAGACAAAGGTATTGACCCACAGGAACACAACTGGTTAACAACAAAGCCATATTCCCAACCAGTGTCTGGAGCCAGAGCTCGGAGCCCCACATGCCTGTGCCCAGCTGAGCAGTCACTCTCTCCTGAACCTTCCAAAGATCTGAGCAGATCCTTCCCCCTCCCCATCCAGAATATGTTTTTTCATAGGATGGCGTGGATCTGCAGCTCTGGGAGAGGGACATATCTCATGGGAACACACGGAGCAGATGAAGGGGGAGGAGGGGAGAGTGGAGCCCATCTTGGCCCACCAGGCCTGGAGGATGATGTTCCCAATCAGAGAAGCCATTCCACATAGAAGACCACATGGCCAGCCCCACGATGAGACACGACGTCCCTCAAAGACCCATAGCCCTAGAAGGGACAACACTGGAGACACAGTGTGGGAATTGCAGCGACCTGATCCCACCACAGCGAAGCATAACACTAAAGGGGTGCAGCAGAAGAGCAAGGAAATGGAGCAGCAAGGTGCCCAAGGAATGCCAAAGGAGGCCTTTGGGGGCAGGACTTGGTGCCCGCACACACTGGACTGGAAAACACTCCTAAGGCCAACAAACAGTCCGTAAACTGACTATGAGCTTTCCTGTCTTGATGAGTTGTGTTTTCTTTTATGGTCATTGGATTTTGGCTGTTTTCTTTCTTTTGGTGCATGCTTTTGCTCTGTCTTGTGTTTGTGCATGTTATTACCTCTACTGTATGTCTCAAAAGAGATGCTGGATGAACAATCTCAGGAGAGAAAAAGGTGGCCCAACACTTCTGGGGGTCCACGAGAGAAAGGGAGTTGGGGGGAAAGGGAGTGGTGTTAAGAAAGCCAGAGACAGGGGAACAACAAGTAGATACAAATCCGTGGTGAGGGCGATGTAGGAAGCCTGGTAGGGCGTGACCAAGGGTAAAGGAACCAAGAGGAATGACTGAAACCCAAATGAAGACTGAGCATGGCAGTGGGCACAAGAGGGAGATGAAGGGGAATAGCAGAGCGACCTAAGAAGCATTGGCGATTTAGAGAGGTCTAAATAAAGGCACGGACTTATGTAAATATATGTATCTGTGAGCATAGGGAAATAGCCCTATGTCCATATTTTTATAGGTTTCGTATTAAGGTAGCAGATGGCCTTTTGGCCTGCACTCAAGTACGATCTCAATGCAAGAATACTTGGTACTATTACATTGGCATTCCATAATGCTCACCTTCCCGACACGATCACTGAAGACTAAGTGGTTGCATAAGCAATTGTGATCAAGAAAGATGATGGTGCCAAGCTATCAAAAAATTTGGCAGCTGAGGTCTTAAAGGCTTGAAGGGTAAGCGAGCGGCCATCTAGCTCAGAAGCAAAAAAGCCCACAGGGAGTAAGCCTACCAGCCTGTGGGATCAGGAGGATTCAAAGGGACCTGGCACCATCAGTACAAAAAAATCTTATCATTGCGAATGAGCGGGGAGTGCTGGGTAGAGACCCAAAGCCCATTTGCAGTCCACTGGACATTCCCTTAAGAAAGGTCTCGGGGACAAGACGAGCCAAGACAGGGTGCGAGACAGCAACAATGAAACACAACTTTCCTCTAGCTCCGCAATGTTTCCTCTCCCCTCACTATCAAGATCCCAATTATAACTTACAAATCTGGCTAGACCAGACAATGTGCACTGGGAAAGATAGGAAGTGGAAAGACAGGGAATTCTTGGCAGATGAGCCCTTGAGGACCAGTGTTATGAATGGAGATACTGGGAGGGTGGAGGGACGGTAGGTTGCATGGGGGGGCGGGGGGGAACAAATTACAAGGATCTACATTTAACCTCAAAAGATAAAGGGGTGAAGGGGGGATATCAGACAGTGCAAGATATGACCAAATAATAATTAGTAAATTATCAAGGATTTGTGAGAGAGGGGTAGTGAGAAGGGGTGGGGAATGAGGAGCTGAGGCCAGGGGCTTGGGTGGAGAGAAGATATTTTGAGAATAATGAGCGCAATGAATGTCCAAATGTGCTTTATAAGATTGATGTATGCACGGATTGGGGTTATTGTTGTATGAACCCCTAATAAAAGGAGGGAAAAAAAGACTCTGGCAGAGGGCTGATGCTAGCATGATCTCAGGCTGGATTAGACCAGCAAAAGCAGGTACTGGAGTCACCTCACCCTCTGTCTATTCCTGTGTGAGCCACGAAGCTCAGGTCCACAGCCCTGGCAGCTGGACAGTGAGAGAGGCGGGGCTCTGATTTCATTCCACAAGGGGAATGGCCCTACTGTCCTGCAGGGCCCAACCTCCTGTGTAGTGCTGCTCTCTGGGGCAGCTCTTTCATGGAGCCCACACCATGGGAGCTCTACAATTCACGGGGGATTGGCAAAAGCCTCTGCTCATGCACACACACCACCCCCTAGGTGGAGGACCTCGGGGAACAAAGCCTGAGGCAGACACCAAGCCCACTAACTGATCCTGTAAGAGATAGAATCAGGATCCCGAAACTGGCAAAAGGGAGTAAGAGGCAGCATCACTGGGTCCCAGCCCCTGCCACTGCCATCTCCAAGGAGTGACATTCCCAAACAGAGGGTTTTCCAAAGGCACTGTCAGGACTGTGGAATGAGCAGCTCATTTGTGGACATGGATACTATGTGATCCAGATGTACTACCTCCTCCGTTCCAGTCAGCGGAGACTGAAAACTCTGCCAAGCAGAGAGCCATGCATCTGAACAGTATCCACCAGTCACTCATGTCCAGTCCTGCTGCCTCTAAAGAGCTTTCCTGGGTTGGTCAGATCTCTCTGGGGACAGATATCCCTCTGTCCTTGGTTCTGCGTGAGAAAGAATTCACGCCAGAGCCTGGTTTGTGATCCAAGTGAGGTTTAGGAGAGAGCTAGGGAGGGGTGGTGGGCAACCCTGGTCGATCCCAGTGGCTGAATTGAATATACTTGGCCTACGTGGGTCGAGACAGGTGCAGCGCCCACCTAGGTGTACCTGCCCTTCCTGGCCGGAAACCTGGACCTCTGAGCACGCACAGTGTGCCACTCCTTCCTGGGCCGCTAACTGGGCCCTCTGAGCATGTGTAATGGACACCCCAGTCCCTATGCTAGCTACCTAACATTTACACCCTGAAGAGATATGGACCCAAATCTCTGGGGTACTGGGCGACGACATCTCTAGCTACTTCCTGCTGGCAAAATGGGCGATGTGGGGCTTTGGGTCCACACCCTTCCTGCTCTGCTGGGAGGGGTTGTGCAATCAGGGCTAGGATGGATAAGGTTGAAGTGGTCCAGGAGATGGTGGTCCTGGAGCTGGCACACTTGGATTACGGGCCTTGGTAACTTGAGAATTTCTGGAAAAACCAACAAAAGGACAAAGGGGTGAACACTTTAACTGAGACAAGGCTAGAATTGTGAGGTGGAAGTGCCCTTGAAAGTAGGTGAGTATCACAGGAAGTAAGTAAAAACCTTAGTGTTATCAGGCATGTGTGTTTGTTCATTCTAAGGACAGGCACGGGGGTAAAAGCGTTCACAAATTCCCCTAGGAGGGTCCAAAGTTTGGGCACTACTGGGTGCAGTGGGATCACTGCTTCATTTATGATCCTAAGGTCTTGGACCTACTTATAAGAAACATCCTTCTTTTTAACCCTATAACGCCTCAATTTTAAATTTGGGGGCAAAAAATTTTTTGTTTGGATTCATTACTTTCATAGTTATCAATATAGATCCATATATATTCATTTCTTAAATGTTACGGAAGGTCTTGCTCGGCGTTATAGGGTTAAATTGTAATATTGGGATACTACAGGCGGAGTCAACAGGGATCAAAAGTAGAGTAACTGCCTGTGTCATTTTTAATTTTCTTGGGTTCCATATGAGCATAAGGCTTGTAAATTACCCGGGGACCAAATTCCCCTGGTGCCTCTACTACGGGTAGAATGTTTAGGGAGGTTTCAGGGCTGGGAAAATAGTAACCTAAAGTCCAGGATCCCTTAGGGCAGGGGTCCTCAAATTGTTTACACAGAGGGCCAGTTCACTGTCCCTCCCACCGTTGGAGGGCCAGACTATCGTTTTTAAAAAAAAAAAAATGAACAAATTCCTATGCACACTGCAAGAGTCGGCTGCTGAGCAGGACAGGCAGTGGCAGCAAAACACCCTGAGGGTGGGATAAATGGCAGCGGGCCACATGTGCCCCAAGGGCCACAGTTTGAGGACGCCTGCCTTAGGGGTTCCTGGGTGCACGGGGGATGAAGGTCTCCTATTGCTCCTCAAGAGGAGAAATGCTCTAAGTTCTGGCATCTCCGCCCACTTTCCCATCACTCTATAGAACTGTTCCAGGTGAATCACGGTTGGAAGGGAAAGTGTACCATTCTCTGGCCACCATTCTCCTTTCTCAAAAAGATATTGTGGCCAAATAGAGTTCCAAAGTGAATCTATCAGCTTTTGTTCGCCCAGCCTCTGTGTATCAACTCTATCCCAATTGGACAGGATTCATGCAAGGGGGCAATTCCTGAGCATCAAGCTGCTAAGTCCCATCTAGAAAGCACAAAACAAGGAGGCGATTGACAGCTTGCTGCCTCCCGGTCAATAACCCCGCTTGAGAGTGCACCCCTGGGTTGCCCTGAATCTGATGCCTCAGGCAGATGCCACAGCCCGAGGGAAGGGGTCAAAGACCAGTCGCTGAGGGCGACTTTAGGTCTAACCATTTTTCTGGACTACAGGCTAGGAGGACTACTGCTTGGGATGGCCCCACGGCCCTGCATAACGCCTGCTGGCGGGGCAGACGCTCAAATCTCAGAAGGGAAGGGAACCTTAAGGGAAATTGGAATTTCTGGCTGGAACATCATGGCAGGGGAGCTGGGTATTAAGGAAGAGCTGTCCCCCAAAGTGCCTAAAGCAGCATCACTGAAAGCGTAAAGGGAACACTTAGTCCGGCTAAGCTTCCGAACGCCATTGGCCTAAGCCTGGGCAACGGAAAACCAGCCTGTAACAAGGAACCAACCTAAACTGGTAGAACACTAGCCCTATAACGCCTCCAGTTTTAAATTCAGGAAATAATTTTTTTTTGTTTTTATTCTTTACTTTCATAGCTATCAATATAGATGGCATTCAAAATATATTTAAAAGATATAAAATGTTCAATGGTTTTTAAATGTAACCAAATGGTCACATTTATAATTTATAATTTGGGTACCAGATACGTTTTAATTCAATATGATGACAATTTCGTGCTCGGCGTTATAGGGCTAGAGCAGCTTGTTTGAAAAGCCAGGAGAAAGGTAAGGGAATGGAGGGGAAAAGGGAAACATTTGGCTCCCGGGACAAGGCAGGGCTAACTCCCAGGCCTCCTCACCCAGCTCCCTAGGCAGCACCCTTCCACATGTTTGGACTGGTGGGTGCCTTCTTGGCCAGGGTCAAAGACCCTGTTTCCCTTCGGCCACAATGGCGGCTATGTGGGATCTCTGGGAAAAGCTTAAACAGCCTTGACAAGAGTGAAGCCATTTGGGGCTGACAGAAGCCACCATGAAAAGAAAATAAAGTAGCTATGAACTGTCAATAAACCAGCTGATATTGGGGAGGTAGGCTGTGCAGACTTAGTCCAAGGGAATGTCACCAAAGAAATGGATGATCGGAAGGCTTGCAAGAATGACCAGAGCCTTTGTGTTCAACTAGGAATGGCTAACCCAAATACCCTACTTCTCCCTCTTCGTGCTTGCACACCTGCACCTTGCAAAGGTATAAAAACCTTCGGAAAATTAGACTCGGGGCTGCTCAGACTCCTGTCAAGAGGGGTGACACACCCTGCTGAGGAAATAAAACTTTTTCTGTTGAACTTGCCGACGGTGTGAGTTGTTTTTTTCTGGGAATGGACAGCCGCTACAACATTTCCAGGAGCACTGAGCTCCGACTGCCACTGTCTGTGCCTGTATAGAAAGGAGACCACCGGTACAGGAGTGCTCTCCCCAGAACTAGAGAATTTCTGATTTCTCTAGGGCAGGGGTCCTTCAACTCTTTAAAGAGGGACCAGTTCACTGTCCCTCCGACCCATTGGAGTGCCGGACTATAGTTTCAAAAACAACTATGAACAAATTCCAAGGCACACTGCACACATCTTATTTTGAAGTTAAAAACAAACCAACAAACGGGGCACAAACACATGGCTGACAGGATCAATGTCCTCGGCTGTGCCCATGTGGCCCACAGGCTGTCGTTTGAGGACCCCTGCTCTAGGCACTCACAAAGAGCACGCGGTTTCAACCCTAAAACCTGGAGACTCTGCAATTTGTTTAAAGTTGATTGGGTAGAAGGAGTCCCCGATGGGCCCACGCAAGACTCGTTTTCCCTCACCCTACTCCTCAGAGGTCATAATTCTGCTATGGGCAACCAGGACATCCCGATCTGATCTCTGACATGGATGTGTGGATTGACATGGCCACTAATAAGCCAGCATCCATAAAAGACTTGCTCCCTCCCCCAACAGAAAGGGTTCTTGTTTCCATGAGTTCAGGAAACATGGCATGACCAGAAAAACAACTGGTCCAAGTTACTAAAACCACCAAGGTGGAGGCCGTCCCTCCCCTCCCCATCCCCCTCCCTGTCGTCTTTATACCACTTTGCAGGAGGACCGGGGGTGCAGGAGAGCTGGCTTAGGACCCATTGGGACCGCTGCCTGCCTATCAGTTCCCGGGGGCCAGAGAGAGATATACAACCCTCTTTAAATTCACCCCACAACACGTGCACTAGGGCTGGCATGTCTGCTCAACCCCCGAGAAGGATCACTCGGCAGCTGCAGTCTCTGCTTAAGGCAAGCAGCCCCAACACCTGGGGAAGACCCCCGAGTCTCTCTTTGGGTACATGTCCCCTTTTCTTCCAGGGATTACATCATTGGAGTCAACAAAATCCCCTTTTCTGACAAACCACAAGGTCTGATTTCTTTGCTAGACAAGCTTTTACACATGCATCAGCCCACCTCAGACAACTGCCAGCCACTTCTCCAGGTGCTGGTCACAACAGAGGAACAGGAGCCCTTCCAGACAGAGGCCCAGAAAGCAGTCAATAGACCTGATGGTCAGCCAGCTGGCACTCCCCGCTTGAGAGAAACTCTTTTTGCCACTGCACGAACAATGGGGGACCCAAACTCCTAGTAAGGCCCCGAGGGCCTCGCCAGGTAGCACCAGGTTTTCTAGCAGGGCCTCCGCGGGACAGCTATGAAACCTATGCATTTACCTAAGGTCAGTGAGAATTTTCAGGGTCCTACCTTTCTAGAGTGGCTGATGGAAGCCTGCGGGCTGTATACCCCTTTTGATCCAGAGGCCCTCGAGAACAAGAGGGCAAAAGTATTGCCTGTATTACTCAGCCTGCCTCAGACATGATAAAGAAATGGGAAGCATATCAAGGGAACAATCTTAGTGATTTGGTAGAAGTGCCTTAGAGGTTGTATCACAATACAGAGGACCCTACCACGACAGAGACAAAGAAATAGCTAAAATACTAGGAATTGCTATGAGACACACTAGAGAATCAGGAAAAGAGATCATGGCCCCCTCACGGAGAGACTGACCTGTGGCACCGCCAAGTCCCGAGGAAAAAGGATCCATGTGCCTGCTACAGAAAAGGCAGACATTGGAAAAACCACTGCATTGAAAACCCCAGGAGAGACGGACAATCCTCCACTAGAGAGGACGGGCCTCGTCCTCGCCTAGAGAAACCCAAGCGAGAGACAATAATGCTTGAGGAAGCTGAAGGAAGGTGTCAGGGCTCTGTTTTACTGACCCGAGGATTCCAGTAAATGTCTTGGAGAACACAGGGGCCATCTTCTCGGGTTCAAAAAAGAGAACGGGCACATTGTCAAAGGAAAGATTTAAATTACTGTCAGCATATGATTGCTTCCAAAGATAACGCACACCAGAAGGTTTGCATGGAGACTGGGGGGCTTGCCAAGCCATCAAGGTGAAAAATGTCTCTCTGTCCTTTTTTCGCAGTTGGCCACATGGTTTTCATGGCACTGGCTCCCGGCTCGGCTGTTGAGCCAGTGAAACTCTTTTGAGCAGGAGTTGAGGTGGCCGGTGAACATCAGCGGCAGGACAAAATCGTCCTGTTTCAATACGAAGCCACCTATATCACCTCTTGGACATTATCATTGTCCTGGGCTCTGAATCACCAGCCCAGATGTAGAATGCGCCTGACAGGTACCTATTGTTTGAATGAGGCTCTGGTTAACGCCTCTCGGTAACTTAGTGGCATGGGAGTCTGGACAAGGGACTACCTTTACTTTCCAGATGAGAAAACTCACTCAAAAAGACAAAGGTATTGACCCACAGGAACACAACTGGTTAACAACAAAGCCATATTCCCAACCAGTGTCTGGAGCCAGAGCTCGGAGCCCCACATGCCTGTGCCCAGCTGAGCAGTCACTCTCTCCTGAACCTTCCAAAGATCTGAGCAGATCCTTCCCCCTCCCCATCCAGAATATGTTTTTTCATAGGATGGCGTGGATCTGCAGCTCTGGGAGAGGGACATATCTCATGGGAACACACGGAGCAGATGAAGGGGGAGGAGGGGAGAGTGGAGCCCATCTTGGCCCACCAGGCCTGGAGGATGATGTTCCCAATAAGAGAAGCCATTCCACATAGAAGACCACATGGCCAGCCCCACGATGAGACACGACGTCCCTCAAAGACCCATAGCCCTAGAAGGGACAACACTGGAGACACAGTGTGGGAATTGCAGCGACCTGATCCCACCACAGCGAAGCATAACACTAAAGGGGTGCAGCAGAAGAGCAAGGAAATGGAGCAGCAAGGTGCCCAAGGAATGCCAAAGGAGGCCTTTGGGGGCAGGACTTGGTGCCCGCACACACTGGACTGGAAAACACTCCTAAGGCCAACAAACAGTCCGTAAACTGACTATGAGCTTTCCTGTCTTGATGAGTTGTGTTTTCTTTTATGGTCATTGGATTTTGGCTGTTTTCTTTCTTTTGGTGCATGCTTTTGCTCTGTCTTGTGTTTGTGCATGTTATTACCTCTACTGTATGTCTCAAAAGAGATGCTGGATGAACAATCTCAGGAGAGAAAAAGGTGGCCCAACACTTCTGGGGGTCCACGAGAGAAAGGGAGTTGGGGGGAAAGGGAGTGGTGTTAAGAAAGCCAGAGACAGGGGAACAACAAGTAGATACAAATCCGTGGTGAGGGCGATGTAGGAAGCCTGGTAGGGCGTGACCAAGGGTAAAGGAACCAAGAGGAATGACTGAAACCCAAATGAAGACTGAGCATGGCAGTGGGCACAAGAGGGAGATGAAGGGGAATAGCAGAGCGACCTAAGAAGCATTGGCGATTTAGAGAGGTCTAAATAAAGGCACGGACTTATGTAAATATATGTATCTGTGAGCATAGGGAAATAGCCCTATGTCCATATTTTTATAGGTTTCGTATTAAGGTAGCAGATGGCCTTTTGGCCTGCACTCAAGTACGATCTCAATGCAAGAATACTTGGTACTATTACATTGGCATTCCATAATGCTCACCTTCCCGACACGATCACTGAAGACTAAGTGGTTGCATAAGCAATTGTGATCAAGAAAGATGATGGTGCCAAGCTATCAAAAATTTTGGCAGCTGAGGTCTTAAAGGCTTGAAGGGTAAGCGAGCGGCCATCTAGCTCAGAAGCAACAAAGCCCACAGGGAGTAAGCCTACCAGCCTGTGGGATCAGGAGGATTCAAAGGGACCTGGCACCATCAGTACAAAAAAATCTTATCATTGCGAATGAGCGGGGAGTGCTGGGTAGAGACCCAAAGCCCATTTGCAGTCCACTGGACATTCCCTTAAGAAAGGTCTCGGGGACAAGACGAGCCAAGACAGGGTGCGAGACAGCAACAATGAAACACAACTTTCCTCTAGCTCCGCAATGTTTCCTCTCCCCTCACTATCAAGATCCCAATTATAACTTACAAATCTGGCTAGACCAGACAATGTGCACTGGGAAAGATAGGAAGTGGAAAGACAGGGAATTCTTGGCAGATGAGCCCTTGAGGACCAGTGTTATGAATGGAGATACTGGGAGGGTGGAGGGACGGTAGGTTGGATGGGGGGGCGGGGGGGAACAAATTACAAGGATCTACATTTAACCTTAAAAGATAAAGGGGTGAAGGGGGGATATCAGACAGTGCAAGATATGACCAAATAATAATTAGTAAATTATCAAGGATTTGTGAGAGAGGGGTAGTGAGAAGGGGTGGGGAATGAGGAGCTGAGGCCAGGGGCTTGGGTGGAGAGAAGATATTTTGAGAATAATGAGCGCAATGAATGTCCAAATGTGCTTTATAAGATTGATGTATGCACGGATTGGGGTTATTGTTGTATGAACCCCTAATAAAAGGAGGGAAAAAAAGACTCTGGCAGAGGGCTGATGCTAGCATGATCTCAGGCTGGATTAGACCAGCAAAAGCAGGTACTGGAGTCCCCTCACCCTCTGTCTATTCCTGTGTGAGCCACGAAGCTCAGGTCCACAGCCCTGGCAGCTGGACAGTGAGAGAGGCGGGGCTCTGATTTCATTCCACAAGGGGAATGGCCCTACTGTCCTGCAGGGCCCAACCTCCTGTGTAGTGCTGCTCTCTGGGGCAGCTCTTTCATGGAGCCCACACCATGGGAGCTCTACAATTCATGGGGGATTGGCAAAAGCCTCTGCTCATGCACACACACCACCCCCTAGGTGGAGGACCTCGGGGAACAAAGCCTGAGGCAGACACCAAGCCCACTAACTGATCCTGTAAGAGATAGAATCAGGATCCCGAAACTGGCAACTGGGAGTAAGAGGCAGCATCACTGGGTCCCAGCCCCTGCCACTGCCATCTCCAAGGAGTGACATTCCCAAACAGAGGGTTTTCCAAAGGCACTGTCAGGACTGTGGAATGAGCAGCTCATTTGTGGACATGGATACTATGTGATCCAGATGTACTACCTCCTCCGTTCCAGTCAGCAGAGACTGAAAACCCTGCCAAGCAGAGAGCCATGCATCTGAACAGTATCCACCAGTCACTCATGTCCAGTCCTGCTGCCTCTAAAGAGCTTTCCTGGGTTGGTCAGATCTCTCTGGGGACAGATATCCCTCTGTCCTTGGTTCTGCGTGAGAAAGAATTCACGCCAGAGCCTGGTTTGTGATCCAAGTGAGGTTTAGGAGAGAGCTAGGGAGGGGTGGTGGGCAACCCTGGTCGATCCCAGTGGCTGAATTGAATATACTTGGCCTACGTGGGTCGAGACAGGTGCAGCGCCCACCTAGGTGTACCTGCCCTTCCTGGCCGGAAACCTGGACCTCTGAGCACGCACAGTGTGCCACTCCTTCCTGGGCCGCTAACTGGGCCCTCTGAGCATGTGTAATGGACACCCCAGTCCCTATGCTAGCTACCTAACATTTACACCCTGAAGAGATATGGACCCAAATCTCTGGGGTACTGGGCGACGACATCTCTAGCTACTTCCTGCTGGCAAAATGGGCGATGTGGGGCTTTGGGTCCACACCCTTCCTGCTCTGCTGGGAGGGGTTGTGCAATCAGGGCTAGGATGGATAAGGTTGAAGTGGTCCAGGAGATGGTGGTCCTGGAGCTGGCACACTTGGATTACGGGCCTTGGTAACTTGAGAATTTCTGGAAAAACCAACAAAAGGACAAAGGGGTGAACACTTTAACTGAGACAAGGCTAGAATTGTGAGGTGGAAGTGCCCTTGAAAGTAGGTGAGTATCACAGGAAGTAAGTAAAAACCTTAGTGTTATCAGGCATGTGTGTTTGTTCATTCTAAGGACAGGCACGGGGGTAAAAGCGTTCACAAATTCCCCTAGGAGGGTCCAAAGTTTGGGCACTACTGGGTGCAGTGGGATCACTGCTTCATTTATGATCCTAAGGTCTTGGACCTACTTATAAGAAACATCCTTCTTTTTAACCCTATAACGCCTCAATTTTAAATTTGGGGGCAAAAAATTTTTTGTTTGGATTCATTACTTTCATAGTTATCAATATAGATCCATATATATTCATTTCTTAAATGTTACGGAAGGTCTTGCTCGGCGTTATAGGGTTAAATTGTAATATTGGGATACTACAGGCGGAGTCAACAGGGATCAAAAGTAGAGTAACTGCCTGTGTCATTTTTAATTTTCTTGGGTTCCATATGAGCATAAGGCTTGTAAATTACCCGGGGACCAAATTCCCCTGGTGCCTCTACTACGGGTAGAATGTTTAGGGAGGTTTCAGGGCTGGGAAAATAGTAACCTAAAGTCCAGGATCCCTTAGGGCAGGGGTCCTCAAATTGTTTACACAGAGGGCCAGTTCACTGTCCCTCCCACCGTTGGAGGGCCAGACTATCGTTTTTAAAAAAAAAAAATGAACAAATTCCTATGCACACTGCAAGAGTTGGCTGCTGAGCAGGACAGGCAGTGGCAGCAAAACACCCTGAGGGTGGGATAAATGGCAGCGGGCCACATGTGCCCCACGGGCCACAGTTTGAGGACGCCTGCCTTAGGGGTTCCTGGGTGCACGGGGGATGAAGGTCTCCTACTGCTCCTCAAGAGGAGAAATGCTCTAAGTTCTGGCATCTCCGCCCACTTTCCCATCACTCTATAGAACTGTTCCAGGTGAATCACGGTTGGAAGGGAAAGTGTACCATTCTCTGGCCACCATTCTCCTTTCTCAAAAAGATATTGTGGCCAAATAGAGTTCCAAAGTGAATCTATCAGCTTTTGTTCGCCCAGCCTCTGTGTATCAACTCTATCCCAATTGGACAGGATTCATGCAAGGGGGCAATTCCTGAGCATCAAGCTGCTAAGTCCCATCTAGAAAGCACAAAACAAGGAGGCGATTGACAGCTTGCTGCCTCCCGGTCAATAACCCCGCTTGAGAGTGCACCCCTGGGTTGCCCTGAATCTGATGCCTCAGGCAGATGCCACAGCCCGAGGGAAAGGGTCAAAGACCAGTCGCTGAGGGCGACTTTAGGTCTAACCATTTTTCTGGACTACAGGCTAGGAGGACTACTGCTTGGGATGGCCCCACGGCCCTGCAAGACGCCTGCTGGCGGGGCAGACGCTCAAATCTCAGAAGGGAAGGGAACCTTAAGGGAAATTGGAATTTCTGGCTGGAACATCATGGCAGGGGAGCTGGGTATTAAGGAAGAGCTGTCCCCCAAAGTGCCTAAAGCAGCATCACTGAAAGCGTAAAGGGAACACTTAGTCCGGCTAGGCTTCCGAACGCCATTGGCCTAAGCCTGGGCAACGGAAAACCAGCCTGTAACAAGGAACCAACCTAAACTGGTAGAACACTAGCCCTATAACGCCTCCAGTTTTAAATTCAGGAAATAATTTTTTTTTGTTTTTATTCTTTACTTTCATAGCTATCAATATAGATGGCATTCAAAATATATTTAAAAGATATAAAATGTTCAATGGTTTTTAAATGTAACCAAATGGTCACATTTATAATTTATAATTTGGGTACCAGATACGTTTTAATTCAATATGATGACAATTTCGTGCTCGGCGTTATAGGGCTAGAGCAGCTTGTTTGAAAAGCCAGGAGAAAGGTAAGGGAATGGAGGGGAAAAGGGAAACATTTGGCTCCCGGGACAAGGCAGGGCTAACTCCCAGGCCTCCTCACCCAGCTCCCTAGGCAGCACCCTTCCACATGTTTGGACTGGTGGGTGCCTTCTTGGCCAGGGTCAAAGACCCTGTTTCCCTTCGGCCACAATGGCGGCTATGTGGGATCTCTGGGAAAAGCTTAAACAGCCTTGACAAGAGTGAAGCCATTTGGGGCTGACAGAAGCCACCATGAAAAGAAAATAAAGTAGCTATGAACTGTCAATAAACCAGCTGATATTGGGGAGGTAGGCTGTGCAGACTTAGTCCAAGGGAATGTCACCAAAGAAATGGATGATCAGAAAGCTTGCAAGAATGACCAGAGCCTTTGTGTTCAACTAGGAATGGCTAACCCAAATACCCTACTTCTCCCTCTTCGTGCTTGCACACCTGCACCTTGCAAAGGTATAAAAACCTTCGGAAAATTAGACTCGGGGCTGCTCAGACTCCTGTCAAGAGGGGTGACACACCCTGCTGAGGAAATAAAACTTTTTCTGTTGAACTTGCCGACGGTGTGAGTTGTTTTTTTCTGGGAATGGACAGCCGCTACAACATTTCCAGGAGCACTGAGCTCCGACTGCCACTGTCTGTGCCTGTATAGAAAGGAGACCACCGGTACAGGAGTGCTCTCCCCAGAACTAGAGAATTTCTGATTTCTCTAGGGCAGGGGTCCTTCAACTCTTTAAAGAGGGACCAGTTCACTGTCCCTCCGACCCATTGGAGTGCCGGACTATAGTTTCAAAAACAACTATGAACAAATTCCAAGGCACACTGCACACATCTTATTTTGAAGTTAAAAACAAACCAACAAACGGGGCACAAACACATGGCTGACAGGATCAATGTCCTCGGCTGTGCCCATGTGGCCCACAGGCTGTCGTTTGAGGACCCCTGCTCTAGGCACTCACAAAGAGCACGCGGTTTCAACCCTAAAACCTGGAGACTCTGCAATTTGTTTAAAGTTGATTGGGTAGAAGGAGTCCCCGATGGGCCCACGCAAGACTCGTTTTCCCTCACCCTACTCCTCAGAGGTCATAATTCTGCTATGGGCAACCAGGACATCCCGATCTGATCTCTGACATGGATGTGTGGATTGACATGGCCACTAATAAGCCAGCATCCATAAAAGACTTGCTCCCTCCCCCAACAGAAAGGGTTCTTGTTTCCATGAGTTCAGGAAACATGGCATGACCAGAAAAACAACTGGTCCAAGTTACTAAAACCACCAAGGTGGAGGCCGTCCCTCCCCTCCCCATCCCCCTCCCTGTCGTCTTTATACCACTTTGCAGGAGGACCAGGGGTGCAGGAGAGCTGGCTTAGGACCCATTGGGACCGCTGCCTGCCTATCAGTTCCCGGGGGCCAGAGAGAGATATACAACCCTCTTTAAATTCACCCCACAACACGTGCACTAGGGCTGGCATGTCTGCTCAACCCCCGAGAAGGATCACTCGGCAGCTGCAGTCTCTGCTTAAGGCAAGCAGCCCCAACACCTGGGGAAGACCCCCGAGTCTCTCTTTGGGTACATGTCCCCTTTTCTTCCAGGGATTACATCATTGGAGTCAACAAAATCCCCTTTTCTGACAAACCACAAGGTCTGATTTCTTTGCTAGACAAGCTTTTACACATGCATCAGCCCACCTCAGACAACTGCCAGCCACTTCTCCAGGTGCTGGTCACAACAGAGGAACAGGAGCCCTTCCAGACAGAGGCCCAGAAAGCAGTCAATAGACCTGATGGTCAGCCAGCTGGCACTCCCCGCTTGAGAGAAACTCTTTTTGCCACTGCACGAACAATGGGGGACCCAAACTCCTAGTAAGGCCCCGAGGGCCTCGCCAGGTAGCACCAGGTTCTCTAGCAGGGCCTCCGCGGGACAGCTAGGAAACCTATGCATTTACCTAAGGTCAGTGAGAATTTTCAGGGTCCTACCTTTCTAGAGTGGCTGATGGAAGCCTGCGGGCTGTATACCCCTTTTGATCCAGAGGCCCTCGAGAACAAGAGGGCAAAAGTATTGCCTGTATTACTCAGCCCGCCTCAGACATGATAAAGAAATGGGAAGCATATCAAGGGAACAATCTTAGTGATTTGGTAGAAGTGCCTTAGAGGTTGTATCACAATACAGAGGACCCTACCACGACAGAGACAAAGAAATAGCTAAAATACTAGGAATTGCTATGAGACACACTAGAGAATCAGGAAAAGAGATCATGGCCCCCTCACGGAGAGACTGACCTGTGGCACCGCCAAGTCCCGAGGAAAAAGGATCCATGTGCCTGCTACAGAAAAGGCAGACATTGGAAAAACCACTGCATTGAAAACCCCAGGAGAGACGGACAATCCTCCACTAGAGAGGACAGGCCTCGTCCTCGCCTAGAGAAACCCAAGCGAGAGACAATAATGCTTGAGGAAGCTGAAGGAAGGTGTCAGGGCTCTGTTTTACTGACCCCAGGATCCCAGTAAATGTCTTGCAGAACACAGGGGCCATCTTCTCGGGTTCAAAAAAGAGAACGGGCACATTGTCATAGGAAAGATTTAAATTACTGTCAGCATATGATTGCTTCCAAAGATAACGCACACCAGAAGGTTTGCATGGAGACTGGGGGGCTTGCCAAGCCATCAAGGTGAAAAATGTCTCTCTGTCCTTTTTTCGCAGTTGGCCACATGGTTTTCATGGCACTGGCTCCCGGCTCGGCTGTTGAGCCAGTGAAACTCTTTTGAGCAGGAGTTGAGGTGGCCAGTGAACATCAGCGGCGGACAAAATCGTCCTGTTTCAATACGAAGCCACCTATATCACCTCTTGGACATTATCATTGTCCTGGGCTCTGAATCACCAGCCCAGATGTAGAATGCGCCTGACAGGTACCTATTGTTTGAATGAGGCTCTGGTTAACGCCTCTCGGTAACTTAGTGGCATGGGAGTCTGGACAAGGGACTACCTTTACTTTCCAGATGAGAAAACTCACTCAAAAAGACAAAGGTATTGACCCACAGGAACACAACTGGTTAACAACAAAGCCATATTCCCAACCAGTGTCTGGAGCCAGAGCTCGGAGCCCCACATGCCTGTGCCCAGCTGAGCAGTCACTCTCTCCTGAACCTTCCAAAGATCTGAGCAGATCCTTCCCCCTCCCCATCCAGAATATGTTTTTTCATAGGATGGCGTGGATCTGCAGCTCTGGGAGAGGGACATATCTCATGGGAACACACGGAGCAGATGAAGGGGGAGGAGGGGAGAGTGGAGCCCATCTTGGCCCACCAGGCCTGGAGGATGATGTTCCCAATCAGAGAAGCCATTCCACATAGAAGACCACATGGCCAGCCCCACGATGAGACACGACGTCCCTCAAAGACCCATAGCCCTAGAAGGGACAACACTGGAGACACAGTGTGGGAATTGCAGCGACCTGATCCCAACACAGCGAAGCATAACACTAAAGGAGTGCAGCAGAAGAGCAAGGAAATGGAGCAGCAAGGTGCCCAAGGAATGCCAAAGGAGGCCTTTGGGGGCAGGACTTGGTGCCCGCACACACTGGACTGGAAAACACTCCTAAGGCCAACAAACAGTCCGTAAACTGACTATGAGCTTTCCTGTCTTGATGAGTTGTGTTTTCTTTTATGGTCATTGGATTTTGGCTGTTTTCTTTCTTTTGGTGCATGCTTTTGCTCTGTCTTGTGTTTGTGCATGTTATTACCTCTACTGTATGTCTCAAAAGAGATGCTGGATGAACAATCTCAGGAGAGAAAAAGGTGGCCCAACACTTCTGGGGGTCCACGAGAGAAAGGGAGTTGGGGGGAAAGGGAGTGGTGTTAAGAAAGCCAGAGACAGGGGAACAACAAGTAGATACAAATCCGTGGTGAGGGCGATGTAGGAAGCCTGGTAGGGCGTGACCAAGGGTAAAGGAACCAAGAGGAATGACTGAAACCCAAATGAAGACTGAGCATGGCAGTGGGCACAAGAGGGAGATGAAGGGGAATAGCAGAGCGACCTAAGAAGCATTGGCGATTTAGAGAGGTCTAAATAAAGGCACGGACTTATGTAAATATATGTATCTGTGAGCATAGGGAAATAGCCCTATGTCCATATTTTTATAGGTTTCGTATTAAGGTAGCAGATGGCCTTTTGGCCTGCACTCAAGTACGATCTCAATGCAAGAATACTTGGTACTATTACATTGGCATTCCATAATGCTCACCTTCCCGACACGATCACTGAAGACTAAGTGGTTGCATAAGCAATTGTGATCAAGAAAGATGATGGTGCCAAGCTATCAAAAATTTTGGCAGCTGAGGTCTTAAAGGCTTGAAGGGTAAGCGAGCGGCCATCTAGCTCAGAAGCAACAAAGCCCACAGGGAGTAAGCCTACCAGCCTGTGGGATCAGGAGGATTCAAAGGGACCTGGCACCATCAGTACAAAAAAATCTTATCATTGCGAATGAGCGGGGAGTGCTGGGTAGAGACCCAAAGCCCATTTGCAGTCCACTGGACATTCCCTTAAGAAAGGTCTCGGGGACAAGACGAGCCAAGACAGGGTGCGAGACAGCAACAATGAAACACAACTTTCCTCTAGCTCCGCAATGTTTCCTCTCCCCTCACTATCAAGATCCCAATTATAACTTACAAATCTGGCTAGACCAGACAATGTGCACTGGGAAAGATAGGAAGTGGAAAGACAGGGAATTCTTGGCAGATGAGCCCTTGAGGACCAGTGTTATGAATGGAGATACTGGGAGGGTGGAGGGACGGTAGGTTGGATGGGGGGGCGGGGGGGAACAAATTACAAGGATCTACATTTAACCTCAAAAGATAAAGGGGTGAAGGGGGGATATCAGACAGTGCAAGATATGACCAAATAATAATTAGTAAATTATCAAGGATTTGTGAGAGAGGGGTAGTGAGAAGGGGTGGGGAATGAGGAGCTGAGGCCAGGGGCTTGGGTGGAGAGAAGATATTTTGAGAATAATGAGCGCAATGAATGTCCAAATGTGCTTTATAAGATTGATGTATGCACGGATTGGGGTTATTGTTGTATGAACCCCTAATAAAAGGAGGGAAAAAAAGACTCTGGCAGAGGGCTGATGCTAGCATGATCTCAGGCTGGATTAGACCAGCAAAAGCAGGTACTGGAGTCACCTCACCCTCTGTCTATTCCTGTGTGAGCCACGAAGCTCAGGTCCACAGCCCTGGCAGCTGGACAGTGAGAGAGGCGGGGCTCTGATTTCATTCCACAAGGGGAATGGCCCTACTGTCCTGCAGGGCCCAACCTCCTGTGTAGTGCTGCTCTCTGGGGCAGCTCTTTCATGGAGCCCACACCATGGGAGCTCTACAATTCATGGGGGATTGGCAAAAGCCTCTGCTCATGCACACACACCACCCCCTAGGTGGAGGACCTCGGGGAACAAAGCCTGAGGCAGACACCAAGCCCACTAACTGATCCTGTAAGAGATAGAATCAGGATCCCGAAACTGGCAACTGGGAGTAAGAGGCAGCATCACTGGGTCCCAGCCCCTGCCACTGCCATCTCCAAGGAGTGACATTCCCAAACAGAGGGTTTTCCAAAGGCACTGTCAGGACTGTGGAATGAGCAGCTCATTTGTGGACATGGATACTATGTGATCCAGATGTACTACCTCCTCCGTTCCAGTCAGCGGAGACTGAAAACCCTGCCAAGCAGAGAGCCATGCATCTGAACAGTATCCACCAGTCACTCATGTCCAGTCCTGCTGCCTCTAAAGAGCTTTCCTGGGTTGGTCAGATCTCTCTGGGGACAGATATCCCTCTGTCCTTGGTTCTGCGTGAGAAAGAATTCACGCCAGAGCCTGGTTTGTGATCCAAGTGAGGTTTAGGAGAGAGCTAGGGAGGGGTGGTGGGCAACCCTGGTCGATCCCAGTGGCTGAATTGAATATACTTGGCCTACGTGGGTCGAGACAGGTGCAGCGCCCACCTAGGTGTACCTGCCCTTCCTGGCCGGAAACCTGGACCTCTGAGCATGCACAGTGTGCCACTCCTTCCTGGGCCGCTAACTGGGCCCTCTGAGCATGTGTAATGGACACCCCAGTCCCTATGCTAGCTACCTAACATTTACACCCTGAAGAGATATGGACCCAAATCTCTGGGGTACTGGGCGACGACATCTCTAGCTACTTCCTGCTGGCAAAATGGGCGATGTGGGGCTTTGGGTCCACACCCTTCCTGCTCTGCTGGGAGGGGTTGTGCAATCAGGGCTAGGATGGATAAGGTTGAAGTGGTCCAGGAGATGGTGGTCCTGGAGCTGGCACACTTGGATTACGGGCCTTGGTAACTTGAGAATTTCTGGAAAAACCAACAAAAGGACAAAGGGGTGAACACTTTAACTGAGACAAGGCTAGAATTGTGAGGTGGAAGTGCCCTTGAAAGTAGGTGAGTATCACAGGAAGTAAGTAAAAACCTTAGTGTTATCAGGCATGTGTGTTTGTTCATTCTAAGGACAGGCACGGGGGTAAAAGCGTTCACAAATTCCCCTAGGAGGGTCCAAAGTTTGGGCACTACTGGGTGCAGTGGGATCACTGCTTCATTTATGATCCTAAGGTCTTGGACCTACTTATAAGAAACATCCTTCTTTTTAACCCTATAACGCCTCAATTTTAAATTTGGGGGCAAAAAATTTTTTGTTTGGATTCATTACTTTCATAGTTATCAATATAGATCCATATATATTCATTTCTTAAATGTTACGGAAGGTCTTGCTCGGCGTTATAGGGTTAAATTGTAATATTGGGATACTACAGGCGGAGTCAACAGGGATCAAAAGTAGAGTAACTGCCTGTGTCATTTTTAATTTTCTTGGGTTCCATATGAGCATAAGGCTTGTAAATTACCCGGGGACCAAATTCCCCTGGTGCCTCTACTACGGGTAGAATGTTTAGGGAGGTTTCAGGGCTGGGAAAATAGTAACCTAAAGTCCAGGATCCCTTAGGGCAGGGGTCCTCAAATTGTTTACACAGAGGGCCAGTTCACTGTCCCTCCCACCGTTGGAGGGCCAGACTATCGTTTTTTAAAAAAAAAAATGAACAAATTCCTATGCACACTGCAAGAGTTGGCTGCTGAGCAGGACAGGCAGTGGCAGCAAAACACCCTGAGGGTGGGATAAATGGCAGCGGGCCACATGTGCCCCACGGGCCACAGTTTGAGGACGCCTGCCTTAGGGGTTCCTGGGTGCACGGGGGATGAAGGTCTCCTACTGCTCCTCAAGAGGAGAAATGCTCTAAGTTCTGGCATCTCCGCCCACTTTCCCATCACTCTATAGAACTGTTCCAGGTGAATCACGGTTGGAAGGGAAAGTGTACCATTCTCTGGCCACCATTCTCCTTTCTCAAAAAGATATTGTGGCCAAATAGAGTTCCAAAGTGAATCTATCAGCTTTTGTTCGCCCAGCCTCTGTGTATCAACTCTATCCCAATTGGACAGGATTCATGCAAGGGGGCAATTCCTGAGCATCAAGCTGCTAAGTCCCATCTAGAAAGCACAAAACAAGGAGGCGATTGACAGCTTGCTGCCTCCCGGTCAATAACCCCGCTTGAGAGTGCACCCCTGGGTTGCCCTGAATCTGATGCCTCAGGCAGATGCCACAGCCCGAGGGAAAGGGTCAAAGACCAGTCGCTGAGGGCGACTTTAGGTCTAACCATTTTTCTGGACTACAGGCTAGGAGGACTACTGCTTGGGATGGCCCCACGGCCCTGCAAGACGCCTGCTGGCGGGGCAGACGCTCAAATCTCAGAAGGGAAGGGAACCTTAAGGGAAATTGGAATTTCTGGCTGGAACATCATGGCAGGGGAGCTGGGTATTAAGGAAGAGCTGTCCCCCAAAGTGCCTAAAGCAGCATCACTGAAAGCGTAAAGGGAACACTTAGTCCGGCTAGGCTTCCGAACGCCATTGGCCTAAGCCTGGGCAACGGAAAACCAGCCTGTAACAAGGAACCAACCTAAACTGGTAGAACACTAGCCCTATAACGCCTCCAGTTTTAAATTCAGGAAATAATTTTTTTTTGTTTTTATTCTTTACTTTCATAGCTATCAATATAGATGGCATTCAAAATATATTTAAAAGATATAAAATGTTCAATGGTTTTTAAATGTAACCAAATGGTCACATTTATAATTTATAATTTGGGTACCAGATACGTTTTAATTCAATATGATGACAATTTCGTGCTCGGCGTTATAGGGCTAGAGCAGCTTGTTTGAAAAGCCAGGAGAAAGGTAAGGGAATGGAGGGGAAAAGGGAAACATTTGGCTCCCGGGACAAGGCAGGGCTAACTCCCAGGCCTCCTCACCCAGCTCCCTAGGCAGCACCCTTCCACATGTTTGGACTGGTGGGTGCCTTCTTGGCCAGGGTCAAAGACCCTGTTTCCCTTCGGCCACAATGGCGGCTATGTGGGATCTCTGGGAAAAGCTTAAACAGCCTTGACAAGAGTGAAGCCATTTGGGGCTGACAGAAGCCACCATGAAAAGAAAATAAAGTAGCTATGAACTGTCAATAAACCAGCTGATATTGGGGAGGTAGGCTGTGCAGACTTAGTCCAAGGGAATGTCACCAAAGAAATGGATGATCGGAAGGCTTGCAAGAATGACCAGAGCCTTTGTGTTCAACTAGGAATGGCTAACCCAAATACCCTACTTCTCCCTCTTCGTGCTTGCACACCTGCACCTTGCAAAGGTATAAAAACCTTCGGAAAATTAGACTCGGGGCTGCTCAGACTCCTGTCAAGAGGGGTGACACACCCTGCTGAGGAAATAAAACTTTTTCTGTTGAACTTGCCGACGGTGTGAGTTGTTTTTTTCTGGGAATGGACAGCCGCTACAACATTTCCAGGAGCACTGAGCTCCGACTGCCACTGTCTGTGCCTGTATAGAAAGGAGACCACCGGTACAGGAGTGCTCTCCCCAGAACTAGAGAATTTCTGATTTCTCTAGGGCAGGGGTCCTTCAACTCTTTAAAGAGGGACCAGTTCACTGTCCCTCCGACCCATTGGAGTGCCGGACTATAGTTTCAAAAACAACTATGAACAAATTCCAAGGCACACTGCACACATCTTATTTTGAAGTTAAAAACAAACCAACAAACGGGGCACAAACACATGGCTGACAGGATCAATGTCCTCGGCTGTGCCCATGTGGCCCACAGGCTGTCGTTTGAGGACCCCTGCTCTAGGCACTCACAAAGAGCACGCGGTTTCAACCCTAAAACCTGGAGACTCTGCAATTTGTTTAAAGTTGATTGGGTAGAAGGAGTCCCCGATGGGCCCACGCAAGACTCGTTTTCCCTCACCCTACTCCTCAGAGGTCATAATTCTGCTATGGGCAACCAGGACATCCCGATCTGATCTCTGACATGGATGTGTGGATTGACATGGCCACTAATAAGCCAGCATCCATAAAAGACTTGCTCCCTCCCCCAACAGAAAGGGTTCTTGTTTCCATGAGTTCAGGAAACATGGCATGACCAGAAAAACAACTGGTCCAAGTTACTAAAACCACCAAGGTGGAGGCCGTCCCTCCCCTCCCCATCCCCCTCCCTGTCGTCTTTATACCACTTTGCAGGAGGACCGGGGGTGCAGGAGAGCTGGCTTAGGACCCATTGGGACCGCTGCCTGCCTATCAGTTCCCGGGGGCCAGAGAGAGATATACAACCCTCTTTAAATTCACCCCACAACACGTGCACTAGGGCTGGCATGTCTGCTCAACCCCCGAGAAGGATCACTCGGCAGCTGCAGTCTCTGCTTAAGGCAAGCAGCCCCAACACCTGGGGAAGACCCCCGAGTCTCTCTTTGGGTACGTGTCCCCTTTTCTTCCAGGGATTACATCATTGGAGTCAACAAAATCCCCTTTTCTGACAAACCACAAGGTCTGATTTCTTTGCTAGACAAGCTTTTACACATACATCAGCCCACCTCAGACAACTGCCAGCCACTTCTCCAGGTGCTGGTCACAACAGAGGAACAGGAGCCCTTCCAGACAGAGGCCCAGAAAGCAGTCAATAGACCTGATGGTCAGCCAGCTGGCACTCCCCGCTTGAGAGAAACTCTTTTTGCCACTGCACGAACAATGGGGGACCCAAACTCCTAGTAAGGCCCCGAGGGCCTCGCCAGGTAGCACCAGGTTCTCTAGCAGGGCCTCCGCGGGACAGCTAGGAAACCTATGCATTTACCTAAGGTCAGTGAGAATTTTCAGGGTCCTACCTTTCTAGAGTGGCTGATGGAAGCCTGCGGGCTGTATACCCCTTTTGATCCAGAGGCCCTCGAGAACAAGAGGGCAAAAGTATTGCCTGTATTACTCAGCCCGCCTCAGACATGATAAAGAAATGGGAAGCATATCAAGGGAACAATCTTAGTGATTTGGTAGAAGTGCCTTAGAGGTTGTATCACAATACAGAGGACCCTACCACGACAGAGACAAAGAAATAGCTAAAATACTAGGAATTGCTATGAGACACACTAGAGAATCAGGAAAAGAGATCATGGCCCCCTCACGGAGAGACTGACCTGTGGCACCGCCAAGTCCCGAGGAAAAAGGATCCATGTGCCTGCTACAGAAAAGGCAGACATTGGAAAAACCACTGCATTGAAAACCCCAGGAGAGACGGACAATCCTCCACTAGAGAGGACGGGCCTCGTCCTCGCCTAGAGAAACCCAAGCGAGAGACAATAATGCTTGAGGAAGCTGAAGGAAGGTGTCAGGGCTCTGTTTTACTGACCCCAGGATCCCAGTAAATGTCTTGGAGAACACAGGGGCCATCTTCTCGGGTTCAAAAAAGAGAACGGGCACATTGTCATAGGAAAGATTTAAATTACTGTCAGCATATGATTGCTTCCAAAGATAACGCACACCAGAAGGTTTGCATGGAGACTGGGGGGCTTGCCAAGCCATCAAGGTGAAAAATGTCTCTCTGTCCTTTTTTCGCAGTTGGCCACATGGTTTTCATGGCACTGGCTCCCGGCTCGGCTGTTGAGCCAGTGAAACTCTTTTGAGCAGGAGTTGAGGTGGCCAGTGAACATCAGCGGCGGACAAAATCGTCCTGTTTCAATACGAAGCCACCTATATCACCTCTTGGACATTATCATTGTCCTGGGCTCTGAATCACCAGCCCAGATGTAGAATGCGCCTGACAGGTACCTATTGTTTGAATGAGGCTCTGGTTAACGCCTCTCGGTAACTTAGTGGCATGGGAGTCTGGACAAGGGACTACCTTTACTTTCCAGATGAGAAAACTCACTCAAAAAGACAAAGGTATTGACCCACAGGAACACAACTGGTTAACAACAAAGCCATATTCCCAACCAGTGTCTGGAGCCAGAGCTCGGAGCCCCACATGCCTGTGCCCAGCTGAGCAGTCACTCTCTCCTGAACCTTCCAAAGATCTGAGCAGATCCTTCCCCCTCCCCATCCAGAATATGTTTTTTCATAGGATGGCGTGGATCTGCAGCTCTGGGAGAGGGACATATCTCATGGGAACACACGGAGCAGATGAAGGGGGAGGAGGGGAGAGTGGAGCCCATCTTGGCCCACCAGGCCTGGAGGATGATGTTCCCAATCAGAGAAGCCATTCCACATAGAAGACCACATGGCCAGCCCCACGATGAGACACGACGTCCCTCAAAGACCCATAGCCCTAGAAGGGACAACACTGGAGACACAGTGTGGGAATTGCAGCGACCTGATCCCAACACAGCGAAGCATAACACTAAAGGAGTGCAGCAGAAGAGCAAGGAAATGGAGCAGCAAGGTGCCCAAGGAATGCCAAAGGAGGCCTTTGGGGGCAGGACTTGGTGCCCGCACACACTGGACTGGAAAACACTCCTAAGGCCAACAAACAGTCCGTAAACTGACTATGAGCTTTCCTGTCTTGATGAGTTGTGTTTTCTTTTATGGTCATTGGATTTTGGCTGTTTTCTTTCTTTTGGTGCATGCTTTTGCTCTGTCTTGTGTTTGTGCATGTTATTACCTCTACTGTATGTCTCAAAAGAGATGCTGGATGAACAATCTCAGGAGAGAAAAAGGTGGCCCAACACTTCTGGGGGTCCACGAGAGAAAGGGAGTTGGGGGGAAAGGGAGTGGTGTTAAGAAAGCCAGAGACAGGGGAACAACAAGTAGATACAAATCCGTGGTGAGGGCGATGTAGGAAGCCTGGTATGGCGTGACCAAGGGTAAAGGAACCAAGAGGAATGACTGAAACCCAAATGAAGACTGAGCATGGCAGTGGGCACAAGAGGGAGATGAAGGGGAATAGCAGAGCGACCTAAGAAGCATTGGCGATTTAGAGAGGTCTAAATAAAGGCACGGACTTATGTAAATATATGTATCTGTGAGCATAGGGAAATAGCCCTATGTCCATATTTTTATAGGTTTCGTATTAAGGTAGCAGATGGCCTTTTGGCCTGCACTCAAGTACGATCTCAATGCAAGAATACTTGGTACTATTACATTGGCATTCCATAATGCTCACCTTCCCGACACGATCACTGAAGACTAAGTGGTTGCATAAGCAATTGTGATCAAGAAAGATGATGGTGCCAAGCTATCAAAAATTTTGGCAGCTGAGGTCTTAAAGGCTTGAAGGGTAAGCGAGCGGCCATCTAGCTCAGAAGCAACAAAGCCCACAGGGAGTAAGCCTACCAGCCTGTGGGATCAGGAGGATTCAAAGGGACCTGGCACCATCAGTACAAAAAAATCTTATCATTGCGAATGAGCGGGGAGTGCTGGGTAGAGACCCAAAGCCCATTTGCAGTCCACTGGACATTCCCTTAAGAAAGGTCTCGGGGACAAGACGAGCCAAGACAGGGTGCGAGACAGCAACAATGAAACACAACTTTCCTCTAGCTCCGCAATGTTTCCTCTCCCCTCACTATCAAGATCCCAATTATAACTTACAAATCTGGCTAGACCAGACAATGTGCACTGGGAAAGATAGGAAGTGGAAAGACAGGGAATTCTTGGCAGATGAGCCCTTGAGGACCAGTGTTATGAATGGAGATACTGGGAGGGTGGAGGGACGGTAGGTTGGATGGGGGGGCGGGGGGGAACAAATTACAAGGATCTACATTTAACCTCAAAAGATAAAGGGGTGAAGGGGGGATATCAGACAGTGCAAGATATGACCAAATAATAATTAGTAAATTATCAAGGATTTGTGAGAGAGGGGTAGTGAGAAGGGGTGGGGAATGAGGAGCTGAGGCCAGGGGCTTGGGTGGAGAGAAGATATTTTGAGAATAATGAGCGCAATGAATGTCCAAATGTGCTTTATAAGATTGATGTATGCACGGATTGGGGTTATTGTTGTATGAACCCCTAATAAAAGGAGGGAAAAAAAGACTCTGGCAGAGGGCTGATGCTAGCATGATCTCAGGCTGGATTAGACCAGCAAAAGCAGGTACTGGAGTCACCTCACCCTCTGTCTATTCCTGTGTGAGCCACGAAGCTCAGGTCCACAGCCCTGGCAGCTGGACAGTGAGAGAGGCGGGGCTCTGATTTCATTCCACAAGGGGAATGGCCCTACTGTCCTGCAGGGCCCAACCTCCTGTGTAGTGCTGCTCTCTGGGGCAGCTCTTTCATGAAGCCCACACCATGGGAGCTCTACAATTCATGGGGGATTGGCAAAAGCCTCTGCTCATGCACACACACCACCCCCTAGGTGGAGGACCTCGGGGAACAAAGCCTGAGGCAGACACCAAGCCCACTAACTGATCCTGTAAGAGATAGAATCAGGATCCCGAAACTGGCAACTGGGAGTAAGAGGCAGCATCACTGGGTCCCAGCCCCTGCCACTGCCATCTCCAAGGAGTGACATTCCCAAACAGAGGGTTTTCCAAAGGCACTGTCAGGACTGTGGAATGAGCAGCTCATTTGTGGACATGGATACTATGTGATCCAGATGTACTACCTCCTCCGTTCCAGTCAGCGGAGACTGAAAACCCTGCCAAGCAGAGAGCCATGCATCTGAACAGTATCCACCAGTCACTCATGTCCAGTCCTGCTGCCTCTAAAGAGCTTTCCTGGGTTGGTCAGATCTCTCTGGGGACAGATATCCCTCTGTCCTTGGTTCTGCGTGAGAAAGAATTCACGCCAGAGCCTGGTTTGTGATCCAAGTGAGGTTTAGGAGAGAGCTAGGGAGGGGTGGTGGGCAACCCTGGTCGATCCCAGTGGCTGAATTGAATATACTTGGCCTACGTGGGTCGAGACAGGTGCAGCGCCCACCTAGGTGTACCTGCCCTTCCTGGCCGGAAACCTGGACCTCTGAGCATGCACAGTGTGCCACTCCTTCCTGGGCCGCTAACTGGGCCCTCTGAGCATGTGTAATGGACACCCCAGTCCCTATGCTAGCTACCTAACATTTACACCCTGAAGAGATATGGACCCAAATCTCTGGGGTACTGGGCGACGACATCTCTAGCTACTTCCTGCTGGCAAAATGGGCGATGTGGGGCTTTGGGTCCACACCCTTCCTGCTCTGCTGGGAGGGGTTGTGCAATCAGGGCTAGGATGGATAAGGTTGAAGTGGTCCAGGAGATGGTGGTCCTGGAGCTGGCACACTTGGATTACGGGCCTTGGTAACTTGAGAATTTCTGGAAAAACCAACAAAAGGACAAAGGGGTGAACACTTTAACTGAGACAAGGCTAGAATTGTGAGGTGGAAGTGCCCTTGAAAGTAGGTGAGTATCACAGGAAGTAAGTAAAAACCTTAGTGTTATCAGGCATGTGTGTTTGTTCATTCTAAGGACAGGCACGGGGGTAAAAGCGTTCACAAATTCCCCTAGGAGGGTCCAAAGTTTGGGCACTACTGGGTGCAGTGGGATCACTGCTTCATTTATGATCCTAAGGTCTTGGACCTACTTATAAGAAACATCCTTCTTTTTAACCCTATAACGCCTCAATTTTAAATTTGGGGGCAAAAAATTTTTTGTTTGGATTCATTACTTTCATAGTTATCAATATAGATCCATATATATTCATTTCTTAAATGTTACGGAAGGTCTTGCTCGGCGTTATAGGGTTAAATTGTAATATTGGGATACTACAGGCGGAGTCAACAGGGATCAAAAGTAGAGTAACTGCCTGTGTCATTTTTAATTTTCTTGGGTTCCATATGAGCATAAGGCTTGTAAATTACCCGGGGACCAAATTCCCCTGGTGCCTCTACTACGGGTAGAATGTTTAGGGAGGTTTCAGGGCTGGGAAAATAGTAACCTAAAGTCCAGGATCCCTTAGGGCAGGGGTCCTCAAATTGTTTACACAGAGGGCCAGTTCACTGTCCCTCCCACCGTTGGAGGGCCAGACTATCGTTTTTTTAAAAAAAAAATGAACAAATTCCTATGCACACTGCAAGAGTTGGCTGCTGAGCAGGACAGGCAGTGGCAGCAAAACACCCTGAGGGTGGGATAAATGGCAGCGGGCCACATGTGCCCCACGGGCCACAGTTTGAGGACGCCTGCCTTAGGGGTTCCTGGGTGCACGGGGGATGAAGGTCTCCTACTGCTCCTCAAGAGGAGAAATGCTCTAAGTTCTGGCATCTCCGCCCACTTTCCCATCACTCTATAGAACTGTTCCAGGTGAATCACGGTTGGAAGGGAAAGTGTACCATTCTCTGGCCACCATTCTCCTTTCTCAAAAAGATATTGTGGCCAAATAGAGTTCCAAAGTGAATCTATCAGCTTTTGTTCGCCCAGCCTCTGTGTATCAACTCTATCCCAATTGGACAGGATTCATGCAAGGGGGCAATTCCTGAGCATCAAGCTGCTAAGTCCCATCTAGAAAGCACAAAACAAGGAGGCGATTGACAGCTTGCTGCCTCCCGGTCAATAACCCCGCTTGAGAGTGCACCCCTGGGTTGCCCTGAATCTGATGCCTCAGGCAGATGCCACAGCCCGAGGGAAAGGGTCAAAGACCAGTCGCTGAGGGCGACTTTAGGTCTAACCATTTTTCTGGACTACAGGCTAGGAGGACTACTGCTTGGGATGGCCCCACGGCCCTGCAAGACGCCTGCTGGCGGGGCAGACGCTCAAATCTCAGAAGGGAAGGGAACCTTAAGGGAAATTGGAATTTCTGGCTGGAACATCATGGCAGGGGAGCTGGGTATTAAGGAAGAGCTGTCCCCCAAAGTGCCTAAAGCAGCATCACTGAAAGCGTAAAGGGAACACTTAGTCCGGCTAGGCTTCCGAACGCCATTGGCCTAAGCCTGGGCAACGGAAAACCAGCCTGTAACAAGGAACCAACCTAAACTGGTAGAACACTAGCCCTATAACGCCTCCAGTTTTAAATTCAGGAAATAATTTTTTTTTGTTTTTATTCTTTACTTTCATAGCTATCAATATAGATGGCATTCAAAATATATTTAAAAGATATAAAATGTTCAATGGTTTTTAAATGTAACCAAATGGTCACATTTATAATTTATAATTTGGGTACCAGATACGTTTTAATTCAATATGATGACAATTTCGTGCTCGGCGTTATAGGGCTAGAGCAGCTTGTTTGAAAAGCCAGGAGAAAGGTAAGGGAATGGAGGGGAAAAGGGAAACATTTGGCTCCCGGGACAAGGCAGGGCTAACTCCCAGGCCTCCTCACCCAGCTCCCTAGGCAGCACCCTTCCACATGTTTGGACTGGTGGGTGCCTTCTTGGCCAGGGTCAAAGACCCTGTTTCCCTTCGGCCACAATGGCGGCTATGTGGGATCTCTGGGAAAAGCTTAAACAGCCTTGACAAGAGTGAAGCCATTTGGGGCTGACAGAAGCCACCATGAAAAGAAAATAAAGTAGCTATGAACTGTCAATAAACCAGCTGATATTGGGGAGGTAGGCTGTGCAGACTTAGTCCAAGGGAATGTCACCAAAGAAATGGATGATCAGAAAGCTTGTAAGAATGACCAGAGCCTTTGTGTTCAACTAGGAATGGCTAACCCAAATACCCTACTTCTCCCTCTTCGTGCTTGCACACCTGCACCTTGCAAAGGTATAAAAACCTTCGGAAAATTAGACTCGGGGCTGCTCAGACTCCTGTCAAGAGGGGTGACACACCCTGCTGAGGAAATAAAACTTTTTCTGTTGAACTTGCCGACGGTGTGAGTTGTTTTTTTCTGGGAATGGACAGCCGCTACAACATTTCCAGGAGCACTGAGCTCCGACTGCCACTGTCTGTGCCTGTATAGAAAGGAGACCACCGGTACAGGAGTGCTCTCCCCAGAACTAGAGAATTTCTGATTTCTCTAGGGCAGGGGTCCTTCAACTCTTTAAAGAGGGACCAGTTCACTGTCCCTCCGACCCATTGGAGTGCCGGACTATAGTTTCAAAAACAACTATGAACAAATTCCAAGGCACACTGCACACATCTTATTTTGAAGTTAAAAACAAACCAACAAACGGGGCACAAACACATGGCTGACAGGATCAATGTCCTCGGCTGTGCCCATGTGGCCCACAGGCTGTCGTTTGAGGACCCCTGCTCTAGGCACTCACAAAGAGCACGCGGTTTCAACCCTAAAACCTGGAGACTCTGCAATTTGTTTAAAGTTGATTGGGTAGAAGGAGTCCCCGATGGGCCCACGCAAGACTCGTTTTCCCTCACCCTACTCCTCAGAGGTCATAATTCTGCTATGGGCAACCAGGACATCCCGATCTGATCTCTGACATGGATGTGTGGATTGACATGGCCACTAATAAGCCAGCATCCATAAAAGACTTGCTCCCTCCCCCAACAGAAAGGGTTCTTGTTTCCATGAGTTCAGGAAACATGGCATGACCAGAAAAACAACTGGTCCAAGTTACTAAAACCACCAAGGTGGAGGCCGTCCCTCCCCTCCCCATCCCCCTCCCTGTCGTCTTTATACCACTTTGCAGGAGGACCGGGGGTGCAGGAGAGCTGGCTTAGGACCCATTGGGACCGCTGCCTGCCTATCAGTTCCCGGGGGCCAGAGAGAGATATACAACCCTCTTTAAATTCACCCCACAACACGTGCACTAGGGCTGGCATGTCTGCTCAACCCCCGAGAAGGATCACTCGGCAGCTGCAGTCTCTGCTTAAGGCAAGCAGCCCCAACACCTGGGGAAGACCCCCGAGTCTCTCTTTGGGTACATGTCCCCTTTTCTTCCAGGGATTACATCATTGGAGTCAACAAAATCCCCTTTTCTGACAAACCACAAGGTCTGATTTCTTTGCTAGACAAGCTTTTACACATGCATCAGCCCACCTCAGACAACTGCCAGCCACTTCTCCAGGTGCTGGTCACAACAGAGGAACAGGAGCCCTTCCAGACAGAGGCCCAGAAAGCAGTCAATAGACCTGATGGTCAGCCAGCTGGCACTCCCCGCTTGAGAGAAACTCTTTTTGCCACTGCACGAACAATGGGGGACCCAAACTCCTAGTAAGGCCCCGAGGGCCTCGCCAGGTAGCACCAGGTTCTCTAGCAGGGCCTCCGCGGGACAGCTAGGAAACCTATGCATTTACCTAAGGTCAGTGAGAATTTTCAGGGTCCTACCTTTCTAGAGTGGCTGATGGAAGCCTGCGGGCTGTATACCCCTTTTGATCCAGAGGCCCTCGAGAACAAGAGGGCAAAAGTATTGCCTGTATTACTCAGCCCGCCTCAGACATGATAAAGAAATGGGAAGCATATCAAGGGAACAATCTTAGTGATTTGGTAGAAGTGCCTTAGAGGTTGTATCACAATACAGAGGACCCTACCACGACAGAGACAAAGAAATAGCTAAAATACTAGGAATTGCTATGAGACACACTAGAGAATCAGGAAAAGAGATCATGGCCCCCTCACGGAGAGACTGACCTGTGGCACCGCCAAGTCCCGAGGAAAAAGGATCCATGTGCCTGCTACAGAAAAGGCAGACATTGGAAAAACCACTGCATTGAAAACCCCAGGAGAGACGGACAATCCTCCACTAGAGAGGACGGGCCTCGTCCTCGCCTAGAGAAACCCAAGCGAGAGACAATAATGCTTGAGGAAGCTGAAGGAAGGTGTCAGGGCTCTGTTTTACTGACCCCAGGATCCCAGTAAATGTCTTGGAGAACACAGGGGCCATCTTCTCGGGTTCAAAAAAGAGAACGGGCACATTGTCATAGGAAAGATTTAAATTACTGTCAGCATATGATTGCTTCCAAAGATAACGCACACCAGAAGGTTTGCATGGAGACTGGGGGGCTTGCCAAGCCATCAAGGTGAAAAATGTCTCTCTGTCCTTTTTTCGCAGTTGGCCACATGGTTTTCATGGCACTGGCTCCCGGCTCGGCTGTTGAGCCAGTGAAACTCTTTTGAGCAGGAGTTGAGGTGGCCAGTGAACATCAGCGGCGGACAAAATCGTCCTGTTTCAATACGAAGCCACCTATATCACCTCTTGGACATTATCATTGTACTGGGCTCTGAATCACCAGCCCAGATGTAGAATGCGCCTGACAGGTACCTATTGTTTGAATGAGGCTCTGGTTAACGCCTCTCGGTAACTTAGTGGCATGGGAGTCTGGACAAGGGACTACCTTTACTTTCCAGATGAGAAAACTCACTCAAAAAGACAAAGGTATTGACCCACAGGAACACAACTGGTTAACAACAAAGCCATATTCCCAACCAGTGTCTGGAGCCAGAGCTCGGAGCCCCACATGCCTGTGCCCAGCTGAGCAGTCACTCTCTCCTGAACCTTCCAAAGATCTGAGCAGATCCTTCCCCCTCCCCATCCAGAATATGTTTTTTCATAGGATGGCGTGGATCTGCAGCTCTGGGAGAGGGACATATCTCATGGGAACACACGGAGCAGATGAAGGGGGAGGAGGGGAGAGTGGAGCCCATCTTGGCCCACCAGGCCTGGAGGATGATGTTCCCAATCAGAGAAGCCATTCCACATAGAAGACCACATGGCCAGCCCCACGATGAGACACGACGTCCCTCAAAGACCCATAGCCCTAGAAGGGACAACACTGGAGACACAGTGTGGGAATTGCAGCGACCTGATCCCAACACAGCGAAGCATAACACTAAAGGAGTGCAGCAGAAGAGCAAGGAAATGGAGCAGCAAGGTGCCCAAGGAATGCCAAAGGAGGCCTTTGGGGGCAGGACTTGGTGCCCGCACACACTGGACTGGAAAACACTCCTAAGGCCAACAAACAGTCCGTAAACTGACTATGAGCTTTCCTGTCTTGATGAGTTGTGTTTTCTTTTATGGTCATTGGATTTTGGCTGTTTTCTTTCTTTTGGTGCATGCTTTTGCTCTGTCTTGTGTTTGTGCATGTTATTACCTCTACTGTATGTCTCAAAAGAGATGCTGGATGAACAATCTCAGGAGAGAAAAAGGTGGCCCAACACTTCTGGGGGTCCACGAGAGAAAGGGAGTTGGGGGGAAAGGGAGTGGTGTTAAGAAAGCCAGAGACAGGGGAACAACAAGTAGATACAAATCCGTGGTGAGGGCGATGTAGGAAGCCTGGTAGGGCGTGACCAAGGGTAAAGGAACCAAGAGGAATGACTGAAACCCAAATGAAGACTGAGCATGGCAGTGGGCACAAGAGGGAGATGAAGGGGAATAGCAGAGCGACCTAAGAAGCATTGGCGATTTAGAGAGGTCTAAATAAAGGCACGGACTTATGTAAATATATGTATCTGTGAGCATAGGGAAATAGCCCTATGTCCATATTTTTATAGGTTTCGTATTAAGGTAGCAGATGGCCTTTTGGCCTGCACTCAAGTACGATCTCAATGCAAGAATACTTGGTACTATTACATTGGCATTCCATAATGCTCACCTTCCCGACACGATCACTGAAGACTAAGTGGTTGCATAAGCAATTGTGATCAAGAAAGATGATGGTGCCAAGCTATCAAAAATTTTGGCAGCTGAGGTCTTAAAGGCTTGAAGGGTAAGCGAGCGGCCATCTAGCTCAGAAGCAACAAAGCCCACAGGGAGTAAGCCTACCAGCCTGTGGGATCAGGAGGATTCAAAGGGACCTGGCACCATCAGTACAAAAAAATCTTATCATTGCGAATGAGCGGGGAGTGCTGGGTAGAGACCCAAAGCCCATTTGCAGTCCACTGGACATTCCCTTAAGAAAGGTCTCGGGGACAAGACGAGCCAAGACAGGGTGCGAGACAGCAACAATGAAACACAACTTTCCTCTAGCTCCGCAATGTTTCCTCTCCCCTCACTATCAAGATCCCAATTATAACTTACAAATCTGGCTAGACCAGACAATGTGCACTGGGAAAGATAGGAAGTGGAAAGACAGGGAATTCTTGGCAGATGAGCCCTTGAGGACCACTGTTATGAATGGAGATACTGGGAGGGTGGAGGGACGGTAGGTTGCATGGGGGGGCGGGGGGGAACAAATTACAAGGATCTACATTTAACCTCAAAAGATAAAGGGGTGAAGGGGGGATATCAGACAGTGCAAGATATGACCAAATAATAATTAGTAAATTATCAAGGATTTGTGAGAGAGGGGTAGTGAGAAGGGGTGGGGAATGAGGAGCTGAGGCCAGGGGCTTGGGTGGAGAGAAGATATTTTGAGAATAATGAGCGCAATGAATGTCCAAATGTGCTTTATAAGATTGATGTATGCACGGATTGGGGTTATTGTTGTATGAACCCCTAATAAAAGGAGGGAAAAAAAGACTCTGGCAGAGGGCTGATGCTAGGATGATCTCAGGCTGGATTAGACCAGCAAAAGCAGGTACTGGAGTCACCTCACCCTCTGTCTATTCCTGTGTGAGCCACGAAGCTCAGGTCCACAGCCCTGGCAGCTGGACAGTGAGAGAGGCGGGGCTCTGATTTCATTCCACAAGGGGAATGGCCCTACTGTCCTGCAGGGCCCAACCTCCTGTGTAGTGCTGCTCTCTGGGGCAGCTCTTTCATGGAGCCCACACCATGGGAGCTCTACAATTCATGGGGGATTGGCAAAAGCCTCTGCTCATGCACACACACCACCCCCTAGGTGGAGGACCTCGGGGAACAAAGCCTGAGGCAGACACCAAGCCCACTAACTGATCCTGTAAGAGATAGAATCAGGATCCCGAAACTGGCAACTGGGAGTAAGAGGCAGCATCACTGGGTCCCAGCCCCTGCCACTGCCATCTCCAAGGAGTGACATTCCCAAACAGAGGGTTTTCCAAAGGCACTGTCAGGACTGTGGAATGAGCAGCTCATTTGTGGACATGGATACTATGTGATCCAGATGTACTACCTCCTCCGTTCCAGTCAGCGGAGACTGAAAACCCTGCCAAGCAGAGAGCCATGCATCTGAACAGTATCCACCAGTCACTCATGTCCAGTCCTGCTGCCTCTAAAGAGCTTTCCTGGGTTGGTCAGATCTCTCTGGGGACAGATATCCCTCTGTCCTTGGTTCTGCGTGAGAAAGAATTCACGCCAGAGCCTGGTTTGTGATCCAAGTGAGGTTTAGGAGAGAGCTAGGGAGGGGTGGTGGGCAACCCTGGTCGATCCCAGTGGCTGAATTGAATATACTTGGCCTACGTGGGTCGAGACAGGTGCAGCACCCACCTAGGTGTACCTGCCCTTCCTGGCCGGAAACCTGGACCTCTGAGCATGCACAGTGTGCCACTCCTTCCTGGGCCGCTAACTGGGCTTCTGAGCATGTGTAATGGACACCCCAGTCCCTATGCTAGCTACCTAACATTTACACCCTGAAGAGATATGGACCCAAATCTCTGGGGTACTGGGCGACGACATCTCTAGCTACTTCCTGCTGGCAAAATGGGCGATGTGGGGCTTTGGGTCCACACCCTTCCTGCTCTGCTGGGAGGGGTTGTGCAATCAGGGCTAGGATGGATAAGGTTGAAGTGGTCCAGGAGATGGTGGTCCTGGAGCTGGCACACTTGGATTACGGGCCTTGGTAACTTGAGAATTTCTGGAAAAACCAACAAAAGGACAAAGGGGTGAACACTTTAACTGAGACAAGGCTAGAATTGTGAGGTGGAAGTGCCCTTGAAAGTAGGTGAGTATCACAGGAAGTAAGTAAAAACCTTAGTGTTATCAGGCATGTGTGTTTGTTCATTCTAAGGACAGGCACGGGGGTAAAAGCGTTCACAAATTCCCCTAGGAGGGTCCAAAGTTTGGGCACTACTGGGTGCAGTGGGATCACTGCTTCATTTATGATCCTAAGGTCTTGGACCTACTTATAAGAAACATCCTTCTTTTTAACCCTATAACGCCTCAATTTTAAATTTGGGGGCAAAAAATTTTTTGTTTGGATTCATTACTTTCATAGTTATCAATATAGATCCATATATATTCATTTCTTAAATGTTACGGAAGGTCTTGCTCGGCGTTATAGGGTTAAATTGTAATATTGGGATACTACAGGCGGAGTCAACAGGGATCAAAAGTAGAGTAACTGCCTGTGTCATTTTTAATTTTCTTGGGTTCCATATGAGCATAAGGCTTGTAAATTACCCGGGGACCAAATTCCCCTGGTGCCTCTACTACGGGTAGAATGTTTAGGGAGGTTTCAGGGCTGGGAAAATAGTAACCTAAAGTCCAGGATCCCTTAGGGCAGGGGTCCTCAAATTGTTTACACAGAGGACCAGTTCACTGTCCCTCCCACCGTTGGAGGGCCAGACTATCGTTTTAAAAAAAAAAAAATGAACAAATTCCTATGCACACTGCAAGAGTCGGCTGCTGAGCAGGACAGGCAGTGGCAGCAAAACACCCTGAGGGTGGGATAAATGGCAGCGGGCCACATGTGCCCCACGGGCCACAGTTTGAGGACGCCTGCCTTAGGGGTTCCTGGGTGCACGGGGGATGAAGGTCTCCTACTGCTCCTCAAGAGGAGAAATGCTCTAAGTTCTGGCATCTCCGCCCACTTTCCCATCACTCTATAGAACTGTTCCAGGTGAATCACGGTTGGAAGGGAAAGTGTACCATTCTCTGGCCACCATTCTGCTTTCTCAAAAAGATATTGTGGCCAAATAGAGTTCCAAAGTGAATCTATCAGCTTTTGTTCGCCCAGCCTCTGTGTATCAACTCTATCCCAATTGGACAGGATTCATGCAAGGGGGCAATTCCTGAGCATCAAGCTGCTAAGTCCCATCTAGAAAGCACAAAACAAGGAGGCGATTGACAGCTTGCTGCCTCCCGGTCAATAACCCCGCTTGAGAGTGCACCCCTGGGTTGCCCTGAATCTGATGCCTCAGGCAGATGCCACAGCCCGAGGGAAAGGGTCAAAGACCAGTCGCTGAGGGCGACTTTAGGTCTAACCATTTTTCTGGACTACAGGCTAGGAGGACTACTGCTTGGGATGGCCCCACGGCCCTGCAAGACGCCTGCTGGCGGGGCAGACGCTCAAATCTCAGAAGGGAAGGGAACCTTAAGGGAAATTGGAATTTCTGGCTGGAACATCATGGCAGGGGAGCTGGGTATTAAGGAAGAGCTGTCCCCCAAAGTGCCTAAAGCAGCATCACTGAAAGCGTAAAGGGAACACTTAGTCCGGCTAGGCTTCCGAACGCCATTGGCCTAAGCCTGGGCAACGGAAAACCAGCCTGTAACAAGGAACCAACCTAAACTGGTAGAACACTAGCCCTATAACGCCTCCAGTTTTAAATTCAGGAAATAATTTTTTTTTGTTTTTATTCTTTACTTTCATAGCTATCAATATAGATGGCATTCAAAATATATTTAAAAGATATAAAATGTTCAATGGTTTTTAAATGTAACCAAATGGTCACATTTATAATTTATAATTTGGGTACCAGATACGTTTTAATTCAATATGATGACAATTTCGTGCTCGGCGTTATAGGGCTAGAGCAGCTTGTTTGAAAAGCCAGGAGAAAGGTAAGGGAATGGAGGGGAAAAGGGAAACATTTGGCTCCCGGGACAAGGCAGGGCTAACTCCCAGGCCTCCTCACCCAGCTCCCTAGGCAGCACCCTTCCACATGTTTGGACTGGTGGGTGCCTTCTTGGCCAGGGTCAAAGACCCTGTTTCCCTTCGGCCACAATGGCGGCTATGTGGGATCTCTGGGAAAAGCTTAAACAGCCTTGACAAGAGTGAAGCCATTTGGGGCTGACAGAAGCCACCATGAAAAGAAAATAAAGTAGCTATGAACTGTCAATAAACCAGCTGATATTGGGGAGGTAGGCTGTGCAGACTTAGTCCAAGGGAATGTCACCAAAGAAATGGATGATCGGAAGGCTTGCAAGAATGACCAGAGCCTTTGTGTTCAACTAGGAATGGCTAACCCAAATACCCTACTTCTCCCTCTTCGTGCTTGCACACCTGCACCTTGCAAAGGTATAAAAACCTTCGGAAAATTAGACTCGGGGCTGCTCAGACTCCTGTCAAGAGGGGTGACACACCCTGCTGAGGAAATAAAACTTTTTCTGTTGAACTTGCCGACGGTGTGAGTTGTTTTTTTCTGGGAATGGACAGCCGCTACAACATTTCCAGGAGCACTGAGCTCCGACTGCCACTGTCTGTGCCTGTATAGAAAGGAGACCACCGGTACAGGAGTGCTCTCCCCAGAACTAGAGAATTTCTGATTTCTCTAGGGCAGGGGTCCTTCAACTCTTTAAAGAGGGACCAGTTCACTGTCCCTCCGACCCATTGGAGTGCCGGACTATAGTTTCAAAAACAACTATGAACAAATTCCAAGGCACACTGCACACATCTTATTTTGAAGTTAAAAACAAACCAACAAACGGGGCACAAACACATGGCTGACAGGATCAATGTCCTCGGCTGTGCCCATGTGGCCCACAGGCTGTCGTTTGAGGACCCCTGCTCTAGGCACTCACAAAGAGCACGCGGTTTCAACCCTAAAACCTGGAGACTCTGCAATTTGTTTAAAGTTGATTGGGTAGAAGGAGTCCCCGATGGGCCCACGCAAGACTCGTTTTCCCTCACCCTACTCCTCAGAGGTCATAATTCTGCTATGGGCAACCAGGACATCCCGATCTGATCTCTGACATGGATGTGTGGATTGACATGGCCACTAATAAGCCAGCATCTATAAAAGACTTGCTCCCTCCCCCAACAGAAAGGGTTCTTGTTTCCATGAGTTCAGAAAACATGGCATGACCAGAAAAACAACTGGTCCAAGTTACTAAAACCACCAAGGTGGAGGCCGTCCCTCCCCTCCCCATCCCCCTCCCTGTCGTCTTTATACCACTTTGCAGGAGGACCGGGGGAGCAGGAGAGCTGGCTTAGGACCCATTGGGACCGCTGCCTGCCTATCAGTTCCCGGGGGCCAGAGAGAGATATACAACCCTCTTTAAATTCACCCCACAACACGTGCACTAGGGCTGGCATGTCTGCTCAACCCCCGAGAAGGATCACTCGGCAGCTGCAGTCTCTGCTTAAGGCAAGCAGCCCCAACACCTGGGGAAGACCCCCGAGTCTCTCTTTGAGTACGTGTCCCCTTTTCTTCCAGGGATTACATCATTGGAGTCAACAAAATCCCCTTTTCTGACAAACCACAAGGTCTGATTTCTTTGCTAGACAAGCTTTTACACATGCATCAGCCCACCTCAGACAACTGCCAGCCACTTCTCCAGGTGCTGGTCACAACAGAGGAACAGGAGCCCTTCCAGACAGAGGCCCAGAAAGCAGTCAATAGACCTGATGGTCAGCCAGCTGGCACTCCCCGCTTGAGAGAAACTCTTTTTGCCACTGCACGAACAATGGGGGACCCAAACTCCTAGTAAGGCCCCGAGGGCCTCGCCAGGTAGCACCAGGTTTTCTAGCAGGGCCTCCGCGGGACAGCTAGGAAACCTATGCATTTACCTAAGGTCAGTGAGAATTTTCAGGGTCCTACCTTTCTAGAGTGGCTGATGGAAGCCTGCGGGCTGTATACCCCTTTTGATCCAGAGGCCCTCGAGAACAAGAGGGCAAAAGTATTGCCTGTATTACTCAGCCCGCCTCAGACATGATAAAGAAATGGGAAGCATATCAAGGGAACAATCTTAGTGATTTGGTAGAAGTGCCTTAGAGGTTGTATCACAATACAGAGGACCCTACCACGACAGAGACAAAGAAATAGCTAAAATACTAGGAATTGCTATGAGACACACTAGAGAATCAGGAAAAGAGATCATGGCCCCCTCACGGAGAGACTGACCTGTGGCACCGCCAAGTCCCGAGGAAAAAGGATCCATGTGCCTGCTACAGAAAAGGCAGACATTGGAAAAACCACTGCATTGAAAACCCCAGGAGAGACGGACAATCCTCCACTAGAGAGGACGGGCCTCGTCCTCGCCTAGAGAAACCCAAGCGAGAGACAATAATGCTTGAGGAAGCTGAAGGAAGGTGTCAGGGCTCTGTTTTACTGACCCCAGGATCCCAGTAAATGTCTTGGAGAACACAGGGGCCATCTTCTCGGGTTCAAAAAAGAGAACGGGCACATTGTCATAGGAAAGATTTAAATTACTGTCAGCATATGATTGCTTCCAAAGATAACGCACACCAGAAGGTTTGCATGGAGACTGGGGGGCTTGCCAAGCCATCAAGGTGAAAAATGTCTCTCTGTCCTTTTTTCGCAGTTGGCCACATGGTTTTCATGGCACTGGCTCCCGGCTCGGCTGTTGAGCCAGTGAAACTCTTTTGAGCAGGAGTTGAGGTGGCCGGTGAACATCAGCGGCGGACAAAATCGTCCTGTTTCAATACGAAGCCACCTATATCACCTCTTGGACATTATCATTGTCCTGGGCTCTGAATCACCAGCCCAGATGTAGAATGCGCCTGACAGGTACCTATTGTTTGAATGAGGCTCTGGTTAACCCCTCTCGGTAACTTAGTGGCATGGGAGTCTGGACAAGGGACTACCTTTACTTTCCAGATGAGAAAACTCACTCAAAAAGACAAAGGTATTGACCCACAGGAACACAACTGGTTAACAACAAAGCCATATTCCCAACCAGTGTCTGGAGCCAGAGCTCGGAGGCCCACATGCCTGTGCCCAGCTGAGCAGTCACTCTCTCCTGAACCTTCCAAAGATCTGAGCAGATCCTTCCCCCTCCCCATCCAGAATATGTTTTTTCATAGGATGGCGTGGATCTGCAGCTCTGGGAGAGGGACATATCTCATGGGAACACACGGAGCAGATGAAGGGGGAGGAGGGGAGAGTGGAGCCCATCTTGGCCCACCAGGCCTGGAGGATGATGTTCCCACTCAGAGAAGCCATTCCACATAGAAGACCACATGGCCAGCCCCACGATGAGACACGACGTCCCTCAAAGACCCATAGCCCTAGAAGGGACAACACTGGAGACACAGTGTGGGAATTGCAGCGACCTGATCCCACCACAGCGAAGCATAACACTAAGGGGGTGCAGCAGAAGCGCAAGGAAATGGAGCAGCAAGGTGCCCAAGGAATGCCAAAGGAGGCCTTTGGGGGCAGGACTTGGTGCCCGCACACACTGGACTGGAAAACACTCCTAAGGCCAACAAACAGTCCGTAAACTGACTATGAGCTTTCCTGTCTTGATGAGTTGTGTTTTCTTTTATGGTCATTGGATTTTGGCTGTTTTCTTTCTTTTGGTGCATGCTTTTGCTCTGTCTTGTGTTTGTGCATGTTATTACCTCTACTGTATGTCTCAAAAGAGATGCTGGATGAACAATCTCAGGAGAGAAAAAGGTGGCCCAACACTTCTGGGGGTCCACGAGAGAAAGGGAGTTGGGGGGAAAGGGAGTGGTGTTAAGAAAGCCAGAGACAGGGGAACAACAAGTAGATACAAATCCGTGGTGAGGGCGATGTAGGAAGCCTGGTAGGGCGTGACCAAGGGTAAAGGAACCAAGAGGAATGACTGAAACCCAAATGAAGACTGAGCATGGCAGTGGGCACAAGAGGGAGATGAAGGGGAATAGCAGAGCGACCTAAGAAGCATTGGCGATTTAGAGAGGTCTAAATAAAGGCACGAACTTATGTAAATATATGTATCTGTGAGCATAGGGAAATAGCCCTATGTCCATATTTTTATAGGTTTCGTATTAAGGTAGCAGATGGCCTTTTGGCCTGCACTCAAGTACGATCTCAATGCAAGAATACTTGGTACTATTACATTGGCATTCCATAATGCTCACCTTCCCGACACGATCACTGAAGACTAAGTGGTTGCATAAGCAATTGTGATCAAGAAAGATGATGGTGCCAAGCTATCAAAAATTTTGGCAGCTGAGGTCTTAAAGGCTTGAAGGGTAAGCGAGCGGCCATCTAGCTCAGAAGCAACAAAGCCCACAGGGAGTAAGCCTACCAGCCTGTGGGATCAGGAGGATTCAAAGGGACCTGGCACCATCAGTACAAAAAAATCTTATCATTGCGAATGAGCGGGGAGTGCTGGGTAGAGACCCAAAGCCCATTTGCAGTCCACTGGACATTCCCTTAAGAAAGGTCTCGGGGACAAGACGAGCCAAGACAGGGTGCGAGACAGCAACAATGAAACACAACTTTCCTCTAGCTCCGCAATGTTTCCTCTCCCCTCACTATCAAGATCCCAATTATAACTTACAAATCTGGCTAGACCAGACAATGTGCACTGGGAAAGATAGGAAGTGGAAAGACAGGGAATTCTTGGCAGATGAGCCCTTGAGGACCAGTGTTATGAATGGAGATACTGGGAGGGTGGAGGGACGGTAGGTTGGATGGGGGGGCGGGGGGAACAAATTACAAGGATCTACATTTAACCTCAAAAGATAAAGGGGTGAAGGGGGGATATCAGACAGTGCAAGATATGACCAAATAATAATTAGTAAATTATCAAGGATTTGTGAGAGAGGGGTAGTGAGAAGGGGTGGGGAATGAGGAGCTGAGGCCAGGGGCTTGGGTGGAGAGAAGATATTTTGAGAATAATGAGCGCAATGAATGTCCAAATGTGCTTTATAAGATTGATGTATGCACGGATTGGGGTTATTGTTGTATGAACCCCTAATAAAAGGAGGGAAAAAAAGACTCTGGCAGAGGGCTGATGCTAGCATGATCTCAGGCTGGATTAGACCAGCAAAAGCAGGTACTGGAGTCACCTCACCCTCTGTCTATTCCTGTGTGAGCCACGAAGCTCAGGTCCACAGCCCTGGCAGCTGGACAGTGAGAGAGGCGGGGCTCTGATTTCATTCCACAAGGGGAATGGCCCTACTGTCCTGCAGGGCCCAACCTCCTGTGTAGTGCTGCTCTCTGGGGCAGCTCTTTCATGGAGCCCACACCATGGGAGCTCTACAATTCATGGGGGATTGGCAAAAGCCTCTGCTCATGCACACACACCACCCCCTAGGTGGAGGACCTCGGGGAACAAAGCCTGAGGCAGACACCAAGCCCACTAACTGATCCTGTAAGAGATAGAATCAGGATCCCGAAACTGGCAACTGGGAGTAAGAGGCAGCATCACTGGGTCCCAGCCCCTGCCACTGCCATCTCCAAGGAGTGACATTCCCAAACAGAGGGTTTTCCAAAGGCACTGTCAGGACTGTGGGATGAGCAGCTCATTTGTGGACATGGATACTATGTGATCCAGATGTACTACCTCCTCCGTTCCAGTCAGCGGAGACTGAAAACCCTGCCAAGCAGAGAGCCATGCATCTGACCAGTATCCACCAGTCACTCATGTCCAGTCCTGCTGCCTCTAAAGAGCTTTCCTGGGTTGGTCAGATCTCTCTGGGGACAGATATCCCTCTGTCCTTGGTTCTGCGTGAGAAAGAATTCACGCCAGAGCCTGGTTTGTGATCCAAGTGAGGTTTAGGAGAGAGCTAGGGAGGGGTGGTGGGCAACCCTGGTCGATCCCAGTGGCTGAATTGAATATACTTGGCCTACGTGGGTCGAGGCAGGTGCAGCGCCCACCTAGGTGTACCTGCCCTTCCTGGCCGGAAACCTGGACCTCTGAGCACGCACAGTGTGCCACTCCTTCCTGGGCCGCTAACTGGGCCCTCTGAGCATGTGTAATGGACACCCCAGTCCCTATGCTAGCTACCTAACATTTACACCCTGAAGAGATATGGACCCAAATCTCTGGGGTACTGGGCGACGACATCTCTAGCTACTTCCTGCTGGCAAAATGGGCGATGTGGGGCTTTGGGTCCACACCCTTCCTGCTCTGCTGGGAGGGGTTGTGCAATCAGGGCTAGGATGGATAAGGTTGAAGTGGTCCAGGAGATGGTGGTCCTGGAGCTGGCACACTTGGATTACGGGCCTTGGTAACTTGAGAATTTCTGGAAAAACCAACAAAAGGACAAAGGGGTGAACACTTTAACTGAGACAAGGCTAGAATTGTGAGGTGGAAGTGCCCTTGAAAGTAGGTGAGTATCACAGGAAGTAAGTAAAAACCTTAGTGTTATCAGGCATGTGTGTTTGTTCATTCTAAGGACAGGCACGGGGGTAAAAGCGTTCACAAATTCCCCTAGGAGGGTCCAAAGTTTGGGCACTACTGGGTGCAGTGGGATCACTGCTTCATTTATGATCCTAAGGTCTTGGACCTACTTATAAGAAACATCCTTCTTTTTAACCCTATAACGCCTCAATTTTAAATTTGGGGGCAAAAAATTTTTTGTTTGGATTCATTACTTTCATAGTTATCAATATAGATCCATATATATTCATTTCTTAAATGTTACGGAAGGTCTTGCTCGGCGTTATAGGGTTAAATTGTAATATTGGGATACTACAGGCGGAGTCAACAGGGATCAAAAGTAGAGTAACTGCCTGTGTCATTTTTAATTTTCTTGGGTTCCATATGAGCATAAGGCTTGTAAATTACCCGGGGACCAAATTCCCCTGGTGCCTCTACTACGGGTAGAATGTTTAGGGAGGTTTCAGGGCTGGGAAAATAGTAACCTAAAGTCCAGGATCCCTTAGGGCAGGGGTCCTCAAATTGTTTACACAGAGGGCCAGTTCACTGTCCCTCCCACCGTTGGAGGGCCAGACTATCGTTTTTTAAAAAAAAAAAAAATGAACAAATTCCTATGCACACTGCAAGAGTCGGCTGCTGAGCAGGACAGGCAGTGGCAGCAAAACACCCTGAGGGTGGGATAAATGGCAGCGGGCCACATGTGCCCCAAGGGCCACAGTTTGAGGACGCCTGCCTTAGGGGTTCCTGGGTGCACGGGGGATGAAGGTCTCCTATTGCTCCTCAAGAGGAGAAATGCTCTAAGTTCTGGCATCTCCGCCCACTTTCCCATCACTCTATAGAACTGTTCCAGGTGAATCACGGTTGGAAGGGAAAGTGTACCATTCTCTGGCCACCATTCTCCTTTCTCAAAAAGATATTGTGGCCAAATAGAGGTCCAAAGTGAATCTATCAGCTTTTGTTCGCCCAGCCTCTGTGTATCAACTCTATCCCAATTGGACAGGATTCATGCAAGGGGGCAATCCCTGAGCATCAAGCTTCTAAGTCCCATCTAGAAAGCACAAAACAAGGAGGCGATTGACAGCTTGCTGCCTCCCGGTCAATAACCCCGCTTGAGAGTGCACCCCTGGGTTTCCCTGAATCTGATGCCTCAGGCAGATGCCACAGCCCGAGGGAAGGGGTCAAAGACCAGTCGCTGAGGGCGACTTTAGGTCTAACCATTTTTCTGGACTACAGGCTAGGAGGACTACTGCTTGGGATGGCCCCACGGCCCTGCAAGACGCCTGCTGGCAGGGCAGACGCTCAAATCTCAGAAGGGAAGGGAACCTTAAGGGAAATTGGAATTTCTGGCTAGAACATCATGGCAGGGGAGCTGGGTATTAAGGAAGAGCTGTCCCCCAAAGTGCCTAAAGCAGCATCACTGAAAGCGTAAAGGGAACACTTAGTCCGGCTAGGCTTCCGAACGCCATTGGCCTAAGCCTGGGCAACGGAAAACCAGCCTGTAACAAGGAACCAACCTAAACTGGTAGAACACTAGCCCTATAACGCCTCCAGTTTTAAATTCAGGAAATAATTTTTTTTGTTTTTATTCTTTACTTTCATAGCTATCAATATAGATGGCATTCAAAATATATTTAAAAGATATAAAATGTTCAATGGTTTTTAAATGTAACCAAATGGTCACATTTATAATTTATAATTTGGGTACCAGATACGTTTTAATTCAATATGATGACAATTTCGTGCTCGGCGTTATAGGGCTAGAGCAGCTTGTTTGAAAAGCCAGGAGAAAGGTAAGGGAATGGAGGGGAAAAGGGAAACATTTGGCTCCCGGGACAAGGCAGGGCTAACTCCCAGGCCTCCTCACCCAGCTCCCTAGGCAGCACCCTTCCACATGTTTGGACTGGTGGGTGCCTTCTTGGCCAGGGTCAAAGACCCTGTTTCCCTTCGGCCACAATGGCGGCTATGTGGGATCTCTGGGAAAAGCTTAAACAGCCTTGACAAGAGTGAAGCCATTTGGGGCTGACAGAAGCCACCATGAAAAGAAAATAAAGTAGCTATGAACTGTCAATAAACCAGCTGATATTGGGGAGGTAGGCTGTGCAGACTTAGTCCAAGGGAATGTCACCAAAGAAATGGATGATCGGAAGGCTTGCAAGAATGACCAGAGCCTTTGTGTTCAACTAGGAATGGCTAACCCAAATACCCTACTTCTCCCTCTTCGTGCTTGCACACCTGCACCTTGCAAAGGTATAAAAACCTTCGGAAAATTAGACTCGGGGCTGCTCAGACTCCTGTCAAGAGGGGTGACACACCCTGCTGAGGAAATAAAACTTTTTCTGTTGAACTTGCCGACGGTGTGAGTTGTTTTTTTCTGGGAATGGACAGCCGCTACAACATTTCCAGGAGCACTGAGCTCCGACTGCCACTGTCTGTGCCTGTATAGAAAGGAGACCACCGGTACAGGAGTGCTCTCCCCAGAACTAGAGAATTTCTGATTTCTCTAGGGCAGGGGTCCTTCAACTCTTTAAAGAGGGACCAGTTCACTGTCCCTCCGACCCATTGGAGTGCCGGACTATAGTTTCAAAAACAACTATGAACAAATTCCAAGGCACACTGCACACATCTTATTTTGAAGTTAAAAACAAACCAACAAACGGGGCACAAACACATGGCTGACAGGATCAATGTCCTCGGCTGTGCCCATGTGGCCCACAGGCTGTCGTTTGAGGACCCCTGCTCTAGGCACTCACAAAGAGCACGCGGTTTCAACCCTAAAACCTGGAGACTCTGCAATTTGTTTAAAGTTGATTGGGTAGAAGGAGTCCCCGATGGGCCCACGCAAGACTCGTTTTCCCTCACCCTACTCCTCAGAGGTCATAATTCTGCTATGGGCAACCAGGACATCCCGATCTGATCTCTGACATGGATGTGTGGATTGACATGGCCACTAATAAGCCAGCATCTATAAAAGACTTGCTCCCTCCCCCAACAGAAAGGGTTCTTGTTTCCATGAGTTCAGGAAACATGGCATGACCAGAAAAACAACTGGTCCAAGTTACTAAAACCACCAAGGTGGAGGCCGTCCCTCCCCTCCCCATCCCCCTCCCTGTCGTCTTTATACCACTTTGCAGGAGGACCGGGGGAGCAGGAGAGCTGGCTTAGGACCCATTGGGACCGCTGCCTGCCTATTAGTTCCCGGGGGCCAGAGAGAGATATACAACCCTCTTTAAATTCACCCCACAACACGTGCACTAGGGCTGGCATGTCTGCTCAACCCCCGAGAAGGATCACTCGGCAGCTGCAGTCTCTGCTTAAGGCAAGCAGCCCCAACACCTGGGGAAGACCCCCGAGTCTCTCTTTGGGTACGTGTCCCCTATTCTTCCAGGGATTACATCATTGGAGTCAACAAAATCCCCTTTTCTGACAAACCACAAGGTCTGATTTCTTTGCTAGACAAGCTTTTACACATGCATCAGCCCACCTCAGACAACTGCCAGCCACTTCTCCAGGTGCTGGTCACAACAGAGGAACAGGAGCCCTTCCAGACAGAGGCCCAGAAAGCAGTCAATAGACCTGATGGTCAGCCAGCTGGCACTCCCCGCTTGAGAGAAACTCTTTTTGCCACTGCACGAACAATGGGGGACCCAAACTACTAGTAAGGCCCCGAGGGCCTCGCCAGGTAGCACCAGGTTTTCTAGCAGGGCCTCCGCGGGACAGCTAGGAAACCTATGCATTTACCTAAGGTCAGTGAGAATTTTCAGGGTCCTACCTTTCTAGAGTGGCTGATGGAAGCCTGCGGGCTGTATACCCCTTTTGATCCAGAGGCCCTCGAGAACAAGAGGGCAAAAGTATTGCCTATATTACTCAGCCCGCCTCAGACATGATAAAGAAATGGGAAGCATATCAAGGGAACAATCTTAGTGATTTGGTAGAAGTGCCTTAGAGGTTGTATCACAATACAGAGGACCCTACCACGACAGAGACAAAGAAATAGCTAAAATACTAGGAATTGCTATGAGACACACTAGAGAATCAGGAAAAGAGATCATGGCCCCCTCACGGAGAGACTGACCTGTGGCACCGCCAAGTCCCGAGGAAAAAGGATCCATGTGCCTGCTACAGAAAAGGCAGACATTGGAAAAACCACTGCATTGAAAACCCCAGGAGAGACGGACAATCCTCCACTAGAGAGGACGGGCCTCGTCCTCGCCTAGAGAAACCCAAGCGAGAGACAATAATGCTTGAGGAAGCTGAAGGAAGGTGTCAGGGCTCTGTTTTACTGACCCCAGGATCCCAGTAAATGTCTTGGAGAACACAGGGGCCATCTTCTCGGGTTCAAAAAAGAGAACGGGCACATTGTCATAGGAAAGATTTAAATTACTGTCAGCATATGATTGCTTCCAAAGATAACGCACACCAGAAGGTTTGCATGGAGACTGGGGGGCTTGCCAAGCCATCAAGGTGAAAAATGTCTCTCTGTCCTTTTTTCGCAGTTGGCCACATGGTTTTCATGGCACTGGCTCCCGGCTCGGCTGTTGAGCCAGTGAAACTCTTTTGAGCAGGAGTTGAGGTGGCCGGTGAACATCAGCGGCGGACAAAATCGTCCTGTTTCAATACGAAGCCACCTATATCACCTCTTGGACATTATCATTGTCCTGGGCTCTGAATCACCAGCCCAGATGTAGAATGCGCCTGACAGGTACCTATTGTTTGAATGAGGCTCTGGTTAACCCCTCTCGGTAACTTAGTGGCATGGGAGTCTGAACAAGGGACTACCTTTACTTTCCAGATGAGAAAACTCACTCAAAAAGACAAAGGTATTGACCCACAGGAACACAACTGGTTAACAACAAAGCCATATTCCCAACCAGTGTCTGGAGCCAGAGCTCGGAGGCCCACATGCCTGTGCCCAGCTGAGCAGTCACTCTCTCCTGAACCTTCCAAAGATCTGAGCAGATCCTTCCCCCTCCCCATCCAGAATATGTTTTTTCATAGGATGGCGTGGATCTGCAGCTCTGGGAGAGGGACATATCTCATGGGAACACACGGAGCAGATGAAGGGGGAGGAGGGGAGAGTGGAGCCCATCTTGGCCCACCAGGCCTGGAGGATGATGTTCCCACTCAGAGAAGCCATTCCACATAGAAGACCACATGGCCAGCCCCACGATGAGACACGACGTCCCTCAAAGACCCATAGCCCTAGAAGGGACAACACTGGAGACACAGTGTGGGAATTGCAGCGACCTGATCCCACCACAGCGAAGCATAACACTAAGGGGGTGCAGCAGAAGCGCAAGGAAATGGAGCAGCAAGGTGCCCAAGGAATGCCAAAGGAGGCCTTTGGGGGCAGGACTTGGTGCCCGCACACACTGGACTGGAAAACACTCCTAAGGCCAACAAACAGTCCGTAAACTGACTATGAGCTTTCCTGTCTTGATGAGTTGTGTTTTCTTTTATGGTCATTGGATTTTGGCTGTTTTCTTTCTTTTGGTGCATGCTTTTGCTCTGTCTTGTGTTTGTGCATGTTATTACCTCTACTGTATGTCTCAAAAGAGATGCTGGATGAACAATCTCAGGAGAGAAAAAGGTGGCCCAACACTTCTGGGGGTCCACGAGAGAAAGGGAGTTGGGGGGAAAGGGAGTGGTGTTAAGAAAGCCAGAGACAGGGGAACAACAAGTAGATACAAATCCGTGGTGAGGGCGATGTAGGAAGCCTGGTAGGGCGTGACCAAGGGTAAAGGAACCAAGAGGAATGACTGAAACCCAAATGAAGACTGAGCATGGCAGTGGGCACAAGAGGGAGATGAAGGGGAATAGCAGAGCGACCTAAGAAGCATTGGCGATTTAGAGAGGTCTAAATAAAGGCACGAACTTATGTAAATATATGTATCTGTGAGCATAGGGAAATAGCCCTATGTCCATATTTTTATAGGTTTCGTATTAAGGTAGCAGATGGCCTTTTGGCCTGCACTCAAGTACGATCTCAATGCAAGAATACTTGGTACTATTACATTGGCATTCCATAATGCTCACCTTCCCGACACGATCACTGAAGACTAAGTGGTTGCATAAGCAATTGTGATCAAGAAAGATGATGGTGCCAAGCTATCAAAAATTTTGGCAGCTGAGGTCTTAAAGGCTTGAAGGGTAAGCGAGCGGCCATCTAGCTCAGAAGCAACAAAGCCCACAGGGAGTAAGCCTACCAGCCTGTGGGATCAGGAGGATTCAAAGGGACCTGGCACCATCAGTACAAAAAAATCTTATCATTGCGAATGAGCGGGGAGTGCTGGGTAGAGACCCAAAGCCCATTTGCAGTCCACTGGACATTCCCTTAAGAAAGGTCTCGGGGACAAGACGAGCCAAGACAGGGTGCGAGACAGCAACAATGAAACACAACTTTCCTCTAGCTCCGCAATGTTTCCTCTCCCCTCACTATCAAGATCCCAATTATAACTTACAAATCTGGCTAGACCAGACAATGTGCACTGGGAAAGATAGGAAGTGGAAAGACAGGGAATTCTTGGCAGATGAGCCCTTGAGGACCAGTGTTATGAATGGAGATACTGGGAGGGTGGAGGGACGGTAGGTTGGATGGGGGGGCGGGGGGAACAAATTACAAGGATCTACATTTAACCTCAAAAGATAAAGGGGTGAAGGGGGGATATCAGACAGTGCAAGATATGACCAAATAATAATTAGTAAATTATCAAGGATTTGTGAGAGAGGGGTAGTGAGAAGGGGTGGGGAATGAGGAGCTGAGGCCAGGGGCTTGGGTGGAGAGAAGATATTTTGAGAATAATGAGCGCAATGAATGTCCAAATGTGCTTTATAAGATTGATGTATGCACGGATTGGGGTTATTGTTGTATGAACCCCTAATAAAAGGAGGGAAAAAAAGACTCTGGCAGAGGGCTGATGCTAGCATGATCTCAGGCTGGATTAGACCAGCAAAAGCAGGTACTGGAGTCACCTCACCCTCTGTCTATTCCTGTGTGAGCCACGAAGCTCAGGTCCACAGCCCTGGCAGCTGGACAGTGAGAGAGGCGGGGCTCTGATTTCATTCCACAAGGGGAATGGCCCTACTGTCCTGCAGGGCCCAACCTCCTGTGTAGTGCTGCTCTCTGGGGCAGCTCTTTCATGGAGCCCACACCATGGGAGCTCTACAATTCATGGGGGATTGGCAAAAGCCTCTGCTCATGCACACACACCACCCCCTAGGTGGAGGACCTCGGGGAACAAAGCCTGAGGCAGACACCAAGCCCACTAACTGATCCTGTAAGAGATAGAATCAGGATCCCGAAACTGGCAACTGGGAGTAAGAGGCAGCATCACTGGGTCCCAGCCCCTGCCACTGCCATCTCCAAGGAGTGACATTCCCAAACAGAGGGTTTTCCAAAGGCACTGTCAGGACTGTGGGATGAGCAGCTCATTTGTGGACATGGATACTATGTGATCCAGATGTACTACCTCCTCCGTTCCAGTCAGCGGAGACTGAAAACCCTGCCAAGCAGAGAGCCATGCATCTGACCAGTATCCACCAGTCACTCATGTCCAGTCCTGCTGCCTCTAAAGAGCTTTCCTGGGTTGGTCAGATCTCTCTGGGGACAGATATCCCTCTGTCCTTGGTTCTGCGTGAGAAAGAATTCACGCCAGAGCCTGGTTTGTGATCCAAGTGAGGTTTAGGAGAGAGCTAGGGAGGGGTGGTGGGCAACCCTGGTCGATCCCAGTGGCTGAATTGAATATACTTGGCCTACGTGGGTCGAGGCAGGTGCAGCGCCCACCTAGGTGTACCTGCCCTTCCTGGCCGGAAACCTGGACCTCTGAGCACGCACAGTGTGCCACTCCTTCCTGGGCCGCTAACTGGGCCCTCTGAGCATGTGTAATGGACACCCCAGTCCCTATGCTAGCTACCTAACATTTACACCCTGAAGAGATATGGACCCAAATCTCTGGGGTACTGGGCGACGACATCTCTAGCTACTTCCTGCTGGCAAAATGGGCGATGTGGGGCTTTGGGTCCACACCCTTCCTGCTCTGCTGGGAGGGGTTGTGCAATCAGGGCTAGGATGGATAAGGTTGAAGTGGTCCAGGAGATGGTGGTCCTGGAGCTGGCACACTTGGATTACGGGCCTTGGTAACTTGAGAATTTCTGGAAAAACCAACAAAAGGACAAAGGGGTGAACACTTTAACTGAGACAAGGCTAGAATTGTGAGGTGGAAGTGCCCTTGAAAGTAGGTGAGTATCACAGGAAGTAAGTAAAAACCTTAGTGTTATCAGGCATGTGTGTTTGTTCATTCTAAGGACAGGCACGGGGGTAAAAGCGTTCACAAATTCCCCTAGGAGGGTCCAAAGTTTGGGCACTACTGGGTGCAGTGGGATCACTGCTTCATTTATGATCCTAAGGTCTTGGACCTACTTATAAGAAACATCCTTCTTTTTAACCCTATAACGCCTCAATTTTAAATTTGGGGGCAAAAAATTTTTTGTTTGGATTCATTACTTTCATAGTTATCAATATAGATCCATATATATTCATTTCTTAAATGTTACGGAAGGTCTTGCTCGGCGTTATAGGGTTAAATTGTAATATTGGGATACTACAGGCGGAGTCAACAGGGATCAAAAGTAGAGTAACTGCCTGTGTCATTTTTAATTTTCTTGGGTTCCATATGAGCATAAGGCTTGTAAATTACCCGGGGACCAAATTCCCCTGGTGCCTCTACTACGGGTAGAATGTTTAGGGAGGTTTCAGGGCTGGGAAAATAGTAACCTAAAGTCCAGGATCCCTTAGGGCAGGGGTCCTCAAATTGTTTACACAGAGGGCCAGTTCACTGTCCCTCCCACCGTTGGAGGGCCAGACTATCATTTAAAAAAAAAAAAAAATGAACAAATTCCTATGCACACTGCAAGAGTCGGCTGCTGAGCAGGACAGGCAGTGGCAGCAAAACACCCTGAGGGTGGGATAAATGGCAGCGGGCCACATGTGCCCCAAGGGCCACAGTTTGAGGACGCCTGCCTTAGGGGTTCCTGGGTGCACGGGGGATGAAGGTCTCCTATTGCTCCTCAAGAGGAGAAATGCTCTAAGTTCTGGCATCTCCGCCCACTTTCCCATCACTCTATAGAACTGTTCCAGGTGAATCACGGTTGGAAGGGAAAGTGTACCATTCTCTGGCCACCATTCTCCTTTCTCAAAAAGATATTGTGGCCAAATAGAGGTCCAAAGTGAATCTATCAGCTTTTGTTCGCCCAGCCTCTGTGTATCAACTCTATCCCAATTGGACAGGATTCATGCAAGGGGGCAATCCCTGAGCATCAAGCTGCTAAGTCCCATCTAGAAAGCACAAAACAAGGAGGCGATTGACAGCTTGCTGCCTCCCGGTCAATAACCCCGCTTGAGAGTGCACCCCTGGGTTTCCCTGAATCTGATGCCTCAGGCAGATGCCACAGCCCGAGGGAAGGGGTCAAAGACCAGTCGCTGAGGGCGACTTTAGGTCTAACCATTTTTCTGGACTACAGGCTAGGAGGACTACTGCTTGGGATGGCCCCACGGCCCTGCAAGACGCCTGCTGGCAGGGCAGACGCTCAAATCTCAGAAGGGAAGGGAACCTTAAGGGAAATTGGAATTTCTGGCTAGAACATCATGGCAGGGGAGCTGGGTATTAAGGAAGAGCTGTCCCCCAAAGTGCCTAAAGCAGCATCACTGAAAGCGTAAAGGGAACACTTAGTCCGGCTAGGCTTCCGAACGCCATTGGCCTAAGCCTGGGCAACGGAAAACCAGCCTGTAACAAGGAACCAACCTAAACTGGTAGAACACTAGCCCTATAACGCCTCCAGTTTTAAATTCAGGAAATAATTTTTTTTGTTTTTATTCTTTACTTTCATAGCTATCAATATAGATGGCATTCAAAATATATTTAAAAGATATAAAATGTTCAATGGTTTTTAAATGTAACCAAATGGTCACATTTATAATTTATAATTTGGGTACCAGATACGTTTTAATTCAATATGATGACAATTTCGTGCTCGGCGTTATAGGGCTAGAGCAGCTTGTTTGAAAAGCCAGGAGAAAGGTAAGGGAATGGAGGGGAAAAGGGAAACATTTGGCTCCCGGGACAAGGCAGGGCTAACTCCCAGGCCTCCTCACCCAGCTCCCTAGGCAGCACCCTTCCACATGTTTGGACTGGTGGGTGCCTTCTTGGCCAGGGTCAAAGACCCTGTTTCCCTTCGGCCACAATGGCGGCTATGTGGGATCTCTGGGAAAAGCTTAAACAGCCTTGACAAGAGTGAAGCCATTTGGGGCTGACAGAAGCCACCATGAAAAGAAAATAAAGTAGCTATGAACTGTCAATAAACCAGCTGATATTGGGGAGGTAGGCTGTGCAGACTTAGTCCAAGGGAATGTCACCAAAGAAATGGATGATCGGAAGGCTTGCAAGAATGACCAGAGCCTTTGTGTTCAACTAGGAATGGCTAACCCAAATACCCTACTTCTCCCTCTTCGTGCTTGCACACCTGCACCTTGCAAAGGTATAAAAACCTTCGGAAAATTAGACTCGGGGCTGCTCAGACTCCTGTCAAGAGGGGTGACACATCCTGCTGAGGAAATAAAACTTTTTTCTGTTGAACTTGCCGACGGTGTGAGTTGTTTTTTTCTGGGAATGGACAGCCGCTACAACATTTCCAGGAGCACTGAGCTCCGACTGCCACTGTCTGTGCCTGTATAGAAAGGAGACCACCGGTACAGGAGTGCTCTCCCCAGAACTAGAGAATTTCTGATTTCTCTAGGGCAGGGGTCCTTCAACTCTTTAAAGAGGGACCAGTTCACTGTCCCTCCGACCCATTGGAGTGCCGGACTATAGTTTCAAAAACAACTATGAACAAATTCCAAGGCACACTGCACACATCTTATTTTGAAGTTAAAAACAAACCAACAAACGGGGCACAAACACATGGCTGACAGGATCAATGTCCTCGGCTGTGCCCATGTGGCCCACAGGCTGTCGTTTGAGGACCCCTGCTCTAGGCACTCACAAAGAGCACGCGGTTTCAACCCTAAAACCTGGAGACTCTGCAATTTGTTTAAAGTTGATTGGGTAGAAGGAGTCCCCGATGGGCCCACGCAAGACTCGTTTTCCCTCACCCTACTCCTCAGAGGTCATAATTCTGCTATGGGCAACCAGGACATCCCGATCTGATCTCTGACATGGATGTGTGGATTGACATGGCCACTAATAAGCCAGCATCTATAAAAGACTTGCTCCCTCCCCCAACAGAAAGGGTTCTTGTTTCCATGAGTTCAGGAAACATGGCATGACCAGAAAAACAACTGGTCCAAGTTACTAAAACCACCAAGGTGGAGGCCGTCCCTCCCCTCCCCATCCCCCTCCCTGTCGTCTTTATACCACTTTGCAGGAGGACAGGGGGAGCAGGAGAGCTGGCTTAGGACCCATTGGGACCGCTGCCTGCCTATCAGTTCCCGGGGGCCAGAGAGAGATATACAACCCTCTTTAAATTCACCCCACAACACGTGCACTAGGGCTGGCATGTCTGCTCAACCCCCGAGAAGGATCACTCGGCAGCTGCAGTCTCTGCTTAAGGCAAGCAGCCCCAACACCTGGGGAAGACCCCCGAGTCTCTCTTTGGGTACGTGTCCCCTTTTCTTCCAGGGATTACATCATTGGAGTCAACAAAATCCCCTTTTCTGACAAACCACAAGGTCTGATTTCTTTGCTAGACAAGCTTTTACACATGCATCAGCCCACCTCAGACAACTGCCAGTCACTTCTCCAGGTGCTGGTCACAACAGAGGAACAGGAGCCCTTCCAGACAGAGGCCCAGAAAGCAGTCAATAGACCTGATGGTCAGCCAGCTGGCACTCCCCGCTTGAGAGAAACTCTTTTTGCCACTGCACGAACAATGGGGGACCCAAACTCCTAGTAAGGCCCCGAGGGCCTCGCCAGGTAGCACCAGGTTCTCTAGCAGGGCCTCCGCGGGACAGCTAGGAAACCTATGCATTTACCTAAGGTCAGTGAGAATTTTCAGGGTCCTACCTTTCTAGAGTGGCTGATGGAAGCCTGCGGGCTGTATACCCCTTTTGATCCAGAGGCCCTCGAGAACAAGAGGGCAAAAGTATTGCCTGTATTACTCAGCCCGCCTCAGACATGATAAAGAAATGGGAAGCATATCAAGGGAACAATCTTAGTGATTTGGTAGAAGTGCCTTAGAGGTTGTATCACAATACAGAGGACCCTACCACGACAGAGACAAAGAAATAGCTAAAATACTAGGAATTGCTATGAGACACACTAGAGAATCAGGAAAAGAGATCATGGCCCCCTCACGGAGAGACTGACCTGTGGCACCGCCAAGTCCCGAGGAAAAAGGATCCATGTGCCTGCTACAGAAAAGGCAGACATTGGAAAAACCACTGCATTGAAAACCCGAGGAGAGACGGACAATCCTCCACTAGAGAGGACGGGCCTCGTCCTCGCCTAGAGAAACCCAAGCGAGAGACAATAATGCTTGAGGAAGCTGAAGGAAGGTGTCAGGGCTCTGTTTTACTGACCCCAGGATTCCAGTAAATGTCTTGGAGAACACAGGGGCCATCTTCTCGGGTTCAAAAAAGAGAACGGGCACATTTTCAAAGGAAAGATTTAAATTACTGTCAGCATATGATTGCTTCCAAAGATAACGCACACCAGAAGGTTTGCATGGAGACTGGGGGTCTTGCCAAGCCATCAAGGTGAAAAATGTCTCTCTGTCCTTTTTTCGCAGTTGACCACATGGTTTTCATGGCACTGGCTCCCGGCTCGGCTGTTGAGCCAGTGAAACTCTTTTGAGCAGGAGTTGAGGTGGCCGGTGAACATCAGCGGCAGGACAAAATCGTCCTGTTTCAATACGAAGCCACCTATATCACCTCTTGGACATTATCATTGTCCTGGGCTCTGAATCACCAGCCCAGATGTAGAATGCGCCTGACAGGTACCTATTGTTTGAATGAGGCTCTGGTTAACCCCTCTCGGTAACTTAGTGGCATGGGAGTCTGGACAAGGGACTACCTTTACTTTCCAGATGAGAAAACTCACTCAAAAAGACAAAGGTATTGACCCACAGGAACACAACTGGTTAACAACAAAGCCATATTCCCAACCAGTGTCTGGAGCCAGAGCTCAGAGGCCCACATGCCTGTGCCCAGCTGAGCAGTCACTCTCTCCTGAACCTTCCAAAGATCTGAGCAGATCCTTCCCCCTCCCCATCCAGAATATGTTTTTTCATAGGATGGCGTGGATCTGCAGCTCTGGGAGAGGGACATATCTCATGGGAACACACGGAGCAGATGAAGGGGGAGGAGGGGAGAGTGGAGCCCATCTTGGCCCACCAGGCCTGGAGGATGATGTTCCCAATCAGAGAAGCCATTCCACATAGAAGACCACATGGCCAGCCCCACGATGAGACACGACGTCCCTCAAAGACCCATAGCCCTAGAAGGGACAACACTGGAGACACAGTGTGGGAATTGCAGCGACCTGATCCCACCACAGCGAAGCATAACACTAAGGGGGTGCAGCAGAAGCGCAAGGAAATGGAGCAGCAAGGTGCCCAAGGAATGCCAAAGGAGGCCTTTGGGGGCAGGACTTGGTGCCCGCACACACTGGACTGGAAAACACTCCTAAGGCCAACAAACAGTCCGTAAACTGACTATGAGCTTTCCTGTCTTGATGAGTTGTGTTTTCTTTTATGGTCATTGGATTTTGGCTGTTTTCTTTCTTTTGGTGCATGCTTTTGCTCTGTCTTGTGTTTGTGCATGTTATTACCTCTACTGTATGTCTCAAAAGAGATGCTGGATGAACAATCTCAGGAGAGAAAAAGGTGGCCCAACACTTCTGGGGGTCCACGAGAGAAAGGGAGTTGGGGGGAAAGGGAGTGGTGTTAAGAAAGCCAGAGACAGGGGAACAACAAGTAGATACAAATCCGTGGTGAGGGCGATGTAGGAAGCCTGGTAGGGCGTGACCAAGGGTAAAGGAACCAAGAGGAATGACTGAAACCCAAATGAAGACTGAGCATGGCAGTGGGCACAAGAGGGAGATGAAGGGGAATAGCAGAGCGACCTAAGAAGCATTGGCGATTTAGAGAGGTCTAAATAAAGGCACGAACTTATGTAAATATATGTATCTGTGAGCATAGGGAAATAGCCCTATGTCCATATTTTTATAGGTTTCGTATTAAGGTAGCAGATGGCCTTTTGGCCTGCACTCAAGTACGATCTCAATGCAAGAATACTTGGTACTATTACATTGGCATTCCATAATGCTCACCTTCCCGACACGATCACTGAAGACTAAGTGGTTGCATAAGCAATTGTGATCAAGAAAGATGATGGTGCCAAGCTATCAAAAATTTTGGCAGCTGAGGTCTTAAAGGCTTGAAGGGTAAGCGAGCGGCCATCTAGCTCAGAAGCAACAAAGCCCACAGGGAGTAAGCCTACCAGCCTGTGGGATCAGGAGGATTCAAAGGGACCTGGCACCATCAGTACAAAAAAATCTTATCATTGCGAATGAGCGGGGAGTGCTGGGTAGAGACCCAAAGCCCATTTGCAGTCCACTGGACATTCCCTTAAGAAAGGTCTCGGGGACAAGACGAGCCAAGACAGGGTGCGAGACAGCAACAATGAAACACAACTTTCCTCTAGCTCCGCAATGTTTCCTCTCCCCTCACTATCAAGATCCCAATTATAACTTACAAATCTGGCTAGACCAGACAATGTGCACTGGGAAAGATAGGAAGTGGAAAGACAGGGAATTCTTGGCAGATGAGCCCTTGAGGACCACTGTTATGAATGGAGATACTGGGAGGGTGGAGGGACGGTAGGTTGCATGGGGGGGCGGGGGGGAACAAATTACAAGGATCTACATTTAACCTCAAAAGATAAAGGGGTGAAGGGGGGATATCAGACAGTGCAAGATATGACCAAATAATAATTAGTAAATTATCAAGGATTTGTGAGAGAGGGGTAGTGAGAAGGGGTGGGGAATGAGGAGCTGAGGCCAGGGGCTTGGGTGGAGAGAAGATATTTTGAGAATAATGAGCGCAATGAATGTCCAAATGTGCTTTATAAGATTGATGTATGCACGGATTGGGGTTATTGTTGTATGAACCCCTAATAAAAGGAGGGAAAAAAAGACTCTGGCAGAGGGCTGATGCTAGGATGATCTCAGGCTGGATTAGACCAGCAAAAGCAGGTACTGGAGTCACCTCACCCTCTGTCTATTCCTGTGTGAGCCACGAAGCTCAGGTCCACAGCCCTGGCAGCTGGACAGTGAGAGAGGCGGGGCTCTGATTTCATTCCACAAGGGGAATGGCCCTACTGTCCTGCAGGGCCCAACCTCCTGTGTAGTGCTGCTCTCTGGGGCAGCTCTTTCATGGAGCCCACACCATGGGAGCTCTACAATTCATGGGGGATTGGCAAAAGCCTCTGCTCATGCACACACACCACCCCCTAGGTGGAGGACCTCGGGGAACAAAGCCTGAGGCAGACACCAAGCCCACTAACTGATCCTGTAAGAGATAGAATCAGGATCCCGAAACTGGCAACTGGGAGTAAGAGGCAGCATCACTGGGTCCCAGCCCCTGCCACTGCCATCTCCAAGGAGTGACATTCCCAAACAGAGGGTTTTCCAAAGGCACTGTCAGGACTGTGGAATGAGCAGCTCATTTGTGGACATGGATACTATGTGATCCAGATGTACTACCTCCTCCGTTCCAGTCAGCGGAGACTGAAAACTCTGCCAAGCAGAGAGCCATGCATCTGAACAGTATCCACCAGTCACTCATGTCCAGTCCTGCTGCCTCTAAAGAGCTTTCCTGGGTTGGTCAGATCTCTCTGGGGACAGATATCCCTCTGTCCTTGGTTCTGCGTGAGAAAGAATTCACGCCAGAGCCTGGTTTGTGATCCAAGTGAGGTTTAGGAGAGAGCTAGGGAGGGGTGGTGGGCAACCCTGGTCGATCCCAGTGGCTGAATTGAATATACTTGGCCTACGTGGGTCGAGGCAGGTGCAGCGCCCACCTAGGTGTACCTGCCCTTCCTGGCCGGAAACCTGGACCTCTGAGCACACACAGTGTGCCACTCCTTCCTGGGCCGCTAACTGGGCCCTCTGAGCATGTGTAATGGACACCCCAGTCCCTATGCTAGCTACCTAACATTTACACCCTGAAGAGATATGGACCCAAATCTCTGGGGTACTGGGCGACGACATCTCTAGCTACTTCCTGCTGGCAAAATGGGCGATGTGGGGCTTTGGGTCCACACCCTTCCTGCTCTGCTGGGAGGGGTTGTGCAATCAGGGCTAGGATGGATAAGGTTGAAGTGGTCCAGGAGATGGTGGTCCTGGAGCTGGCACACTTGGATTACGGGCCTTGGTAACTTGAGAATTTCTGGAAAAACCAACAAAAGGACAAAGGGGTGAACACTTTAACTGAGACAAGGCTAGAATTGTGAGGTGGAAGTGCCCTTGAAAGTAGGTGAGTATCACAGGAAGTAAGTAAAAACCTTAGTGTTATCAGGCATGTGTGTTTGTTCATTCTAAGGACAGGCACGGGGGTAAAAGCGTTCACAAATTCCCCTAGGAGGGTCCAAAGTTTGGGCACTACTGGGTGCAGTGGGATCACTGCTTCATTTATGATCCTAAGGTCTTGGACCTACTTATAAGAAACATCCTTCTTTTTAACCCTATAACGCCTCAATTTTAAATTTGGGGGCAAAAAATTTTTTGTTTGGATTCATTACTTTCATAGTTATCAATATAGATCCATATATATTCATTTCTTAAATGTTACGGAAGGTCTTGCTCGGCGTTATAGGGTTAAATTGTAATATTGGGATACTACAGGCGGAGTCAACAGGGATCAAAAGTAGAGTAACTGCCTGTGTCATTTTTAATTTTCTTGGGTTCCATATGAGCATAAGGCTTGTAAATTACCCGGGGACCAAATTCCCCTGGTGCCTCTACTACGGGTAGAATGTTTAGGGAGGTTTCAGGGCTGGGAAAATAGTAACCTAAAGTCCAGGATCCCTTAGGGCAGGGGTCCTCAAATTGTTTACACAGAGGGCCAGTTCACTGTCCCTCCCAACGTTGGAGGGCCAGACTATCGTTTTTAAAAAAAAAAAAATGAACAAATTCCTATGCACACTGCAAGAGTCGGCTGCTGAGCAGGACAGGCAGTGGCAGCAAAACACCCTGAGGGTGGGATAAATGGCAGCGGGCCACATGTGCCCCAAGGGCCACAGTTTGAGGACGCCTGCCTTAGGGGTTCCTGGGTGCACGGGGGATGAAGGTCTCCTATTGCTCCTCAAGAGGAGAAATGCTCTAAGTTCTGGCATCTCCGCCCACTTTCCCATCACTCTATAGAACTGTTCCAGGTGAATCACGGTTGGAAGGGAAAGTGTACCATTCTCTGGCCACCATTCTCCTTTCTCAAAAAGATATTGTGGCCAAATAGAGTTCCAAAGTGAATCTATCAGCTTTTGTTCGCCCAGCCTCTGTGTATCAACTCTATCCCAATTGGACAGGATTCATGCAAGGGGGCAATCCCTGAGCATCAAGCTGCTAAGTCCCATCTAGAAAGCACAAAACAAGGAGGCGATTGACAGCTTGCTGCCTCCCGGTCAATAACCCCGCTTGAGAGTGCACCCCTGGGTTGCCCTGAATCTGATGCCTCAGGCAGATGCCACAGCCCGAGGGAAGGGGTCAAAGACCAGTCGCTGAGGGCGACTTTAGGTCTAACCATTTTTCTGGACTACAGGCTAGGAGGACTACTGCTTGGGATGGCCCCACGGCCCTGCAAGACGCCTGCTGGCGGGGCAGACGCTCAAATCTCAGAAGGGAAGGGAACCTTAAGGGAAATTGGAATTTCTGGCTGGAACATCATGGCAGGGGAACTGGGTATTAAGGAAGAGCTGTCCCCCAAAGTGCCTAAAGCAGCATCACTGAAAGCGTAAAGGGAACACTTAGTCCGGCTAGGCTTCCGAACGCCATTGGCCTAAGCCTGGGCAACGGAAAACCAGCCTGTAACAAGGAACCAACCTAAACTGGTAGAACACTAGCCCTATAACGCCTCCAGTTTTAAATTCAGGAAATAATTTTTTTTGTTTTTATTCTTTACTTTCATAGCTATCAATATAGATGGCATTCAAAATATATTTAAAAGATATAAAATGTTCAATGGTTTTTAAATGTAACCAAATGGTCACATTTATAATTTATAATTTGGGTACCAGATACGTTTTAATTCAATATGATGACAATTTCGTGCTCGGCGTTATAGGGCTAGAGCAGCTTGTTTGAAAAGCCAGGAGAAAGGTAAGGGAATGGAGGGGAAAAGGGAAACATTTGGCTCCCGGGACAAGGCAGGGCTAACTCCCAGGCCTCCTCACCCAGCTCCCTAGGCAGCACCCTTCCACATGTTTGGACTGGTGGGTGCCTTCTTGGCCAGGGTCAAAGACCCTGTTTCCCTTCGGCCACAATGGCGGCTATGTGGGATCTCTGGGAAAAGCTTAAACAGCCTTGACAAGAGTGAAGCCATTTGGGGTTGACAGAAGCCACCATGAAAAGAAAATAAAGTAGCTATGAACTGTCAATAAACCAGCTGATATTGGGGAGGTAGGCTGTGCAGACTTAGTCCAAGGGAATGTCACCAAAGAAATGGATGATCGGAAGGCTTGCAAGAATGACCAGAGCCTTTGTGTTCAACTAGGAATGGCTAACCCAAATACCCTACTTCTCCCTCTTCGTGCTTGCACACCTGCACCTTGCAAAGGTATAAAAACCTTCGGAAAATTAGACTCGGGGCTGCTCAGACTCCTGTCAAGAGGGGTGACACACCCTGCTGAGGAAATAAAACTTTTTCTGTTGAACTTGCCGACGGTGTGAGTTGTTTTTTTCTGGGAATGGACAGCCGCTACAACATTTCCAGGAGCACTGAGCTCCGACTGCCACTGTCTGTGCCTGTATAGAAAGGAGACCACCGGTACAGGAGTGCTCTCCCCAGAACTAGAGAATTTCTGATTTCTCTAGGGCAGGGGTCCTTCAACTCTTTAAAGAGGGACCAGTTCACTGTCCCTCCGACCCATTGGAGTGCCGGACTATAGTTTCAAAAACAACTATGAACAAATTCCAAGGCACACTGCACACATCTTATTTTGAAGTTAAAAACAAACCAACAAACGGGGCACAAACACATGGCTGACAGGATCAATGTCCTCGGCTGTGCCCATGTGGCCCACAGGCTGTCGTTTGAGGACCCCTGCTCTAGGCACTCGCAAAGAGCACGCGGTTTCAACCCTAAAACCTGGAGACTCTGCAATTTGTTTAAAGTTGATTGGGTAGAAGGAGTCCCCGATGGGCCCACGCAAGACTCGTTTTCCCTCACCCTACTCCTCAGAGGTCATAATTCTGCTATGGGCAACCAGGACATCCCGATCTGATCTCTGACATGGATGTGTGGATTGACATGGCCACTAATAAGCCAGCATCTATAAAAGACTTGCTCCCTCCCCCAACAGAAAGGGTTCTTGTTTCCATGAGTTCAGGAAACATGGCATGACCAGAAAAACAACTGGTCCAAGTTACTAAAACCACCAAGGTGGAGGCCGTCCCTCCCCTCCCCATCCCCCTCCCTGTCGTCTTTATACCACTTTGCAGGAGGACCGGGGGTGCAGGAGAGCTGGCTTAGGACCCATTGGGACCGCTGCCTGCCTATCAGTTCCCGGGGGCCAGAGAGAGATATACAACCCTCTTTAAATTCACCCCACAACACGTGCACTAGGGCTGGCATGTCTGCTCAACCCCCGAGAAGGATCACTCGGCAGCTGCAGTCTCTGCTTAAGGCAAGCAGCCCCAACACCTGGGGAAGACCCCCGAGTCTCTCTTTGGGTACATGTCCCCTTTTCTTCCAGGGATTACATCATTGGAGTCAACAAAATCCCCTTTTCTGACAAACCACAAGGTCTGATTTCTTTGCTAGACAAGCTTTTACACATGCATCAGCCCACCTCAGACAACTGCCAGCCACTTCTCCAGGTGCTGGTCACAACAGAGGAACAGGAGCCCTTCCAGACAGAGGCCCAGAAAGCAGTCAATAGACCTGATGGTCAGCCAGCTGGCACTCCCCGCTTGAGAGAAACTCTTTTTGCCACTGCACGAACAATGGGGGACCCAAACTCCTAGTAAGGCCCCGAGGGCCTCGCCAGGTAGCACCAGGTTTTCTAGCAGGGCCTCCGCGGGACAGCTAGGAAACCTATGCATTTACCTAAGGTCAGTGAGAATTTTCAGGGTCCTACCTTTCTAGAGTGGCTGATGGAAGCCTGCGGGCTGTATACCCCTTTTGATCCAGAGGCCCTCGAGAACAAGAGGGCAAAAGTATTGCCTGTATTACTCAGCCCGCCTCAGACATGATAAAGAAATGGGAAGCATATCAAGGGAACAATCTTAGTGATTTGGTAGAAGTGCCTTAGAGGTTGTATCACAATACAGAGGACCCTACCACGACAGAGACAAAGAAATAGCTAAAATACTAGGAATTGCTATGAGACACACTAGAGAATCAGGAAAAGAGATCATGGCCCCCTCACGGAGAGACTGACCTGTGGCACCGCCAAGTCCCGAGGAAAAAGGATCCATGTGCCTGCTACAGAAAAGGCAGACATTGGAAAAACCACTGCATTGAAAACCCCAGGAGAGACGGACAATCCTCCACTAGAGAGGACGGGCCTCGTCCTCGCCTAGAGAAACCCAAGCGAGAGACAATAATGCTTGAGGAAGCTGAAGGAAGGTGTCAGGGCTCTGTTTTACTGACCCCAGGATCCCAGTAAATGTCTTGGAGAACACAGGGGCCATCTTCTCGGGTTCAAAAAAGAGAACGGGCACATTGTCAAAGGAAAGATTTAAATTACTGTCAGCATATGATTGCTTCCAAAGATAACGCACACCAGAAGGTTTGCATGGAGACTGGGGGGCTTGCCAAGCCATCAAGGTGAAAAATGTCTCTCTGTCCTTTTTTCCCAGTTGGCCACATGGTTTTCATGGCACTGGCTCCCGGCTCGGCTGTTGAGCCAGTGAAACTCTTTTGAGCAGGAGTTGAGGTGGCCGGTGAACATCAGCGGCGGACAAAATCGTCCTGTTTCAATACGAAGCCACCTATATCACCTCTTGGACATTATCATTGTCCTGGGCTCTGAATCACCAGCCCAGATGTAGAATGCGCCTGACAGGTACCTATTGTTTGAATGAGGCTCTGGTTAACCCCTCTCGGTAACTTAGTGGCATGGGAGTCTGGACAAGGGACTACCTTTACTTTCCAGATGAGAAAACTCACTCAAAAAGACAAAGGTATTGACCCACAGGAACACAACTGGTTAACAACAAAGCCATATTCCCAACCAGTGTCTGGAGCCAGAGCTCGGAGGCCCACATGCCTGTGCCCAGCTGAGCAGTCACTCTCTCCTGAACCTTCCAAAGATCTGAGCAGATCCTTCCCCCTCCCCATCCAGAATATGTTTTTTCATAGGATGGCGTGGATCTGCAGCTCTGGGAGAGGGACATATCTCATGGGAACACACGGAGCAGATGAAGGGGGAGGAGGGGAGAGTGGAGCCCATCTTGGCCCACCAGGCCTGGAGGATGATGTTCCCACTCAGAGAAGCCATTCCACATAGAAGACCACATGGCCAGCCCCACGATGAGACACGACGTCCCTCAAAGACCCATAGCCCTAGAAGGGACAACACTGGAGACACAGTGTGGGAATTGCAGCGACCTGATCCCACCACAGCGAAGCATAACACTAAGGGGGTGCAGCAGAAGAGCAAGGAAATGGAGCAGCAAGGTGCCCAAGGAATGCCAAAGGAGGCCTTTGGGGGCAGGACTTGGTGCCCGCACACACTGGACTGGAAAACACTCCTAAGGCCAACAAACAGTCCGTAAACTGACTATGAGCTTTCCTGTCTTGATGAGTTGTGTTTTCTTTTATGGTCATTGGATTTTGGCTGTTTTCTTTCTTTTGGTGCATGCTTTTGCTCTGTCTTGTGTTTGTGCATGTTATTACCTCTACTGTATGTCTCAAAAGAGATGCTGGATGAACAATCTCAGGAGAGAAAAAGGTGGCCCAACACTTCTGGGGGTCCACGAGAGAAAGGGAATTGGGGGGAAAGGGAGTGGTGTTAAGAAAGCCAGAGACAGGGGAACAACAAGTAGATACAAATCCGTGGTGAGGGCGATGTAGGAAGCCTGGTAGGGCGTGACCAAGGGTAAAGGAACCAAGAGGAATGACTGAAACCCAAATGAAGACTGAGCATGGCAGTGGGCACAAGAGGGAGATGAAGGGGAATAGCAGAGCGACCTAAGAAGCATTGGCGATTTAGAGAGGTCTAAATAAAGGCACGGACTTATGTAAATATATGTATCTGTGAGCATAGGGAAATAGCCCTATGTCCATATTTTTATAGGTTTCGTATTAAGGTAGCAGATGGCCTTTTGGCCTGCACTCAAGTACGATCTCAATGCAAGAATACTTGGTACTATTACATTGGCATTCCATAATGCTCACCTTCCCGACACGATCACTGAAGACTAAGTGGTTGCATAAGCAATTGTGATCAAGAAAGATGATGGTGCCAAGCTATCAAAAATTTTGGCAGCTGAGGTCTTAAAGGCTTGAAGGGTAAGCGAGCGGCCATCTAGCTCAGAAGCAACAAAGCCCACAGGGAGTAAGCCTACCAGCCTGTGGGATCAGGAGGATTCAAAGGGACCTGGCACCATCAGTACAAAAAAATCTTATCATTGCGAATGAGCGGGGAGTGCTGGGTAGAGACCCAAAGCCCATTTGCAGTCCACTGGACATTCCCTTAAGAAAGGTCTCGGGGACAAGACGAGCCAAGACAGGGTGCGAGACAGCAACAATGAAACACAACTTTCCTCTAGCTCCGCAATGTTTCCTCTCCCCTCACTATCAAGATCCCAATTATAACTTACAAATCTGGCTAGACCAGACAATGTGCACTGGGAAAGATAGGAAGTGGAAAGACAGGGAATTCTTGGCAGATGAGCCCTTGAGGACCAGTGTTATGAATGGAGATACTGGGAGGGTGGAGGGACGGTAGGTTGCATGGGGGGGCGGGGGGGAACAAATTACAAGGATCTACATTTAACCTCAAAAGATAAAGGGGTGAAGGGGGGATATCAGACAGTGCAAGATATGACCAAATAATAATTAGTAAATTATCAAGGATTTGTGAGAGAGGGGTAGTGAGAAGGGGTGGGGAATGAGGAGCTGAGGCCAGGGGCTTGGGTGGAGAGAAGATATTTTGAGAATAATGAGCGCAATGAATGTCCAAATGTGCTTTATAAGATTGATGTATGCACGGATTGGGGTTATTGTTGTATGAACCCCTAATAAAAGGAGGGAAAAAAAGACTCTGGCAGAGGGCTGATGCTAGCATGATCTCAGGCTGGATTAGACCAGCAAAAGCAGGTACTGGAGTCACCTCACCCTCTGTCTATTCCTGTGTGAGCCACGAAGCTCAGGTCCACAGCCCTGGCAGCTGGACAGTGAGAGAGGCGGGGCTCTGATTTCATTCCACAAGGGGAATGGCCCTACTGTCCTGCAGGGCCCAACCTCCTGTGTAGTGCTGCTCTCTGGGGCAGCTCTTTCATGGAGCCCACACCATGGGAGCTCTACAATTCACGGGGCATTGGCAAAAGCCTCTGCTCATGCACACACACCACCCCCTAGCTGGAGGACCTCGGGGAACAAAGCCTGAGGCAGACACCAAGCCCACTAACTGATCCTGTAAGAGATAGAATCAGGATCCCGAAACTGGCAAAAGGGAGTAAGAGGCAGCATCACTGGGTCCCAGCCCCTGCCACTGCCATCTCCAAGGAGTGACATTCCCAAACAGAGGGTTTTCCAAAGGCACTGTCAGGACTGTGGAATGAGCAGCTCATTTGTGGACATGGATACTATGTGATCCAGATGTACTACCTCCTCCGTTCCAGTCAGCGGAGACTGAAAACTCTGCCAAGCAGAGAGCCATGCATCTGAACAGTATCCACCAGTCACTCATGTCCAGTCCTGCTGCCTCTAAAGAGCTTTCCTGGGTTGGTCAGATCTCTCTGGGGACAGATATCCCTCTGTCCTTGGTTCTGCGTGAGAAAGAATTCACGCCAGAGCCTGGTTTGTGATCCAAGTGAGGTTTAGGAGAGAGCTAGGGAGGGGTGGTGGGCAACCCTGGTCGATCCCAGTGGCTGAATTGAATATACTTGGCCTACGTGGGTCGAGACAGGTGCAGCGCCCACCTAGGTGTACCTGCCCTTCCTGGCCGGAAACCTGGACCTCTGAGCACGCACAGTGTGCCACTCCTTCCTGGGCCGCTAACTGGGCCCTCTGAGCATGTGTAATGGACACCCCAGTCCCTATGCTAGCTACCTAACATTTACACCCTGAAGAGATATGGACCCAAATCTCTGGGGTACTGGGCGACGACATCTCTAGCTACTTCCTGCTGGCAAAATGGGCGATGTGGGGCTTTGGGTCCACACCCTTCCTGCTCTGCTGGGAGGGGTTGTGCAATCAGGGCTAGGATGGATAAGGTTGAAGTGGTCCAGGAGATGGTGGTCCTGGAGCTGGCACACTTGGATTACGGGCCTTGGTAACTTGAGAATTTCTGGAAAAACCAACAAAAGGACAAAGGGGTGAACACTTTAACTGAGACAAGGCTAGAATTGTGAGGTGGAAGTGCCCTTGAAAGTAGGTGAGTATCACAGGAAGTAAGTAAAAAACCTTAGTGTTATCAGGCATGTGTGTTTGTTCATTCTAAGGACAGGCACGGGGGTAAAAGCGTTCACAAATTCCCCTAGGAGGGTCCAAAGTTTGGGCACTACTGGGTGCAGTGGGATCACTGCTTCATTTATGATCCTAAGGTCTTGGACCTACTTATAAGAAACATCCTTCTTTTTAACCCTATAACGCCTCAATTTTAAATTTGGGGGCAAAAATTTTTTTGTTTGGATTCATTACTTTCATAGTTATCAATATAGATCCATATATATTCATTTCTTAAATGTTACGGAAGGTCTTGCTCGGCGTTATAGGGTTAAATTGTAATATTGGGATACTACAGGCGGAGTCAACAGGGATCAAAAGTAGAGTAACTGCCTGTGTCATTTTTAATTTTCTTGGGTTCCATATGAGCATAAGGCTTGTAAATTACCCGGGGACCAAATTCCCCTGGTGCCTCTACTACGGGTAGAATGTTTAGGGAGGTTTCAGGGCTGGGAAAATAGTAACCTAAAGTCCAGGATCCCTTAGGGCAGGGGTCCTCAAATTGTTTACACAGAGGGCCAGTTCACTGTCCCTCCCACCATTGGAGGGCCAGACTATCGTTTTTTAAAAAAAAAAATGAACAAATTCCTATGCACACTGCAAGAGTCGGCTGCTGAGCAGGACAGGCAGTGGCAGCAAAACACCCTGAGGGTGGGATAAATGGCAGCGGGCCACATGTGCCCCACGGGCCACAGTTTGAGGACGCCTGCCTTAGGGGTTCCTGGGTGCACGGGGGATGAAGGTCTCCTATTGCTCCTCAAGAGGAGAAATGCTCTAAGTTCTGGCATCTCCGCCCACTTTCCCATCACTCTATAGAACTGTTCCAGGTGAATCACGGTTGGAAGGGAAAGTGTACCATTCTCTGGCCACCATTCTCCTTTCTCAAAAAGATATTGTGGCCAAATAGAGTTCCAAAGTGAATCTATCAGCTTTTGTTCGCCCAGCCTCTGTGTATCAACTCTATCCCAATTGGACAGGATTCATGCAAGGGGGCAATTCCTGAGCATCAAGCTGCTAAGTCCCATCTAGAAAGCACAAAACAAGGAGGCGATTGACAGCTTGCTGCCTCCCGGTCAATAACCCCGCTTGAGAGTGCACCCCTGGGTTTCCCTGAATCTGATGCCTCAGGCAGATGCCACAGCCCGAGGGAAGGGGTCAAAGACCAGTCGCTGAGGGCGACTTTAGGTCTAACCATTTTTCTGGACTACAGGCTAGGAGGACTACTGCTTGGGATGGCCCCACGGCCCTGCAAGACGCCTGCTGGCGGGGCAGACGCTCAAATCTCAGAAGGGAAGGGAACCTTAAGGGAAATTGGAATTTCTGGCTGGAACATCATGGCAGTGGAGCTGGGTATTAAGGAAGAGCTGTCCCCCAAAGTGCCTAAAGCAGCATCACTGAAAGCGTAAAGGGAACACTTAGTCCGGCTAGGCTTCCGAACGCCATTGGCCTAAGCCTGGGCAACGGAAAACCAGCCTGTAACAAGGAACCAACCTAAACTGGTAGAACACTAGCCCTATAACGCCTCCAGTTTTAAATTCAGGAAATAATTTTTTTTTGTTTTTATTCTTTACTTTCATAGCTATCAATATAGATGGCATTCAAAATATATTTAAAAGATATAAAATGTTCAATGGTTTTTAAATGTAACCAAATGGTCACATTTATAATTTATAATTTGGGTACCAGATACGTTTTAATTCAATATGATGACAATTTCGTGCTCGGCGTTATAGGGCTAGAGCAGCTTGTTTGAAAAGCCAGGAGAAAGGTAAGGGAATGGAGGGGAAAAGGGAAACATTTGGCTCCCGGGACAAGGCAGGGCTAACTCCCAGGCCTCCTCACCCAGCTCCCTAGGCAGCACCCTTCCACATGTTTGGACTGGTGGGTGCCTTCTTGGCCAGGGTCAAAGACCCTGTTTCCCTTCGGCCACAATGGCGGCTATGTGGGATCTCTGGGAAAAGCTTAAACAGCCTTGACAAGAGTGAAGCCATTTGGGGCTGACAGAAGCCACCATGAAAAGAAAATAAAGTAGCTATGAACTGTCAATAAACCAGCTGATATTGGGGAGGTAGGCTGTGCAGACTTAGTCCAAGGGAATGTCACCAAAGAAATGGATGATCGGAAGGCTTGCAAGAATGACCAGAGCCTTTGTGTTCAACTAGGAATGGCTAACCCAAATACCCTACTTCTCCCTCTTCGTGCTTGCACACCTGCACCTTGCAAAGGTATAAAAACCTTCGGAAAATTAGACTCGGGGCTGCTCAGACTCCTGTCAAGAGGGGTGACACACCCTGCTGAGGAAATAAAACTTTTTCTGTTGAACTTGCCGACGGTGTGAGTTGTTTTTTTCTGGGAATGGACAGCCACTACAACATTTCCAGGAGCACTGAGCTCCGACTGCCACTGTCTGTGCCTGTATAGAAAGGAGACCACCGGTACAGGAGTGCTCTCCCCAGAACTAGAGAATTTCTGATTTCTCTAGGGCAGGGGTCCTTCAACTCTTTAAAGAGGGACCAGTTCACTGTCCCTCCGACCCATTGGAGTGCCGGACTATAGTTTCAAAAACAACTATGAACAAATTCCAAGGCACACTGCACACATCTTATTTTGAAGTTAAAAACAAACCAACAAACGGGGCACAAACACATGGCTGACAGGATCAATGTCCTCGGCTGTGCCCATGTGGCCCACAGGCTGTCGTTTGAGGACCCCTGCTCTAGGCACTCACAAAGAGCACGCGGTTTCAACCCTAAAACCTGGAGACTCTGCAATTTGTTTAAAGTTGATTGGGTAGAAGGAGTCCCCGATGGGCCCACGCAAGACTCGTTTTCCCTCACCCTACTCCTCAGAGGTCATAATTCTGCTATGGGCAACCAGGACATCCCGATCTGATCTCTGACATGGATGTGTGGATTGACATGGCCACTAATAAGCCAGCATCTATAAAAGACTTGCTCCCTCCCCCAACAGAAAGGGTTCTTGTTTCCATGAGTTCAGGAAACATGGCATGACCAGAAAAACAACTGGTCCAAGTTACTAAAACCACCAAGGTGGAGGCCGTCCCTCCCCTCCCCATCCCCCTCCCTGTCGTCTTTATACCACTTTGCAGGAGGACCGGGGGTGCAGGAGAGCTGGCTTAGGACCCATTGGGACCGCTGCCTGCCTATCAGTTCCCGGGGGCCAGAGAGAGATATACAACCCTCTTTAAATTCACCCCACAACACGTGCACTAGGGCTGGCATGTCTGCTCAACCCCCGAGAAGGATCACTCGGCAGCTGCAGTCTCTGCTTAAGGCAAGCAGCCCCAACACCTGGGGAAGACCCCCGAGTCTCTCTTTGGGTACATGTCCCCTTTTCTTCCAGGGATTACATCATTGGAGTCAACAAAATCCCCTTTTCTGACAAACCACAAGGTCTGATTTCTTTGCTAGACAAGCTTTTACACATGCATCAGCCCACCTCAGACAACTGCCAGCCACTTCTCCAGGTGCTGGTCACAACAGAGGAACAGGAGCCCTTCCAGACAGAGGCCCAGAAAGCAGTCAATAGACCTGATGGTCAGCCAGCTGGCACTCCCCGCTTGAGAGAAACTCTTTTTGCCACTGCACGAACAATGGGGGACCCAAACTCCTAGTAAGGCCCCGAGGGCCTCGCCAGGTAGCACCAGGTTTTCTAGCAGGGCCTCCGCGGGACAGCTAGGAAACCTATGCATTTACCTAAGGTCAGTGAGAATTTTCAGGGTCCTACCTTTCTAGAGTGGCTGATGGAAGCCTGCGGGCTGTATACCCCTTTTGATCCAGAGGCCCTCGAGAACAAGAGGGCAAAAGTATTGCCTGTATTACTCAGCCCGCCTCAGACATGATAAAGAAATGGGAAGCATATCAAGGGAACAATCTTAGTGATTTGGTAGAAGTGCCTTAGAGGTTGTATCACAATACAGAGGACCCTACCACGACAGAGACAAAGAAATAGCTAAAATACTAGGAATTGCTATGAGACACACTAGAGAATCAGGAAAAGAGATCATGGCCCCCTCACGGAGAGACTGACCTGTGGCACCGCCAAGTCCCGAGGAAAAAGGATCCATGTGCCTGCTACAGAAAAGGCAGACATTGGAAAAACCACTGCATTGAAAACCCCAGGAGAGACGGACAATCCTCCACTAGAGAGGACGGGCCTCGTCCTCGCCTAGAGAAACCCAAGCGAGAGACAATAATGCTTGAGGAAGCTGAAGGAAGGTGTCAGGGCTCTGTTTTACTGACCCCAGGATCCCAGTAAATGTCTTGGAGAACACAGGGGCCATCTTCTCGGGTTCAAAAAAGAGAACGGGCACATTGTCAAAGGAAAGATTTAAATTACTGTCAGCATATGATTGCTTCCAAAGATAACGCACACCAGAAGGTTTGCATGGAGACTGGGGGGCTTGCCAAGCCATCAAGGTGAAAAATGTCTCTCTGTCCTTTTTTCGCAGTTGGCCACATGCTTTTCATGGCACTGGCTCCCGGCTCGGCTGTTGAGCCAGTGAAACTCTTTTGAGCAGGAGTTGAGGTGGCCGGTGAACATCAGCGGCGGACAAAATCGTCCTGTTTCAATACGAAGCCACCTATATCACCTCTTGGACATTATCATTGTCCTGGGCTCTGAATCACCAGCCCAGATGTAGAATGCGCCTGACAGGTACCTATTGTTTGAATGAGGCTCTGGTTAACCCCTCTCGGTAACTTAGTGGCATGGGAGTCTGGACAAGGGACTACCTTTACTTTCCAGATGAGAAAACTCACTCAAAAAGACAAAGGTATTGACCCACAGGAACACAACTGGTTAACAACAAAGCCATATTCCCAACCAGTGTCTGGAGCCAGAGCTCGGAGGCCCACATGCCTGTGCCCAGCTGAGCAGTCACTCTCTCCTGAACCTTCCAAAGATCTGAGCAGATCCTTCCCCCTCCCCATCCAGAATATGTTTTTTCATAGGATGGCGTGGATCTGCAGCTCTGGGAGAGGGACATATCTCATGGGAACACACGGAGCAGATGAAGGGGGAGGAGGGGAGAGTGGAGCCCATCTTGGCCCACCAGGCCTGGAGGATGATGTTCCCACTCAGAGAAGCCATTCCACATAGAAGACCACATGGCCAGCCCCACGATGAGACACGACGTCCCTCAAAGACCCATAGCCCTAGAAGGGACAACACTGGAGACACAGTGTGGGAATTGCAGCGACCTGATCCCACCACAGCGAAGCATAACACTAAGGGGGTGCAGCAGAAGAGCAAGGAAATGGAGCAGCAAGGTGCCCAAGGAATGCCAAAGGAGGCCTTTGGGGGCAGGACTTGGTGCCCGCACACACTGGACTGGAAAACACTCCTAAGGCCAACAAACAGTCCGTAAACTGACTATGAGCTTTCCTGTCTTGATGAGTTGTGTTTTCTTTTATGGTCATTGGATTTTGGCTGTTTTCTTTCTTTTGGTGCATGCTTTTGCTCTGTCTTGTGTTTGTGCATGTTATTACCTCTACTGTATGTCTCAAAAGAGATGCTGGATGAACAATCTCAGGAGAGAAAAAGGTGGCCCAACACTTCTGGGGGTCCACGAGAGAAAGGGAATTGGGGGGAAAGGGAGTGGTGTTAAGAAAGCCAGAGACAGGGGAACAACAAGTAGATACAAATCCGTGGTGAGGGCGATGTAGGAAGCCTGGTAGGGCGTGACCAAGGGTAAAGGAACCAAGAGGAATGACTGAAACCCAAATGAAGACTGAGCATGGCAGTGGGCACAAGAGGGAGATGAAGGGGAATAGCAGAGCGACCTAAGAAGCATTGGCGATTTAGAGAGGTCTAAATAAAGGCACGGACTTATGTAAATATATGTATCTGTGAGCATAGGGAAATAGCCCTATGTCCATATTTTTATAGGTTTCGTATTAAGGTAGCAGATGGCCTTTTGGCCTGCACTCAAGTACGATCTCAATGCAAGAATACTTGGTACTATTACATTGGCATTCCATAATGCTCACCTTCCCGACACGATCACTGAAGACTAAGTGGTTGCATAAGCAATTGTGATCAAGAAAGATGATGGTGCCAAGCTATCAAAAATTTTGGCAGCTGAGGTCTTAAAGGCTTGAAGGGTAAGCGAGCAGCCATCTAGCTCAGAAGCAACAAAGCCCACAGGGAGTAAGCCTACCAGCCTGTGGGATCAGGAGGATTCAAAGGGACCTGGCACCATCAGTACAAAAAAATCTTATCATTGCGAATGAGCGGGGAGTGCTGGGTAGAGACCCAAAGCCCATTTGCAGTCCACTGGACATTCCCTTAAGAAAGGTCTCGGGGACAAGACGAGCCAAGACAGGGTGCGAGACAGCAACAATGAAACACAACTTTCCTCTAGCTCCGCAATGTTTCCTCTCCCCTCACTATCAAGATCCCAATTATAACTTACAAATCTGGCTAGACCAGACAATGTGCACTGGGAAAGATAGGAAGTGGAAAGACAGGGAATTCTTGGCAGATGAGCCCTTGAGGACCAGTGTTATGAATGGAGATACTGGGAGGGTGGAGGGACGGTAGGTTGCATGGGGGGGCGGGGGGGAACAAATTACAAGGATCTACATTTAACCTCAAAAGATAAAGGGGTGAAGGGGGGATATCAGACAGTGCAAGATATGACCAAATAATAATTAGTAAATTATCAAGGATTTGTGAGAGAGGGGTAGTGAGAAGGGGTGGGGAATGAGGAGCTGAGGCCAGGGGCTTGGGTGGAGAGAAGATATTTTGAGAATAATGAGCGCAATGAATGTCCAAATGTGCTTTATAAGATTGATGTATGCACGGATTGGGGTTATTGTTGTATGAACCCCTAATAAAAGGAGGGAAAAAAAGACTCTGGCAGAGGGCTGATGCTAGCATGATCTCAGGCTGGATTAGACCAGCAAAAGCAGGTACTGGAGTCACCTCACCCTCTGTCTATTCCTGTGTGAGCCACGAAGCTCAGGTCCACAGCCCTGGCAGCTGGACAGTGAGAGAGGCGGGGCTCTGATTTCATTCCACAAGGGGAATGGCCCTACTGTCCTGCAGGGCCCAACCTCCTGTGTAGTGCTGCTCTCTGGGGCAGCTCTTTCATGGAGCCCACACCATGGGAGCTCTACAATTCACGGGGCATTGGCAAAAGCCTCTGCTCATGCACACACACCACCCCCTAGCTGGTGGACCTCGGGGAACAAAGCCTGAGGCAGACACCAAGCCCACTAACTGATCCTGTAAGAGATAGAATCAGGATCCCGAAACTGGCAAAAGGGAGTAAGAGGCAGCATCACTGGGTCCCAGCCCCTGCCACTGCCATCTCCAAGGAGTGACATTCCCAAACAGAGGGTTTTCCAAAGGCACTGTCAGGACTGTGGAATGAGCAGCTCATTTGTGGACATGGATACTATGTGATCCAGATGTACTACCTCCTCCGTTCCAGTCAGCGGAGACTGAAAACTCTGCCAAGCAGAGAGCCATGCATCTGAACAGTATCCACCAGTCACTCATGTCCAGTCCTGCTGCCTCTAAAGAGCTTTCCTGGGTTGGTCAGATCTCTCTGGGGACAGATATCCCTCTGTCCTTGGTTCTGCGTGAGAAAGAATTCACGCCAGAGCCTGGTTTGTGATCCAAGTGAGGTTTAGGAGAGAGCTAGGGAGGGGTGGTGGGCAACCCTGGTCGATCCCAGTGGCTGAATTGAATATACTTGGCCTACGTGGGTCGAGACAGGTGCAGCGCCCACCTAGGTGTACCTGCCCTTCCTGGCCGGAAACCTGGACCTCTGAGCACGCACAGTGTGCCACTCCTTCCTGGGCCGCTAACTGGGCCCTCTGAGCATGTGTAATGGACACCCCAGTCCCTATGCTAGCTACCTAACATTTACACCCTGAAGAGATATGGACCCAAATCTCTGGGGTACTGGGCGACGACATCTCTAGCTACTTCCTGCTGGCAAAATGGGCGATGTGGGGCTTTGGGTCCACACCCTTCCTGCTCTGCTGGGAGGGGTTGTGCAATCAGGGCTAGGATGGATAAGGTTGAAGTGGTCCAGGAGATGGTGGTCCTGGAGCTGGCACACTTGGATTACGGGCCTTGGTAACTTGAGAATTTCTGGAAAAACCAACAAAAGGACAAAGGGGTGAACACTTTAACTGAGACAAGGCTAGAATTGTGAGGTGGAAGTGCCCTTGAAAGTAGGTGAGTATCACAGGAAGTAAGTAAAAACCTTAGTGTTATCAGGCATGTGTGTTTGTTCATTCTAAGGACAGGCACGGGGGTAAAAGCGTTCACAAATTCCCCTAGGAGGGTCCAAAGTTTGGGCACTACTGGGTGCAGTGGGATCACTGCTTCATTTATGATCCTAAGGTCTTGGACCTACTTATAAGAAACATCCTTCTTTTTAACCCTATAACGCCTCAATTTTAAATTTGGGGGCAAAAAATTTTTTGTTTGGATTCATTACTTTCATAGTTATCAATATAGATCCATATATATTCATTTCTTAAATGTTACGGAAGGTCTTGCTCGGCGTTATAGGGTTAAATTGTAATATTGGGATACTACAGGCGGAGTCAACAGGGATCAAAAGTAGAGTAACTGCCTGTGTCATTTTTAATTTTCTTGGGTTCCATATGAGCATAAGGCTTGTAAATTACCCGGGGACCAAATTCCCCTGGTGCCTCTACTACGGGTAGAATGTTTAGGGAGGTTTCAGGGCTGGGAAAATAGTAACCTAAAGTCCAGGATCCCTTAGGGCAGGGGTCCTCAAATTGTTTACACAGAGGGCCAGTTCACTGTCCCTCCCACCGTTGGAGGGCCAGACTATCGTTTTTTAAAAAAAAAAATGAACAAATTCCTATGCACACTGCAAGAGTCGGCTGCTGAGCAGGACAGGCAGTGGCAGCAAAACACCCTGAGGGTGGGATAAATGGCAGCGGGCCACATGTGCCCCACGGGCCACAGTTTGAGGACGCCTGCCTTAGGGGTTCCTGGGTGCACGGGGGATGAAGGTCTCCTATTGCTCCTCAAGAGGAGAAATGCTCTAAGTTCTGGCATCTCCGCCCACTTTCCCATCACTCTATAGAACTGTTCCAGGTGAATCACGGTTGGAAGGGAAAGTGTACCATTCTCTGGCCACCATTCTCCTTTCTCAAAAAGATATTGTGGCCAAATAGAGTTCCAAAGTGAATCTATCAGCTTTTGTTCGCCCAGCCTCTGTGTATCAACTCTATCCCAATTGGATAGGATTCATGCAAGGGGGCAATTCCTGAGCATCAAGCTGCTAAGTCCCATCTAGAAAGCACAAAACAAGGAGGCGATTGACAGCTTGCTGCCTCCCGGTCAATAACCCCGCTTGAGAGTGCACCCCTGGGTTTCCCTGAATCTGATGCCTCAGGCAGATGCCACAGCCCGAGGGAAGGGGTCAAAGACCAGTCGCTGAGGGCGACTTTAGGTCTAACCATTTTTCTGGACTACAGGCTAGGAGGACTACTGCTTGGGATGGCCCCACGGCCCTGCAAGACGCCTGCTGGCGGGGCAGACGCTCAAATCTCAGAAGGGAAGGGAACCTTAAGGGAAATTGGAATTTCTGGCTGGAACATCATGGCAGTGGAGCTGGGTATTAAGGAAGAGCTGTCCCCCAAAGTGCCTAAAGCAGCATCACTGAAAGCGTAAAGGGAACACTTAGTCCGGCTAGGCTTCCGAACGCCATTGGCCTAAGCCTGGGCAACGGAAAACCAGCCTGTAACAAGGAACCAACCTAAACTGGTAGAACACTAGCCCTATAACGCCTCCAGTTTTAAATTCAGGAAATAATTTTTTTTGTTTTTATTCTTTACTTTCATAGCTATCAATATAGATGGCATTCAAAATATATTTAAAAGATATAAAATGTTCAATGGTTTTTAAATGTAACCAAATGGTCACATTTATAATTTATAATTTGGGTACCAGATACGTTTTAATTCAATATGATGACAATTTCGTGCTCGGCGTTATAGGGCTAGAGCAGCTTGTTTGAAAAGCCAGGAGAAAGGTAAGGGAATGGAGGGGAAAAGGGAAACATTTGGCTCCCGGGACAAGGCAGGGCTAACTCCCAGGCCTCCTCACCCAGCTCCCTAGGCAGCACCCTTCCACATGTTTGGACTGGTGGGTGCCTTCTTGGCCAGGGTCAAAGACCCTGTTTCCCTTCGGCCACAATGGCGGCTATGTGGGATCTCTGGGAAAAGCTTAAACAGCCTTGACAAGAGTGAAGCCATTTGGGGCTGACAGAAGCCACCATGAAAAGAAAATAAAGTAGCTATGAACTGTCAATAAACCAGCTGATATTGGGGAGGTAGGCTGTGCAGACTTAGTCCAAGGGAATGTCACCAAAGAAATGGATGATCGGAAGGCTTGCAAGAATGACCAGAGCCTTTGTGTTCAACTAGGAATGGCTAACCCAAATACCCTACTTCTCCCTCTTCGTGCTTGCACACCTGCACCTTGCAAAGGTATAAAAACCTTCGGAAAATTAGACTCGGGGCTGCTCAGACTCCTGTCAAGAGGGGTGACACACCCTGCTGAGGAAATAAAACTTTTTCTGTTGAACTTGCCGACGGTGTGAGTTGTTTTTTTCTGGGAATGGACAGCCACTACAACATTTCCAGGAGCACTGAGCTCCGACTGCCACTGTCTGTGCCTGTATAGAAAGGAGACCACCGGTACAGGAGTGCTCTCCCCAGAACTAGAGAATTTCTGATTTCTCTAGGGCAGGGGTCCTTCAACTCTTTAAAGAGGGACCAGTTCACTGTCCCTCCGACCCATTGGAGTGCCGGACTATAGTTTCAAAAACAACTATGAACAAATTCCAAGGCACACTGCACACATCTTATTTTGAAGTTAAAAACAAACCAACAAACGGGGCACAAACACATGGCTGACAGGATCAATGTCCTCGGCTGTGCCCATGTGGCCCACAGGCTGTCGTTTGAGGACCCCTGCTCTAGGCACTCACAAAGAGCACGCGGTTTCAACCCTAAAACCTGGAGACTCTGCAATTTGTTTAAAGTTGATTGGGTAGAAGGAGTCCCCGATGGGCCCACGCAAGACTCGTTTTCCCTCACCCTACTCCTCAGAGGTCATAATTCTGCTATGGGCAACCAGGACATCCCGATCTGATCTCTGACATGGATGTGTGGATTGACATGGCCACTAATAAGCCAGCATCTATAAAAGACTTGCTCCCTCCCCCAACAGAAAGGGTTCTTGTTTCCATGAGTTCAGGAAACATGGCATGACCAGAAAAACAACTGGTCCAAGTTACTAAAACCACCAAGGTGGAGGCCGTCCCTCCCCTCCCCATCCCCCTCCCTGTCGTCTTTATACCACTTTGCAGGAGGACCGGGGGTGCAGGAGAGCTGGCTTAGGACCCATTGGGACCGCTGCCTGCCTATCAGTTCCCGGGGGCCAGAGAGAGATATACAACCCTCTTTAAATTCACCCCACAACACGTGCACTAGGGCTGGCATGTCTGCTCAACCCCCGAGAAGGATCACTCGGCAGCTGCAGTCTCTGCTTAAGGCAAGCAGCCCCAACACCTGGGGAAGACCCCCGAGTCTCTCTTTGGGTACATGTCCCCTTTTCTTCCAGGGATTACATCATTGGAGTCAACAAAATCCCCTTTTCTGACAAACCACAAGGTCTGATTTCTTTGCTAGACAAGCTTTTACACATGCATCAGCCCACCTCAGACAACTGCCAGCCACTTCTCCAGGTGCTGGTCACAACAGAGGAACAGGAGCCCTTCCAGACAGAGGCCCAGAAAGCAGTCAATAGACCTGATGGTCAGCCAGCTGGCACTCCCCGCTTGAGAGAAACTCTTTTTGCCACTGCACGAACAATGGGGGACCCAAACTCCTAGTAAGGCCCCGAGGGCCTCGCCAGGTAGCACCAGGTTTTCTAGCAGGGCCTCCGCGGGACAGCTAGGAAACCTATGCATTTACCTAAGGTCAGTGAGAATTTTCAGGGTCCTACCTTTCTAGAGTGGCTGATGGAAGCCTGCGGGCTGTATACCCCTTTTGATCCAGAGGCCCTCGAGAACAAGAGGGCAAAAGTATTGCCTGTATTACTCAGCCCGCCTCAGACATGATAAAGAAATGGGAAGCATATCAAGGGAACAATCTTAGTGATTTGGTAGAAGTGCCTTAGAGGTTGTATCACAATACAGAGGACCCTACCACGACAGAGACAAAGAAATAGCTAAAGTACTAGGAATTGCTATGAGACACACTAGAGAATCAGGAAAAGAGATCATGGCCCCCTCACGGAGAGACTGACCTGTGGCACCGCCAAGTCCCGAGGAAAAAGGATCCATGTGCCTGCTACAGAAAAGGCAGACATTGGAAAAACCACTGCATTGAAAACCCCAGGAGAGACGGACAATCCTCCACTAGAGAGGACGGGCCTCGTCCTCGCCTAGAGAAACCCAAGCGAGAGACAATAATGCTTGAGGAAGCTGAAGGAAGGTGTCAGGGCTCTGTTTTACTGACCCCAGGATCCCAGTAAATGTCTTGGAGAACACAGGGGCCATCTTCTCGGGTTCAAAAAAGAGAACGGGCACATTGTCAAAGGAAAGATTTAAATTACTGTCAGCATATGATTGCTTCCAAAGATAACGCACACCAGAAGGTTTGCATGGAGACTGGGGGGCTTGCCAAGCCATCAAGGTGAAAAATGTCTCTCTGTCCTTTTTTCGCAGTTGGCCACATGGTTTTCATGGCACTGGCTCCCGGCTCGGCTGTTGAGCCAGTGAAACTCTTTTGAGCAGGAGTTGAGGTGGCCGGTGAACATCAGCGGCGGACAAAATCGTCCTGTTTCAATACGAAGCCACCTATATCACCTCTTGGACATTATCATTGTCCTGGGCTCTGAATCACCAGCCCAGATGTAGAATGCGCCTGACAGGTACCTATTGTTTGAATGAGGCTCTGGTTAACCCCTCTCGGTAACTTAGTGGCATGGGAGTCTGGACAAGGGACTACCTTTACTTTCCAGATGAGAAAACTCACTCAAAAAGACAAAGGTATTGACCCACAGGAACACAACTGGTTAACAACAAAGCCATATTCCCAACCAGTGTCTGGAGCCAGAGCTCGGAGGCCCACATGCCTGTGCCCAGCTGAGCAGTCACTCTCTCCTGAACCTTCCAAAGATCTGAGCAGATCCTTCCCCCTCCCCATCCAGAATATGTTTTTTCATAGGATGGCGTGGATCTGCAGCTCTGGGAGAGGGACATATCTCATGGGAACACACGGAGCAGATGAAGGGGGAGGAGGGGAGAGTGGAGCCCATCTTGGCCCACCAGGCCTGGAGGATGATGTTCCCACTCAGAGAAGCCATTCCACATAGAAGACCACATGGCCAGCCCCACGATGAGACACGACGTCCCTCAAAGACCCATAGCCCTAGAAGGGACAACACTGGAGACACAGTGTGGGAATTGCAGCGACCTGATCCCACCACAGCGAAGCATAACACTAAGGGGGTGCAGCAGAAGAGCAAGGAAATGGAGCAGCAAGGTGCCCAAGGAATGCCAAAGGAGGCCTTTGGGGGCAGGACTTGGTGCCCGCACACACTGGACTGGAAAACACTCCTAAGGCCAACAAACAGTCCGTAAACTGACTATGAGCTTTCCTGTCTTGATGAGTTGTGTTTTCTTTTATGGTCATTGGATTTTGGCTGTTTTCTTTCTTTTGGTGCATGCTTTTGCTCTGTCTTGTGTTTGTGCATGTTATTACCTCTACTGTATGTCTCAAAAGAGATGCTGGATGAACAATCTCAGGAGAGAAAAAGGTGGCCCAACACTTCTGGGGGTCCACGAGAGAAAGGGAATTGGGGGGAAAGGGAGTGGTGTTAAGAAAGCCAGAGACAGGGGAACAACAAGTAGATACAAATCCGTGGTGAGGGCGATGTAGGAAGCCTGGTAGGGCGTGACCAAGGGTAAAGGAACCAAGAGGAATGACTGAAACCCAAATGAAGACTGAGCATGGCAGTGGGCACAAGAGGGAGATGAAGGGGAATAGCAGAGCGACCTAAGAAGCATTGGCGATTTAGAGAGGTCTAAATAAAGGCACGGACTTATGTAAATATATGTATCTGTGAGCATAGGGAAATAGCCCTATGTCCATATTTTTATAGGTTTCGTATTAAGGTAGCAGATGGCCTTTTGGCCTGCACTCAAGTACGATCTCAATGCAAGAATACTTGGTACTATTACATTGGCATTCCATAATGCTCACCTTCCCGACACGATCACTGAAGACTAAGTGGTTGCATAAGCAATTGTGATCAAGAAAGATGATGGTGCCAAGCTATCAAAAATTTTGGCAGCTGAGGTCTTAAAGGCTTGAAGGGTAAGCGAGCGGCCATCTAGCTCAGAAGCAACAAAGCCCACAGGGAGTAAGCCTACCAGCCTGTGGGATCAGGAGGATTCAAAGGGACCTGGCACCATCAGTACAAAAAAATCTTATCATTGCGAATGAGCGGGGAGTGCTGGGTAGAGACCCAAAGCCCATTTGCAGTCCACTGGACATTCCCTTAAGAAAGGTCTCGGGGACAAGACGAGCCAAGACAGGGTGCGAGACAGCAACAATGAAACACAACTTTCCTCTAGCTCTGCAATGTTTCCTCTCCCCTCACTATCAAGATCCCAATTATAACTTACAAATCTGGCTAGACCAGACAATGTGCACTGGGAAAGATAGGAAGTGGAAAGACAGGGAATTCTTGGCAGATGAGCCCTTGAGGACCAGTGTTATGAATGGAGATACTGGGAGGGTGGAGGGACGGTAGGTTGCATGGGGGGGCGGGGGGGAACAAATTACAAGGATCTACATTTAACCTCAAAAGATAAAGGGGTGAAGGGGGGATATCAGACAGTGCAAGATATGACCAAATAATAATTAGTAAATTATCAAGGATTTGTGAGAGAGGGGTAGTGAGAAGGGGTGGGGAATGAGGAGCTGAGGCCAGGGGCTTGGGTGGAGAGAAGATATTTTGAGAATAATGAGCGCAATGAATGTCCAAATGTGCTTTATAAGATTGATGTATGCACGGATTGGGGTTATTGTTGTATGAACCCCTAATAAAAGGAGGGAAAAAAAGACTCTGGCAGAGGGCTGATGCTAGCATGATCTCAGGCTGGATTAGACCAGCAAAAGCAGGTACTGGAGTCACCTCACCCTCTGTCTATTCCTGTGTGAGCCACGAAGCTCAGGTCCACAGCCCTGGCAGCTGGACAGTGAGAGAGGCGGGGCTCTGATTTCATTCCACAAGGGGAATGGCCCTACTGTCCTGCAGGGCCCAACCTCCTGTGTAGTGCTGCTCTCTGGGGCAGCTCTTTCATGGAGCCCACACCATGGGAGCTCTACAATTCACGGGGCATTGGCAAAAGCCTCTGTTCATGCACACACACCACCCCCTAGGTGGAGGACCTCGGGGAACAAAGCCTGAGGCAGACACCAAGCCCACTAACTGATCCTGTAAGAGATAGAATCAGGATCCCGAAACTGGCAACTGGGAGTAAGAGGCAGCATCACTGGGTCCCAGCCCCTGCCACTGCCATCTCCAAGGAGTGACATTCCCAAACAGAGGGTTTTCCAAAGGCACTGTCAGGACTGTGGAATGAGCAGCTCATTTGTGGACATGGATACTATGTGATCCAGATGTACTACCTCCTCCGTTCCAGTCAGCGGAGACTGAAAACTCTGCCAAGCAGAGAGCCATGCATCTGAACAGTATCCACCAGTCACTCATGTCCAGTCCTGCTGCCTCTAAAGAGCTTTCCTGGGTTGGTCAGATCTCTCTGGGGACAGATATCCCTCTGTCCTTGGTTCTGCGTGAGAAAGAATTCACGCCAGAGCCTGGTTTGTGATCCAAGTGAGGTTTAGGAGAGAGCTAGGGAGGGGTGGTGGGCAACCCTGGTCGATCCCAGTGGCTGAATTGAATATACTTGGCCTACGTGGGTCGAGACAGGTGCAGCGCCCACCTAGGTGTACCTGCCCTTCCTGGCCGGAAACCTGGACCTCTGAGCACGCACAGTGTGCCACTCCTTCCTGGGCCGCTAACTGGGCCCTCTGAGCATGTGTAATGGACACCCCAGTCCCTATGCTAGCTACCTAACATTTACACCCTGAAGAGATATGGACCCAAATCTCTGGGGTACTGGGCGACGACATCTCTAGCTACTTCCTGCTGGCAAAATGGGCGATGTGGGGCTTTGGGTCCACACCCTTCCTGCTCTGCTGGGAGGGGTTGTGCAATCAGGGCTAGGATGGATAAGGTTGAAGTGGTCCAGGAGATGGTGGTCCTGGAGCTGGCACACTTGGATTACGGGCCTTGGTAACTTGAGAATTTCTGGAAAAACCAACAAAAGGACAAAGGGGTGAACACTTTAACTGAGACAAGGCTAGAATTGTGAGGTGGAAGTGCCCTTGAAAGTAGGTGAGTATCACAGGAAGTAAGTAAAAACCTTAGTGTTATCAGGCATGTGTGTTTGTTCATTCTAAGGACAGGCACGGGGGTAAAAGCGTTCACAAATTCCCCTAGGAGGGTCCAAAGTTTGGGCACTACTGGGTGCAGTGGGATCACTGCTTCATTTATGATCCTAAGGTCTTGGACCTACTTATAAGAAACATCCTTCTTTTTAACCCTATAACGCCTCAATTTTAAATTTGGGGGCAAAAAATTTTTTGTTTGGATTCATTACTTTCATAGTTATCAATATAGATCCATATATATTCATTTCTTAAATGTTACGGAAGGTCTTGCTCGGCGTTATAGGGTTAAATTGTAATATTGGGATACTACAGGCGGAGTCAACAGGGATCAAAAGTAGAGTAACTGCCTGTGTCATTTTTAATTTTCTTGGGTTCCATATGAGCATAAGGCTTGTAAATTACCCGGGGACCAAATTCCCCTGGTGCCTCTACTACGGGTAGAATGTTTAGGGAGGTTTCAGGGCTGGGAAAATAGTAACCTAAAGTCCAGGATCCCTTAGGGCAGGGGTCCTCAAATTGTTTACACAGAGGGCCAGTTCACTGTCCCTCCCACCGTTGGAGGGCCAGACTATCGTTTTTAAAAAAAAAAAATGAACAAATTCCTATGCACACTGCAAGAGTCGGCTGCTGAGCAGGACAGGCAGTGGCAGCAAAACACCCTGAGGGTGGGATAAATGGCAGCGGGCCACATGTGCCCCACGGGCCACAGTTTGAGGACGCCTGCCTTAGGGGTTCCTGGGTGCACGGGGGATGAAGGTCTCCTATTGCTCCTCAAGAGGAGAAATGCTCTAAGTTCTGGCATCTCCGCCCACTTTCCCATCACTCTATAGAACTGTTCCAGGTGAATCACGGTTGGAAGGGAAAGTGTACCATTCTCTGGTCACCATTCTCCTTTCTCAAAAAGATATTGTGGCCAAATAGAGTTCCAAAGTGAATCTATCAGCTTTTGTTCGCCCAGCCTCTGTGTATCAACTCTATCCCAATTGGATAGGATTCATGCAAGGGGGCAATTCCTGAGCATCAATCTGCTAAGTCCCATCTAGAAAGCACAAAACAAGGAGGCGATTGACAGCTTGCTGCCTCCCGGTCAATAACCCCGCTTGAGAGTGCACCCCTGGGTTTCCCTGAATCTGATGCCTCAGGCAGATGCCACAGCCCGAGGGAAGGGGTCAAAGACCAGTCGCTGAGGGCGACTTTAGGTCTAACCATTTTTCTGGACTACAGGCTAGGAGGACTACTGCTTGGGATGGCCCCACGGCCCTGCAAGACGCCTGCTGGCGGGGCAGACGCTCAAATCTCAGAAGGGAAGGGAACCTTAAGGGAAATTGGAATTTCTGGCTGGAACATCATGGCAGTGGAGCTGGGTATTAAGGAAGAGCTGTCCCCCAAAGTGCCTAAAGCAGCATCACTGAAAGCGTAAAGGGAACACTTAGTCCGGCTAGGCTTCCGAACGCCATTGGCCTAAGCCTGGGCAACGGAAAACCAGCCTGTAACAAGGAACCAACCTAAACTGGTAGAACACTAGCCCTATAACGCCTCCAGTTTTAAATTCAGGAAATAATTTTTTTTTGTTTTTATTCTTTACTTTCATAGCTATCAATATAGATGGCATTCAAAATATATTTAAAAGATATAAAATGTTCAATGGTTTTTAAATGTAACCAAATGGTCACATTTATAATTTATAATTTGGGTACCAGATACGTTTTAATTCAATATGATGACAATTTCGTGCTCGGCGTTATAGGGCTAGAGCAGCTTGTTTGAAAAGCCAGGAGAAAGGTAAGGGAATGGAGGGGAAAAGGGAAACATTTGGCTCCCGGGACAAGGCAGGGCTAACTCCCAGGCCTCCTCACCCAGCTCCCTAGGCAGCACCCTTCCACATGTTTGGACTGGTGGGTGCCTTCTTGGCCAGGGTCAAAGACCCTGTTTCCCTTCGGCCACAATGGCGGCTATGTGGGATCTCTGGGAAAAGCTTAAACAGCCTTGACAAGAGTGAAGCCATTTGGGGCTGACAGAAGCCACCATGAAAAGAAAATAAAGTAGCTATGAACTGTCAATAAACCAGCTGATATTGGGGAGGTAGGCTGTGCAGACTTAGTCCAAGGGAATGTCACCAAAGAAATGGATGATCGGAAGGCTTGCAAGAATGACCAGAGCCTTTGTGTTCAACTAGGAATGGCTAACCCAAATACCCTACTTCTCCCTCTTCGTGCTTGCACACCTGCACCTTGCAAAGGTATAAAAACCTTCGGAAAATTAGACTCGGGGCTGCTCAGACTCCTGTCAAGAGGGGTGACACACCCTGCTGAGGAAATAAAACTTTTTCTGTTGAACTTGCCGACGGTGTGAGTTGTTTTTTTCTGGGAATGGACAGCCACTACAACATTTCCAGGAGCACTGAGCTCCGACTGCCACTGTCTGTGCCTGTATAGAAAGGAGACCACCGGTACAGGAGTGCTCTCCCCAGAACTAGAGAATTTCTGATTTCTCTAGGGCAGGGGTCCTTCAACTCTTTAAAGAGGGAGCAGTTCACTGTCCCTCCGACCCATTAGAGTGCCTGACTATAGTTTAAAAAACAACTATGAACAAATTCCAAGGCACACTGCACACATCTTATTTTGAAGTTAAAAACAAACCAACAAACGGGGCACAAACACATGGCTGACAGGATCAATGTCCTCGGCTGTGCCCATGTGGCCCACAGGCTGTCGTTTGAGGACCCCTGCTCTAGGCACTCACAAAGAGCACGCGGTTTCAACCCTAAAACCTGGAGACTCTGCAATTTGTTTAAAGTTGATTGGGTAGAAGGAGTCCCCGATGGGCCCACGCAAGACTCGTTTTCCCTCACCCTACTCCTCAGAGGTCATAATTCTGCTATGGGCAACCAGGACATCCCGATCTGATCTCTGACATGGATGTGTGGATTGACATGGCCACTAATAAGCCAGCATCTATAAAAGACTTGCTCCCTCCCCCAACAGAAAGGGTTCTTGTTTCCATGAGTTCAGGAAACATGGCATGACCAGAAAAACAACTGGTCCAAGTTACTAAAACCACCAAGGTGGAGGCCGTCCCTCCCCTCCCCATCCCCCTCCCTGTCGTCTTTATACCACTTTGCAGGAGGACCGGGGGAGCAGGAGAGCTGGCTTAGGACCCATTGGGACCGCTGCCTGCCTATCAGTTCCCGGGGGCCAGAGAGAGATATACAACCCTCTTTAAATTCACCCCACAACACGTGCACTAGGGCTGGCATGTCTGCTCAACCCCCGAGAAGGATCACTCGGCAGCTGCAGTCTCTGCTTAAGGCAAGCAGCCCCAACACCTGGGGAAGACCCCCGAGTCTCTCTTTGGGTACGTGTCCCCTTATCTTCCAGGGATTACATCATAGGAATCAACAAAATCCCCTTTTCTGACAAACCACAAGGTCTGATTTCTTTGCTAGACAAGCTTTTACACATGCATCAGCCCACCTCAGACAACTGCCAGCCACTTCTCCAGGTGCTGGTCACAACAGAGGAACAGGAGCCCTTCCAGACAGAGGCCCAGAAAGCAGTCAATAGACCTGATGGTCAGCCAGCTGGCACTCCCCGCTTGAGAGAAACTCTTTTTGCCACTGCACGAACAATGGGGGACCCAAACTCCTAGTAAGGCCCCGAGGGCCTCGCCAGGTAGCACCAGGTTTTCTAGCAGGGCCTCCGCGGGACAGCTAGGAAACCTATGCATTTACCTAAGGTCAGTGAGAATTTTCAGGGTCCTACCTTTCTAGAGTGGCTGATGGAAGCCTGCGGGCTGTATACCCCTTTTGATCCAGAGGCCCTCGAGAACAAGAGGGCAAAAGTATTGCCTGTATTACTCAGCCCGCCTCAGACATGATAAAGAAATGGGAAGCATATCAAGGGAACAATCTTAGTGATTTGGTAGAAGTGCCTTAGAGGTTGTATCACAATACAGAGGACCCTACCACGACAGAGACAAAGAAATAGCTAAAATACTAGGAATTGCTATGAGACACACTAGAGAATCAGGAAAAGAGATCATGGCCCCCTCACGGAGAGACTGACCTGTGGCACCGCCAAGTCCCGAGGAAAAAGGATCCATGTGCCTGCTACAGAAAAGGCAGACATTGGAAAAACCACTGCATTGAAAACCCCAGGAGAGACGGACAATCCTCCACTAGAGAGGACGGGCCTCGTCCTCGCCTAGAGAAACCCAAGCGAGAGACAATAATGCTTGAGGAAGCTGAAGGAAGGTGTCAGGGCTCTGTTTTACTGACCCCAGGATCCCAGTAAATGTCTTGGAGAACACAGGGGCCATCTTCTCGGGTTCAAAAAAGAGAACGGGCACATTGTCAAAGGAAAGATTTAAATTACTGTCAGAATATGATTGCTTCCAAAGATAACGCACACCAGAAGGTTTGCATGGTGACTGGGGGGCTTGCCAAGCCATCAAGGTGAAAAATGTCTCTCTGTCCTTTTTTCCCAGTTGGCCACATGGTTTTCATGGCACTGGCTCCCGGTTCGGCTGTTGAGCCAGTGAAACTCTTTTGAGCAGGAGTTGAGGTGGCCGGTGAACATCAGCGGCAGGACAAAATCGTCCTGTTTCAATACGAAGCCACCTATATCACCTCTTGGACATTATCATTGTCCTGGGCTCTGAATCACCAGCCCAGATGTAGAATGCGCCTGACAGGTACCTATTGTTTGAATGAGGCTCTGGTTAACCCCTCTCGGTAACTTAGTGGCATGGGAGTCTGGACAAGGGACTACCTTTACTTTCCAGATGAGAAAACTCACTCAAAAAGACAAAGGTATTGACCCACAGGAACACAACTGGTTAATAACAAAGCCATATTCCCAACCAGTGTCTGGAGCCAGAGCTCGGAGCCCCACATGCCTGTGCCCAGCTGAGCAGTCACTCTCTCCTGAACCTTCCAAAGATCTGAGCAGATCCTTCCCCCTCCCCATCCAGAATATGTTTTTTCATAGGATGGCGTGGATCTGCAGCTCTGGGAGAGGGACATATCTCATGGGAACACACGGAGCAGATGAAGGGGGAGGAGGGGAGAGTGGAGCCCATCTTGGCCCACCAGGCCTGGAGGATGATGTTCCCACTCAGAGAAGCCATTCCACATAGAAGACCACATGGCCAGCCCCACGATGAGACACGACGTCCCTCAAAGACCCATAGCCCTAGAAGGGACAACACTGGAGACACAGTGTGGGAATTGCAGCGACCTGATCCCACCACAGCGAAGCATAACACTAAGGGGGTGCAGCAGAAGCGCAAGGAAATGGAGCAGCAAGGTGCCCAAGGAATGCCAAAGGAGGCCTTTGGGGGCAGGACTTGGTGCCCGCACACACTGGACTGGAAAACACTCCTAAGGCCAACAAACAGTCCGTAAACTGACTATGAGCTTTCCTGTCTTGATGAGTTGTGTTTTCTTTTATGGTCATTGGATTTTGGCTGTTTTCTTTCTTTTGGTGCATGGTTTTTCTCTGTCTTGTGTTTGTGCATGTTATTACCTCTACTGTATGTCTCAAAAGAGATGCTGGATGAACAATCTCAGGAGAGAAAAAGGTGGCCCAACACTTCTGGGGGTCCACGAGAGAAAGGGAATTGGGGGGAAAGGGAGTGGTGTTAAGAAAGCCAGAGACAGGGGAACAACAAGTAGATACAAATCCGTGGTGAGGGCGATGTAGGAAGCCTGGTAGGGCGTGACCAAGGGTAAAGGAACCAAGAGGAATGACTGAAACCCAAATGAAGACTGAGCATGGCAGTGGGCACAAGAGGGAGATGAAGGGGAATAGCAGAGCGACCTAAGAAGCATTGGCGATTTAGAGAGGTCTAAATAAAGGCACGGACTTATGTAAATATATGTATCTGTGAGCATAGGGAAATAGCCCTATGTCCATATTTTTATAGGTTTCGTATTAAGGTAGCAGATGGCCTTTTGGCCTGCACTCAAGTACGATCTCAATGCAAGAATACTTGGTACTATTACATTGGCATTCCATAATGCTCACCTTCCCGACACGATCACTGAAGACTAAGTGGTTGCATAAGCAATTGTGATCAAGAAAGATGATGGTGCCAAGCTATCAAAAATTTTGGCAGCTGAGGTCTTAAAGGCTTGAAGGGTAAGCGAGCGGCCATCTAGCTCAGAAGCAACAAAGCCCACAGGGAGTAAGCCTACCAGCCTGTGGGATCAGGAGGATTCAAAGGGACCTGGCACCATCAGTACAAAAAAATCTTATCATTGCGAATGAGCGGGGAGTGCTGGGTAGAGACCCAAAGCCCATTTGCAGTCCACTGGACATTCCCTTAAGAAAGGTCTCGGGGACAAGACGAGCCAAGACAGGGTGCGAGACAGCAACAATGAAACACAACTTTCCTCTAGCTCCGCAATGTTTCCTCTCCCCTCACTATCAAGATCCCAATTATAACTTACAAATCTGGCTAGACCAGACAATGTGCACTGGGAAAGATAGGAAGTGGAAAGACAGGGAATTCTTGGCAGATGAGCCCTTGAGGACCAGTGTTATGAATGGAGATACTGGGAGGGTGGAGGGACGGTAGGTTGGATGGGGGGGCGGGGGGGAACAAATTACAAGGATCTACATTTAACCTCAAAAGATAAAGGGGTGAAGGGGGGATATCAGACAGTGCAAGATATGACCAAATAATAATTAGTAAATTATCAAGGATTTGTGAGAGAGGGGTAGTGAGAAGGGGTGGGGAATGAGGAGCTGAGGCCAGGGGCTTGGGTGGATAGAAGATATTTTGAGAATAATGAGCGCAATGAATGTCCAAATGTGCTTTATAAGATTGATGTATGTACGGATTGGGGTTATTGTTGTATGAACCCCTAATAAAAGGAGGGAAAAAAAGACTCTGGCAGAGGGCTGATGCTAGGATGATCTCAGGCTGGATTAGACCAGCAAAAGCAGGTACTGGAGTCACCTCACCCTCTGTCTATTCCTGTGTGAGCCACGAAGCTCAGGTCCACAGCCCTGGCAGCTGGACAGTGAGAGAGGCGGGGCTCTGATTTCATTCCACAAGGGGAATGGCCCTACTGTCCTGCAGGGCCCAACCTCCTGTGTAGTGCTGCTCTCTGGGGCAGCTCTTTCATGGAGCCCACACCATGGGAGCTCTACAATTCATGGGGGATTGGCAAAAGCCTCTGCTCATGCACACACACCACCCCCTAGGTGGAGGACCTCGGGGAACAAAGCCTGAGGCAGACACCAAGCCCACTAACTGATCCTGTAAGAGATAGAATCAGGATCCCGAAACTGGCAAAAGGGAGTAAGAGGCAGCATCACTGGGTCCCAGCCCCTGCCACTGCCATCTCCAAGGAGTGACATTCCCAAACACAGGGTTTTCCAAAGGCACTGTCAGGACTGTGGAATGAGCAGCTCATTTGTGGACATGGATACTATGTGATCCAGATGTACTACCTCCTCCGTTCCAGTCAGCGGAGACTGAAAACCCTGCCAAGCAGAGAGCCATGCATCTGAACAGTATCCACCAGTCACTCATGTCCAGTCCTGCTGCCTCTAAAGAGCTTTCCTGGGTTGGTCAGATCTCTCTGGGGACAGATATCCCTCTGTCCTTGGTTCTGCGTGAGAAAGAATTCACGCCAGAGCCTGGTTTGTGATCCAAGTGAGGTTTAGGAGAGAGCTAGGGAGGGGTGGTGGGCAACCCTGGTCGATCCCAGTGGCTGAATTGAATATACTTGGCCTACGTGGGTCGAGGCAGGTGCAGCGCCCACCTAGGTGTACCTGCCCTTCCTGGCCGGAAACCTGGACCTCTGAGCACGCACAGTGTGCCACTCCTTCCTGGGCCGCTAACTGGGCCCTCTGAGCATGTGTAATGGACACCCCAGTCCCTATGCTAGCTACCTAACATTTACACCCTGAAGAGATATGGACCCAAATCTCTGGGGTACTGGGCGACGACATCTCTAGCTACTTCCTGCTGGCAAAATGGGCGATGTGGGGCTTTGGGTCCACACCCTTCCTGCTCTGCTGGGAGGGGTTGTGCAATCAGGGCTAGGATGGATAAGGTTGAAGTGGTCCAGGAGATGGTGGTCCTGGAGCTGGCACACTTGGATTACGGGCCTTGGTAACTTGAGAATTTCTGGAAAAACCAACAAAAGGACAAAGGGGTGAACACTTTAACTGAGACAAGGCTAGAATTGTGAGGTGGAAGTGCCCTTGAAAGTAGGTGAGTATCACAGGAAGTAAGTAAAAACCTTAGTGTTATCAGGCATGTGTGTTTGTTCATTCTAAGGACAGGCACGGGGGTAAAAGCGTTCACAAATTCCCCTAGGAGGGTCCAAAGTTTGGGCACTACTGGGTGCAGTGGGATCACTGCTTCATTTATGATCCTAAGGTCTTGGACCTACTTATAAGAAACATCCTTCTTTTTAACCCTATAACGCCTCAATTTTAAATTTGGGGGCAAAAAATTTTTTGTTTGGATTCATTACTTTCATAGTTATCAATATAGATCCATATATATTCATTTCTTAAATGTTACGGAAGGTCTTGCTCGGCGTTATAGGGTTAAATTGTAATATTGGGATACTACAGGCGGAGTCAACAGGGATCAAAAGTAGAGTAACTGCCTGTGTCATTTTTAATTTTCTTGGGTTCCATATGAGCATAAGGCTTGTAAATTACCCGGGGACCAAATTCCCCTGGTGCCTCTACTACGGGTAGAATGTTTAGGGAGGTTTCAGGGCTGGGAAAATAGTAACCTAAAGTCCAGGATCCCTTAGGGCAGGGGTCCTCAAATTGTTTACACAGAGGACCAGTTCACTGTCCCTCCCACCGTTGGAGGGCCAGACTATCGTTTTAAAAAAAAAAAAATGAACAAATTCCTATGCACACTGCAAGAGTCGGCTGCTGAGCAGGACAGGCAGTGGCAGCAAAACACCCTGAGGGTGGGATAAATGGCAGCGGGCCACATGTGCCCCAAGGGCCACAGTTTGAGGACGCCTGCCTTAGGGGTTCCTGGGTGCACGGGGGATGAAGGTCTCCTATTGCTCCTCAAGAGGAGAAATGCTCTAAGTTCTGGCATCTCCGCCCACTTTCCCATCACTCTATAGAACTGTTCCAGGTGAATCACGGTTGGAAGGGAAAGTGTACCATTCTCTGGCCACCATTCTCCTTTCTCAAAAAGATATTGTGGCCAAATAGAGTTCCAAAGTGAATCTATCAGCTTTTGTTCGCCCAGCCTCTGTGTATCAACCCTATCCCAATTGGACAGGATTCATGCAAGGGGGCAATTCCTGAGCATCAAGCTGCTAAGTCCCATCTAGAAAGCACAAAACAAGGAGGCGATTGACAGCTTGCTGCCTCCCGGTCAATAACCCCGCTTGAGAGTGCACCCCTGGGTTGCCCTGAATCTGATGCCTCAGGCAGATGCCACAGCCCGAGGGAAGGGGTCAAAGACCAGTCGCTGAGGGCGACTTTAGGTCTAACCATTTTTCTGGACTACAGGCTAGGAGGACTACTGCTTGGGATGGCCCCACGGCCCTGCAAGACGCCTGCTGGCGGGGCAGACGCTCAAATCTCAGAAGGGAAGGGAACCTTAAGGGAAATTGGAATTTCTGGCTGGAACATCATGGCAGGGGAGCTGGGTATTAAGGAAGAGCTGTCCCCCAAAGTGCCTAAAGCAGCATCACTGAAAGCGTAAAGGGAACACTTAGTCCGGCTAGGCTTCCGAACGCCATTGGCCTAAGCCTGGGCAACGGAAAACCAGCCTGTAACAAGGAACCAACCTAAACTGGTAGAACACTAGCCCTATAACGCCTCCAGTTTTAAATTCAGGAAATAATTTTTTTTGTTTTTATTCTTTACTTTCATAGCTATCAATATAGATGGCATTCAAAATATATTTAAAAGATATAAAATGTTCAATGTTTTTTAAATGTAACCAAATGGTCACATTTATAATTTATAATTTGGGTACCAGATACGTTTTAATTCAATATGATGACAATTTCGTGCTCGGCGTTATAGGGCTAGAGCAGCTTGTTTGAAAAGCCAGGAGAAAGGTAAGGGAATGGAGGGGAAAAGGGAAACATTTGGCTCCCGGGACAAGGCAGGGCTAACTCCCAGGCCTCCTCACCCAGCTCCCTAGGCAGCACCCTTCCACATGTTTGGACTGGTGGGTGCCTTCTTGGCCAGGGTCAAAGACCCTGTTTCCCTTCGGCCACAATGGCGGCTATGTGGGATCTCTGGGAAAAGCTTAAACAGCCTTGACAAGAGTGAAGCCATTTGGGGCTGACAGAAGCCACCATGAAAAGAAAATAAAGTAGCAATGAACTGTCAATAAACCAGCTGATATTGGGGAGGTAGGCTGTGCAGACTTAGTCCAAGGGAATGTCACCAAAGAAATGGATGATCGGAAGGCTTGCAAGAATGACCAGAGCCTTTGTGTTCAACTAGGAATGGCTAACCCAAATACCCTACTTCTCCCTCTTCGTGCTTGCACACCTGCACCTTGCAAAGGTATAAAAACCTTCGGAAAATTAGACTCGGGGCTGCTCAGACTCCTGTCAAGAGGGGTGACACACCCTGCTGAGGAAATAAAACTTTTTCTGTTGAACTTGCCGACGGTGTGAGTTGTTTTTTTCTGGGAATGGACAGCCGCTACAACATTTCCAGGAGCACTGAGCTCCGACTGCCACTGTCTGTGCCTGTATAGAAAGGAGACCACCGGTACAGGAGTGCTCTCCCCAGAACTAGAGAATTTCTGATTTCTCTAGGGCAGGGGTCCTTCAACTCTTTAAAGAGGGACCAGTTCACTGTCCCTCCGACCCATTGGAGTGCCGGACTATAGTTTCAAAAACAACTATGAACAAATTCCAAGGCACACTGCACACATCTTATTTTGAAGTTAAAAACAAACCAACAAACGGGGCACAAACACATGGCTGACAGGATCAATGTCCTCGGCTGTGCCCATGTGGCCCACAGGCTGTCGTTTGAGGACCCCTGCTCTAGGCACTCACAAAGAGCACGCGGTTTCAACCCTAAAACCTGGAGACTCTGCAATTTGTTTAAAGTTGATTGGGTAGAAGGAGTCCCCGATGGGCCCACGCAAGACTCGTTTTCCCTCACCCTACTCCTCAGAGGTCATAATTCTGCTATGGGCAACCAGGACATCCCGATCTGATCTCTGACATGGATGTGTGGATTGACATGGCCACTAATAAGCCAGCATCTATAAAAGACTTGCTCCCTCCCCCAACAGAAAGGGTTCTTGTTTCCATGAGTTCAGGAAACATGGCATGACCAGAAAAACAACTGGTCCAAGTTACTAAAACCACCAAGGTGGAGGCCGTCCCTCCCCTCCCCATCCCCCTCACTGTCGTCTTTATACCACTTTGCAGGAGGACCGGGGGAGCAGGAGAGCTGGCTTAGGACCCATTGGGACCGCTGCCTGCCTATCAGTTCCCGGGGGCCAGAGAGAGATATACAACCCTCTTTAAATTCACCCCACAACACGTGCACTAGGGCTGGCATGTCTGCTCAACCCCCGAAAAGGATCACTCAGCAGCTGCAGTTTCTTCTTAAGGCAAGCAGCCCCAACACCTGGGGAAGACCCCCGAGTCTCTCTTTGGGTACATGTCCCCTTTTCCTCCAGGGATTACATCATTGGACTCAACAAAATCCCCTTTTCTGACAAACCACAAGGTCTGATTTCTTTGCTAGACAAGCTTTTACACATGCATCAGCCCACCTCAGACAACTGCCAGCCACTTCTCCAGGTGCTGGTCACAACAGAGGAACAGGAGCCCTTCCAGACAGAGGCCCAGAAAGCAGTCAATAGACCTGATGGTCAGCCAGCTGGCACTTCCCGCTTGAGAGAAACTCTTTTTGCCACTGCACGAACAATGGGGGACCCAAACTCCTAGTAAGGCCCCGAGGGCCTCGCCAGGTAGCACCAGGTTTTCTAGCAGGGCCTCCGCGGGACAGCTAGGAAACCTATGCATTTACCTAAGGTCAGTGAGAATTTTCAGGGTCCTACTTTTCTAGAGTGGCTGATGGAAGCCTGCGGGCTGTATACCCCTTTTGATCCAGAGGCCCTCGAGAACAAGAGGGCAAAAGTATTGCCTGTATTACTCAGCCCGCCTCAGACATGATAAAGAAATGGGAAGCATATCAAGGGAACAATCTTAGTGATTTGGTAGAAGTGCCTTAGAGGTTGTATCACAATACAGAGGACCCTACCACGACAGAGACAAAGAAATAGCTAAAATACTAGGAATTGCTATGAGACACACTAGAGAATCAGGAAAAGAGATCATGGCCCCCTCACGGAGAGACTGACCTGTGGCACCGCCAAGTCCCGAGGAAAAAGGATCCATGTGCCTGCTACAGAAAAGGCAGACATTGGAAAAACCACTGCATTGAAAACCCCAGGAGAGACGGACAATCCTCCACTAGAGAGGACGGGCCTCGTCCTCGCCTAGAGAAACCCAAGCGAGAGACAATAATGCTTGAGGAAGCTGAAGGAAGGTGTCAGGGCTCTGTTTTACTGACCCCAGGATCCCAGTAAATGTCTTGGAGAACACAGGGGCCATCTTCTCGGGTTCAAAAAAGAGAACGGGCACATTGTCAAAGGAAAGATTTAAATTACTGTCAGCATATGATTGCTTCCAAAGATAACGCACACCAGAAGGTTTGCATGGAGACTGGGGGGCTTGCCAAGCCATCAAGGTGAAAAATGTCTCTCTGTCCTTTTTTCCCAGTTGGCCACATGGTTTTCATGGCACTGGCTCCCGGCTCGGCTGTTGAGCCAGTGAAACTCTTTTGAGCAGGAGTTGAGGTGGCCGGTGAACATCAGCAGCGGACAAAATCGTCCTGTTTCAATACGAAGCCACCTATATCACCTCTTGGACATTATCATTGTCCTGGGCTCTGAATCACCAGCCCAGATGTAGAATGCGCCTGACAGGTACCTATTGTTTGAATGAGGCTCTGGTTAACCCCTCTCGGTAACTTAGTGGCATGGGAGTCTGGACAAGGGACTACCTTTACTTTCCAGATGAGAAAACTCACTCAAAAAGACAAAGGTATTGACCCACAGGAACACAACTGGTTAACAACAAAGCCATATTCCCAACCAGTGTCTGGAGCCAGAGCTCGGAGCCCCACATGCCTGTGCCCAGCTGAGCAGTCACTCTCTCCTGAACCTTCCAAAGATCTGAGCAGATCCTTCCCCCTCCCCATCCAGAATATGTTTTTTCATAGGATGGCGTGGATCTGCAGCTCTGGGAGAGGGACATATCTCATGGGAACACACGGAGCAGATGAAGGGGGAGGAGGGGAGAGTGGAGCCCATCTTGGCCCACCAGGCCTGGAGGATGATGTTCCCACTCAGAGAAGCCATTCCACATAGAAGACCACATGGCCAGCCCCACGATGAGACACGACGTCCCTCAAAGACCCATAGCCCTAGAAGGGACAACACTGGAGACACAGTGTGGGAATTGCAGCGACCTGATCCCACCACAGCGAAGCATAACACTAAGGGGGTGCAGCAGAAGCGCAAGGAAATGGAGCAGCAAGGTGCCCAAGGAATGCCAAAGGAGGCCTTTGGGGGCAGGACTTGGTGCCCGCACACACTGGACTGGAAAACACTCTTAAGGCCAACAAACAGTCCGTAAACTGACTATGAGCTTTCCTGTCTTGATGAGTTGTGTTTTCTTTTATGGTCATTGGATTTTGGCTGTTTTCTTTCTTTTGGTGCATGCTTTTGCTCTGTCTTGTGTTTGTGCATGTTATTACCTCTACTGTATGTCTCAAAAGAGATGCTGGATGAACAATCTCAGGAGAGAAAAAGGTGGCCCAACACTCCTGGGGGTCCACGAGAGAAAGGGAATTGGGGGGAAAGGGAGTGGTGTTAAGAAAGCCAGAGACAGGGGAACAAGAAGTAGATACAAATCCGTGGTGAGGGCGATGTAGGAAGCCTGGTAGGGCGTGACCAAGGGTAAAGGAACCAAGAGGAATGACTGAAACCCAAATGAAGACTGAGCATGGCAGTGGGCACAAGAGGGAGATGAAGGGGAATAGCAGAGCGACCTAAGAAGCATTGGCGATTTAGAGAGGTCTAAATAAAGGCACGAACTGATGTAAATATATGTATCTGTGAGCATAGGGAAATAGCCCTATGTCCATATTTTTATAGGTTTCGTATTAAGGTAGCAGATGGCCTTTTGGCCTGCACTCAAGTACGATCTCAATGCAAGAATACTTGGTACTATTACATTGGCATTCCATAATGCTCACCTTCCCGACACGATCACTGAAGACTAAGTGGTTGCATAAGCAATTGTGATCAAGAAAGATGATGGTGCCAAGCTATCAAAAATTTTGGCAGCTGAGGTCTTAAAGGCTTGAAGGGTAAGCGAGCGGCCATCTAGCTCAGAAGCAACAAAGCCCACAGGGAGTAAGCCTACCAGCCTGTGGGATCAGGAGGATTCAAAGGGACCTGGCACCATCAGTACAAAAAAATCTTATCATTGCGAATGAGCGGGGAGTGCTGGGTAGAGACCCAAAGCCTATTTGCAGTCCACTGGACATTCCCTTAAGAAAGGTCTCGGGGACAAGACGAGCCAAGACAGGGTGCGAGACAGCAACAATGAAACACAACTTTCCTCTAGCTCCGCAATGTTTCCTCTCCCCTCACTATCAAGATCCCAATTATAACTTACAAATCTGGCTAGACCAGACAATGTGCACTGGGAAAGATAGGAAGTGGAAAGACAGGGAATTCTTGGCAGATGAGCCCTTGAGGACCAGTGTTATGAATGGAGATACTGGGAGGGTGGAGGGACGGTAGGTTGCATGGGGGGGCGGGGGGGAACAAATTACAAGGATCTACATTTAACCTCAAAAGATAAAGGGGTGAAGGGGGGATATCAGACAGTGCAAGATATGACCAAATAATAATTAGTAAATTATCAAGGATTTGTGAGAGAGGGGTAGTGAGAAGGGGTGGGGAATGAGGAGCTGAGGCCAGGGGCTTGGGTGGAGAGAAGATATTTTGAGAATAATGAGCGCAATGAATGTCCAAATGTGCTTTATAAGATTGATGTATGCACGGATTGGGGTTATTGTTGTATGAACCCCTAATAAAAGGAGGGAAAAAAAGACTCTGGCAGAGGGCTGATGCTAGGATGATCTCAGGCTGGATTAGACCAGCAAAAGCAGGTACTGGAGTCACCTCACCCTCTGTCTATTCCTGTGTGAGCCACGAAGCTCAGGTCCACAGCCCTGGCAGCTGGACAGTGAGAGAGGCGGGGCTCTGATTTCATTCCACAAGGGGAATGGCCCTACTGTCCTGCAGGGCCCAACCTCCTGTGTAGTGCTGCTCTCTGGGGCAGCTCTTTCATGGAGCCCACACCATGGGAGCTCTACAATTCATGGGGGATTGGCAAAAGCCTCTGCTCATGCACACACACCACCCCCTAGGTGGAGGACCTCGGGGAACAAAGCCTGAGGCAGACACCAAGCCCACTAACTGATCCTGTAAGAGATAGAATCAGGATCCCGAAACTGGCAACTGGGAGTAAGAGGCAGCATCACTGGGTCCCAGCCCCTGCCACTGCCATCTCCAAGGAGTGACATTCCCAAACAGAGGGTTTTCCAAAGGCACTGTCAGGACTGTGGAATGAGCAGCTCATTTGTGGACATGGATACTATGTGATCCAGATGTACTACCTCCTCCGTTCCAGTCAGCGGAGACTGAAAACCCTGCCAAGCAGAGAGCCATGCATCTGAACAGTATCCACCAGTCACTCATGTCCAGTCCTGCTGCCTCTAAAGAGCTTTCCTGGGTTGGTCAGATCTCTCTGGGGACAGATATCCCTCTGTCCTTGGTTCTGCGTGAGAAAGAATTCACGCCAGAGCCTGGTTTGTGATCCAAGTGAGGTTTAGGAGAGAGCTAGGGAGGGGTGGTGGGCAACCCTGGTCGATCCCAGTGGCTGAATTGAATATACTTGGCCTACGTGGGTCGAGGCAGGTGCAGCGCCCACCTAGGTGTACCTGCCCTTCCTGGCCGGAAACCTGGACCTCTGAGCACGCACAGTGTGCCACTCCTTCCTGGGCCGCTAACTGGGCCCTCTGAGCATGTGTAATGGACACCCCAGTCCCTATGCTAGCTACCTAACATTTACACCCTGAAGAGATATGGACCCAAATCTCTGGGGTACTGGGCGACGACATCTCTAGCTACTTCCTGCTGGCAAAATGGGCGATGTGGGGCTTTGGGTCCACACCCTTCCTGCTCTGCTGGGAGGGGTTGTGCAATCAGGGCTAGGATGGATAAGGTTGAAGTGGTCCAGGAGATGGTGGTCCTGGAGCTGGCACACTTGGATTACGGGCCTTGGTAACTTGAGAATTTCTGGAAAAACCAACAAAAGGACAAAGGGGTGAACACTTTAACTGAGACAAGGCTAGAATTGTGAGGTGGAAGTGCCCTTGAAAGTAGGTGAGTATCACAGGAAGTAAGTAAAAACCTTAGTGTTATCAGGCATGTGTGTTTGTTCATTCTAAGGACAGGCACGGGGGTAAAAGCGTTCACAAATTCCCCTAGGAGGGTCCAAAGTTTGGGCACTACTGGGTGCAGTGGGATCACTGCTTCATTTATGATCCTAAGGTCTTGGACCTACTTATAAGAAACATCCTTCTTTTTAACCCTATAACGCCTCAATTTTAAATTTGGGGGCAAAAAATTTTTTGTTTGGATTCATTACTTTCATAGTTATCAATATAGATCCATATATATTCATTTCTTAAATGTTACGGAAGGTCTTGCTCGGCGTTATAGGGTTAAATTGTAATATTGGGATACTACAGGCGGAGTCAACAGGGATCAAAAGTAGAGTAACTGCCTGTGTCATTTTTAATTTTCTTGGGTTCCATATGAGCATAAGGCTTGTAAATTACCCGGGGACCAAATTCCCCTGGTGCCTCTACTACGGGTAGAATGTTTAGGGAGGTTTCAGGGCTGGGAAAATAGTAACCTAAAGTCCAGGATCCCTTAGGGCAGGGGTCCTCAAATTGTTTACACAGAGGGCCAGTTCACTGTCCCTCCCACCGTTGGAGGGCCAGACTATCGTTTTTAAAAAAAAAAAATGAACAAATTCCTATGCACACTGCAAGAGTCGGCTGCTGAGCAGGACAGGCAGTGGCAGCAAAACACCCTGAGGGTGGGATAAATGGCAGCGGGCCACATGTGCCCCACGGGCCACAGTTTGAGGACGCCTGCCTTAGGGGTTCCTGGGTGCACAGGGGATGAAGGTCTCCTATTGCTCCTCAAGAGGAGAAATGCTCTAAGTTCTGGCATCTCCGCCCACTTTCCCATCACTCTATAGAACTGTTCCAGGTGAATCAGGGTTGGAAGGGAAAGTGTACCATTCTCTGGTCACCATTCTCCTTTCTCAAAAAGATATTGTGGCCAAATAGAGTTCCAAAGTGAATCTATCAGCTTTTGTTCGCCCAGCCTCTGTGTATCAACTCTATCCCAATTGGATAGGATTCATGCAAGGGGGCAATTCCTGAGCATCAATCTGCTAAGTCCCATCTAGAAAGCACAAAACAAGGAGGCGATTGACAGCTTGCTGCCTCCCGGTCAATAACCCCGCTTGAGAGTGCACCCCTGGGTTGCCCTGAATCTGATGCCTCAGGCAGATGCCACAGCCCGAGGGAAGGGGTCAAAGACCAGTCGCTGAGGGCGACTTTAGGTCTAACCATTTTTTTGGACTACAGGCTAGGAGGACTACTGCTTGTGATGGCCCCACGGCCCTGCAAGACGCCTGCTGGCGGGGCAGACGCTCAAATCTCAGAAGGGAAGGGAACCTTAAGGGAAATTGGAATTTCTGGCTGGAACATCATGGCAGGGGAGCTGGGTATTAAGGAAGAGCTGTCCCCCAAAGTGCCTAAAGCAGCATCACTGAAAGCGTAAAGGGAACACTTAGTCCGGCTAGGCTTCCGAACGCCATTGGCCTAAGCCTGGGCAACGGAAAACCAGCCTGTAACAAGGAACCAACCTAAACTGGTAGAACACTAGCCCTATAACGCCTCCAGTTTTAAATTCAGGAAATAATTTTTTTTTGTTTTTATTCTTTACTTTCATAGCTATCAATATAGATGGCATTCAAAATATATTTAAAAGATATAAAATGTTCAATGGTTTTTAAATGTAACCAAATGGTCACATTTATAATTTATAATTTGGGTACCAGATACGTTTTAATTCAATATGATGACAATTTCGTGCTCGGCGTTATAGGGCTAGAGCAGCTTGTTTGAAAAGCCAGGAGAAAGGTAAGGGAATGGAGGGGAAAAGGGAAACATTTGGCTCCCGGGACAAGGCAGGGCTAACTCCCAGGCCTCCTCACCCAGCTCCCTAGGCAGCACCCTTCCACATGTTTTTACTGGTGGGTGCCTTCTTGGCCAGGGTCAAAGACCCTGTTTCCCTTCGGCCACAATGGCGGCTATGTGGGATCTCTGGGAAAAGCTTAAACAGCCTTGACAAGAGTGAAGCCATTTGGGGCTGACAGAAGCCACCATGAAAAGAAAATAAAGTAGCTATGAACTGTCAATAAACCAGCTGATATTGGGGAGGTAGGCTGTGCAGACTTAGTCCAAGGGAATGTCACCAAAGAAATGGATGATCGGAAGGCTTGCAAGAATGACCAGAGCCTTTGTGTTCAACTAGGAATGGCTAACCCAAATACCCTACTTCTCCCTCTTCGTGCTTGCACACCTGCACCTTGCAAAGGTATAAAAACCTTCGGAAAATTAGACTCGGGGCTGCTCAGACTCCTGTCAAGAGGGGTGACACACCCTGCTGAGGAAATAAAACTTTTTCTGTTGAACTTGCCGACGGTGTGAGTTGTTTTTTTCTGGGAATGGACAGCCGCTACAACATTTCCAGGAGCACTGAGCTCCGACTGCCACTGTCTGTGCCTGTATAGAAAGGAGACCACCGGTACAGGAGTGCTCTCCCCAGAACTAGAGAATTTCTGATTTCTCTAGGGCAGGGGTCCTTCAACTCTTTAAAGAGGGACCAGTTCACTGTCCCTCCGACCCATTGGAGTGCCGGACTATAGTTTCAAAAACAACTATGAACAAATTCCAAGGCACACTGCACACATCTTATTTTGAAGTTAAAAACAAACCAACAAACGGGGCACAAACACATGGCTGACAGGATCAATGTCCTCGGCTGTGCCCATGTGGCCCACAGGCTGTCGTTTGAGGACCCCTGCTCTAGGCACTCACAAAGAGCACGCGGTTTCAACCCTAAAACCTGGAGACTCTGCAATTTGTTTAAAGTTGATTGGGTAGAAGGAGTCCCCGATGGGCCCACGCAAGACTCGTTTTCCCTCACCCTACTCCTCAGAGGTCATAATTCTGCTATGGGCAACCAGGACATCCCGATCTGATCTCTGACATGGATGTGTGGATTGACATGGCCACTAATAAGCCAGCATCTATAAAAGACTTGCTCCCTCCCCCAACAGAAAGGGTTCTTGTTTCCATGAGTTCAGGAAACATGGCATGACCAGAAAAACAACTGGTCCAAGTTACTAAAACCACCAAGGTGGAGGCCGTCCCTCCCCTCCCCATCCCCCTCCCTGTCGTCTTTATACCACTTTGCAGGAGGACCGGGGGAGCAGGAGAGCTGGCTTAGGACCCATTGGGACCGCTGCCTGCCTATCAGTTCCCGGGGGCCAGAGAGAGATATACAACCCTCTTTAAATTCACCCCACAACACGTGCACTAGGGCTGGCATGTCTGCTCAACCCCCGAGAAGGATCACTCGGCAGCTGCAGTCTCTGCTTAAGGCAAGCAGCCCCAACACCTGGGGAAGACCCCCGAGTCTCTCTTTGGGTACGTGTCCCCTTTTCTTCCAGGGATTACATCATTGGAGTCAACAAAATCCCCTTTTCTGACAAACCACAAGGTCTGATTTCTTTGCTAGACAAGCTTTTACACATGCATCAGCCCACCTCAGACAACTGCCAGCCACTTCTCCAGGTGCTGGTCACAACAGAGGAACAGGAGCCCTTCCAGACAGAGGCCCAGAAAGCAGTCAATAGACCTGATGGTCAGCCAGCTGGCACTCCCCGCTTGAGAGAAACTCTTTTTGCCACTGCACGAACAATGGGGGACCCAAACTCCTAGTAAGGCCCCGAGGGCCTCGCCAGGTAGCACCAGGTTTTCTAGCAGGGCCTCCGCGGGACAGCTAGGAAACCTATGCATTTACCTAAGGTCAGTGAGAATTTTCAGGGTCCTACCTTTCTAGAGTGGCTGATGGAAGCCTGCGGGCTGTATACCCCTTTTGATCCAGAGGCCCTCGAGAACAAGAGGGCAAAAGTATTGCCTATATTACTCAGCCCGCCTCAGACATGATAAAGAAATGGGAAGCATATCAAGGGAACAATCTTAGTGATTTGGTAGAAGTGCCTTAGAGGTTGTATCACAATACAGAGGACCCTACCACGACAGAGACAAAGAAATAGCTAAAATACTAGGAATTGCTATGAGACACACTAGAGAATCAGGAAAAGAGATCATGGCCCCCTCACGGAGAGACTGACCTGTGGCACCGCCAAGTCCCGAGGAAAAAGGATCCATGTGCCTGCTACAGAAAAGGCAGACATTGGAAAAACCACTGCATTGAAAACCCCAGGAGAGACGGACAATCCTCCACTAGAGAGGACGGGCCTCGTCCTCGCCTAGAGAAACCCAAGCGAGAGACAATAATGCTTGAGGAAGCTGAAGGAAGGTGTCAGGGCTCTGTTTTACTAACCCCAGGATCCCAGTAAATGTCTTGGAGAACACAGGGGCCATCTTCTCGGGTTCAAAAAAGAGAACGGGCACATTGTCATAGGAAAGATTTAAATTACTGTCAGCATATGATTGCTTCCAAAGATAACGCACACCAGAAGGTTTGCATGGAGACTGGGGGGCTTGCCAAGCCATCAAGGTGAAAAATGTCTCTCTGTCCTTTTTTCGCAGTTGGCCACATGGTTTTCATGGCACTGGCTCCCGGCTCGGCTGTTGAGCCAGTGAAACTCTTTTGAGCAGGAGTTGAGGTGGCCGGTGAACATCAGCGGCGGACAAAATCGTCCTGTTTCAATACGAAGCCACCTATATCACCTCTTGGACATTATCATTGTCCTGGGCTCTGAATCACCAGCCCAGATGTAGAATGCGCCTGACAGGTACCTATTGTTTGAATGAGGCTCTGGTTAACCCCTCTCGGTAACTTAGTGGCATGGGAGTCTGGACAAGGGACTACCTTTACTTTCCAGATGAGAAAACTCACTCAAAAAGACAAAGGTATTGACCCACAGGAACACAACTGGTTAACAACAAAGCCATATTCCCAACCAGTGTCTGGAGCCAGAGCTCGGAGCCCCACATGCCTGTGCCCAGCTGAGCAGTCACTCTCTCCTGAACCTTCCAAAGATCTGAGCAGATCCTTCCCCCTCCCCATCCAGAATATGTTTTTTCATAGGATGGCGTGGATCTGCAGCTCTGGGAGAGGGACATATCTCATGGGAACACACGGAGCAGATGAAGGGGGAGGAGGGGAGAGTGGAGCCCATCTTGGCCCACCAGGCCTGGAGGATGATGTTCCCACTCAGAGAAGCCATTCCACATAGAAGACCACATGGCCAGCCCCACGATGAGACACGACGTCCCTCAAAGACCCATAGCCCTAGAAGGGACAACACTGGAGACACAGTGTGGGAATTGCAGCGACCTGATCCCACCACAGCGAAGCATAACACTAAGGGGGTGCAGCAGAAGCGCAAGGAAATGGAGCAGCAAGGTGCCCAAGGAATGCCAAAGGAGGCCTTTGGGGGCAGGACTTGGTGCCCGCACACACTGGACTGGAAAACACTCCTAAGGCCAACAAACAGTCCGTAAACTGACTATGAGCTTTCCTGTCTTGGTGAGTTGTGTTTTCTTTTATGGTCATTGGATTTTGGCTGTTTTCTTTCTTTTGGTGCATGCTTTCGCTCTGTCTTGTGTTTGTGCATGTTATTACCTCTACTGTATGTCTCAAAAGAGATGCTGGATGAACAATCTCAGGAGAGAAAAAGGTGGCCCAACACTTCTGGGGGTCCACGAGAGAAAGGGAGTTGGGGGGAAAGGGAGTGGTGTTAAGAAAGCCAGAGACAGGGGAACAACAAGTAGATACAAATCCGTGGTGAGGGCGATGTAGGAAGCCTGGTAGGGCGTGACCAAGGGTAAAGGAACCAAGAGGAATGACTGAAACCCAAATGAAGACTGAGCATGGCAGTGGGCACAAGAGGGAGATGAAGGGGAATAGCAGAGCGACCTAAGAAGCATTGGCGATTTAGAGAGGTCTAAATAAAGGCACGAACTTATGTAAATATATGTATCTGTGAGCATAGGGAAATAGCCCTATGTCCATATTTTTATAGGTTTCGTATTAAGGTAGCAGATGGCCTTTTGGCCTGCACTCAAGTACGATCTCAATGCAAGAATACTTGGTACTATTACATTGGCATTCCATAATGCTCACCTTCCCGACACGATCACTGAAGACTAAGTGGTTGCATAAGCAATTGTGATCAAGAAAGATGATGGTGCCAAGCTATCAAAAATTTTGGCAGCTGAGGTCGTAAAGGCTTGAAGGGTAAGCGAGCGGCCATCTAGCTCAGAAGCAACAAAGCCCACAGGGAGTAAGCCTACCAGCCTGTGGGATCAGGAGGATTCAAAGGGACCTGGCACCATCAGTACAAAAAAATCTTATCATTGCGAATGAGCGGGGAGTGCTGGGTAGAGACCCAAAGCCCATTTGCAGTCCACTGGACATTCCCTTAAGAAAGGTCTCGGGGACAAGACGAGCCAAGACAGGGTGCGAGACAGCAACAATGAAACACAACTTTCCTCTAGCTCCGCAATGTTTCCTCTCCCCTCACTATCAAGATCCCAATTATAACTTACAAATCTGGCTAGACCAGACAATGTGCACTGGGAAAGATAGGAAGTGGAAAGACAGGGAATTCTTGGCAGATGAGCCCTTGAGGACCAGTGTTATGAATGGAGATACTGGGAGGGTGGAGGGACGGTAGGTTGCATGGGGGGGCGGGGGGGAACAAATTACAAGGATCTACATTTAACCTCAAAAGATAAAGGGGTGAAGGGGGGATATCAGACAGTGCAAGATATGACCAAATAATAATTAGTAAATTATCAAGGATTTGTGAGAGAGGGGTAGTGAGAAGGGGTGGGGAATGAGGAGCTGAGGCCAGGGGCTTGGGTGGAGAGAAGATATTTTGAGAATAATGAGCGCAATGAATGTCCAAATGTGCTTTATAAGATTGATGTATGCACGGATTGGGGTTATTGTTGTATGAACCCCTAATAAAAGGAGGGAAAAAAAGACTCTGGCAGAGGGCTGATGCTAGGATGATCTCAGGCTGGATTAGACCAGCAAAAGCAGGTACTGGAGTCACCTCACCCTCTGTCTATTCCTGTGTGAGCCACGAAGCTCAGGTCCACAGCCCTGGCAGCTGGACAGTGAGAGAGGCGGGGCTCTGATTTCATTCCACAAGGGGAATGGCCCTACTGTCCTGCAGGGCCCAACCTCCTGTGTAGTGCTGCTCTCTGGGGCAGCTCTTTCATGGAGCCCACACCATGGGAGCTCTACAATTCATGGGGGATTGGCAAAAGCCTCTGCTCATGCACACACACCACCCCCTAGGTGGAGGACCTCGGGGAACAAAGCCTGAGGCAGACACCAAGCCCACTAACTGATCCTGTAAGAGATAGAATCAGGATCCAGAAACTGGCAACTGGGAGTAAGAGGCAGCATCACTGGGTCCCAGCCCCTGCCACTGCCATCTCCAAGGAGTGACATTCCCAAACAGAGGGTTTTCCAAAGGCACTGTCAGGACTGTGGAATGAGCAGCTCATTTGTGGACATGGATACTATGTGATCCAGATGTACTACCTCCTCCGTTCCAGTCAGCGGAGACTGAAAACCCTGCCAAGCAGAGAGCCATGCATCTGAACAGTATCCACCAGTCACTCATGTCCAGTCCTGCTGCCTCTAAAGAGCTTTCCTGGGTTGGTCAGATCTCTCTGGGGACAGATATCCCTCTGTCCTTGGTTCTGCGTGAGAAAGAATTCACGCCAGAGCCTGGTTTGTGATCCAAGTGAGGTTTAGGAGAGAGCTAGGGAGGGGTGGTGGGCAACCCTGGTCGATCCCAGTGGCTGAATTGAATATACTTGGCCTACGTGGGTCGAGGCAGGTGCAGCACCCACCTAGGTGTACCTGCCCTTCCTGGCCGGAAACCTGGACCTCTGAGCACGCACAGTGTGCCACTCCTTCCTGGGCCGCTAACTGGGCCCTCTGAGCATGTGTAATGGACACCCCAGTCCCTATGCTAGCTACCTAACATTTACACCCTGAAGAGATATGGACCCAAATCTCTGGGGTACTGGGCGACGACATCTCTAGCTACTTCCTGCTGGCAAAATGGGCGATGTGGGGCTTTGGGTCCACACCCTTCCTGCTCTGCTGGGAGGGGTTGTGCAATCAGGGCTAGGATGGATAAGGTTGAAGTGGTCCAGGAGATGGTGGTCCTGGAGCTGGCACACTTGGATTACGGGCCTTGGTAACTTGAGAATTTCTGGAAAAACCAACAAAAGGACAAAGGGGTGAACACTTTAACTGAGACAAGGCTAGAATTGTGAGGTGGAAGTGCCCTTGAAAGTAGGTGAGTATCACAGGAAGTAAGTAAAAACCTTAGTGTTATCAGGCATGTGTGTTTGTTCATTCTAAGGACAGGCACGGGGGTAAAAGCGTTCACAAATTCCCCTAGGAGGGTCCAAAGTTTGGGCACTACTGGGTGCAGTGGGATCACTGCTTCATTTATGATCCTAAGGTCTTGGACCTACTTATAAGAAACATCCTTCTTTTTAACCCTATAACGCCTCAATTTTAAATTTGGGGGCAAAAAATTTTTTGTTTGGATTCATTACTTTCATAGTTATCAATATAGATCCATATATATTCATTTCTTAAATGTTACGGAAGGTCTTGCTCGGCGTTATAGGGTTAAATTGTAATATTGGGATACTACAGGCGGAGTCAACAGGGATCAAAAGTAGAGTAACTGCCTGTGTCATTTTTAATTTTCTTGGGTTCCATATGAGCATAAGGCTTGTAAATTACCCGGGGACCAAATTCCCCTGGTGCCTCTACTACGGGTAGAATGTTTAGGGAGGTTTCAGGGCTGGGAAAATAGTAACCTAAAGTCCAGGATCCCTTAGGGCAGGGGTCCTCAAATTGTTTACACAGAGGGCCAGTTCACTGTCCCTCCCACCGTTGGAGGGCCAGACTATCGTTTTTAAAAAAAAAAAAATGAACAAATTCCTATGCACACTGCAAGAGTCGGCTGCTGAGCAGGACAGGCAGTGGCAGCAAAACACCCTGAGGGTGGGATAAATGGCAGCGGGCCACATGTGCCCCAAGGGCCACAGTTTGAGGACGCCTGCCTTAGGGGTTCCTGGGTGCACGGGGGATGAAGGTCTCCTATTGCTCCTCAAGAGGAGAAATGCTCTAAGTTCTGGCATCTCCGCCCACTTTCCCATCACTCTATAGAACTGTTCCAGGTGAATCACGGTTGGAAGGGAAAGTGTACCATTCTCTGGCCACCATTCTCCTTTCTCAAAAAGATATTGTGGCCAAATAGAGTTCCAAAGTGAATCTATCAGCTTTTGTTCGCCCAGCCTCTGTGTATCAACTCTATCCCAATTGGACAGGATTCATGCAAGGGGGCAATTCCTGAGCATCAAGCTGCTAAGTCCCATCTAGAAAGCACAAAACAAGGAGGCGATTGACAGCTTGCTGCCTCCCGGTCAATAACCCCGCTTGAGAGTGCACCCCTGGGTTGCCCTGAATCTGATGCCTCAGGCAGATGCCACAGCCCGAGGGAAGGGGTCAAAGACCAGTCGCTGAGGGCGACTTTAGGTCTAACCATTTTTCTGGACTACAGGCTAGGAGGACTACTGCTTGGGATGGCCCCACGGCCCTGCAAGACGCCTGCTGGCGGGGCAGACGCTCAAATCTCAGAAGGGAAGGGAACCTTAAGGGAAATTGGAATTTCTGGCTGGAACATCATGGCAGGGGATCTGGGTATTAAGGAAGAGCTGTCCCCCAAAGTGCCTAAAGCAGCATCACTGAAAGCGTAAAGGGAACACTTAGTCCGGCTAGGCTTCCGAACGCCATTGGCCTAAGCCTGGGCAACGGAAAACCAGCCTGTAACAAGGAACCAACCTAAACTGGTAGAACACTAGCCCTATAACGCCTCCAGTTTTAAATTCAGGAATAATTTTTTTTGTTTTTATTCTTTACTTTCATAGCTATCAATATAGATGGCATTCAAAATATATTTAAAAGATATAAAATGTTCAATGGTTTTTAAATGTAACCAAATGGTCACATTTATAATTTATAATTTGGGTACCAGATACGTTTTAATTCAATATGATGACAATTTCGTGCTCGGCGTTATAGGGCTAGAGCAGCTTGTTTGAAAAGCCAGGAGAAAGGTAAGGGAATGGAGGGGAAAAGGGAAACATTTGGCTCCCGGGACAAGGCAGGGCTAACTCCCAGGCCTCCTCACCCAGCTCCCTAGGCAGCACCCTTCCACATGTTTGGACTGGTGGGTGCCTTCTTGGCCAGGGTCAAAGACCCTGTTTCCCTTCGGCCACAATGGCGGCTATGTGGGATCTCTGGGAAAAGCTTAAACAGCCTTGACAAGAGTGAAGCCATTTGGGGCTGACAGAAGCCACCATGAAAAGAAAATAAAGTAGCTATGAACTGTCAATAAACCAGCTGATATTGGGGAGGTAGGCTGTGCAGACTTAGTCCAAGGGAATGTCACCAAAGAAATGGATGATCGGAAGGCTTGCAAGAATGACCAGAGCCTTTGTGTTCAACTAGGAATGGCTAACCCAAATACCCTACTTCTCCCTCTTCGTGCTTGCACACCTGCACCTTGCAAAGGTATAAAAACCTTCGGAAAATTAGACTCGGGGCTGCTCAGACTCCTGTCAAGAGGGGTGACACACCCTGCTGAGGAAATAAAACTTTTTCTGTTGAACTTGCCGACGGTGTGAGTTGTTTTTTTCTGGGAATGGACAGCCGCTACAACATTTCCAGGAGCACTGAGCTCCGACTGCCACTGTCTGTGCCTGTATAGAAAGGAGACCACCGGTACAGGAGTGCTCTCCCCAGAACTAGAGAATTTCTGATTTCTCTAGGGCAGGGGTCCTTCAACTCTTTAAAGAGGGACCAGTTCACTGTCCCTCCGACCCATTGGAGTGCCGGACTATAGTTTCAAAAACAACTATGAACAAATTCCAAGGCACACTGCACACATCTTATTTTGAAGTTAAAAACAAACCAACAAACGGGGCACAAACACATGGCTGACAGGATCAATGTCCTCGGCTGTGCCCATGTGGCCCACAGGCTGTCGTTTGAGGACCCCTGCTCTAGGCACTCACAAAGAGCACGCGGTTTCAACCCTAAAACCTGGAGACTCTGCAATTTGTTTAAAGTTGATTGGGTAGAAGGAGTCCCCGATGGGCCCACGCAAGACTCGTTTTCCCTCACCCTACTCCTCAGAGGTCATAATTCTGCTATGGGCAACCAGGACATCCCGATCTGATCTCTGACATGGATGTGTGGATTGACATGGCCACTAATAAGCCAGCATCTATAAAAGACTTGCTCCCTCCCCCAACAGAAAGGGTTCTTGTTTCCATGAGTTCAGGAAACATGGCATGACCAGAAAAACAACTGGTCCAAGTTACTAAAACCACCAAGGTGGAGGCCGTCCCTCCCCTCCCCATCCCCCTCCCTGTCGTCTTTATACCACTTTGCAGGAGGACCGGGGGAGCAGGAGAGCTGGCTTAGGACCCATTGGGACCGCTGCCTGCCTATCAGTTCCCGGGGGCCAGAGAGAGATATACAACCCTCTTTAAATTCACCCCACAACACGTGCACTAGGGCTGGCATGTCTGCTCAACCCCCGAGAAGGATCACTCGGCAGCTGCAGTCTCTGCTTAAGGCAAGCAGCCCCAACACCTGGGGAAGACCCCCGAGTCTCTCTTTGGGTACATGTCCCCTTTTCTTCCAGGGATTACATCATTGGAGTCAACAAAATCCCCTTTTCTGACAAACCACAAGGTCTGATTTCTTTGCTAGACAAGCTTTTACACATGCATCAGCCCACCTCAGACAACTGCCAGCCACTTCTCCAGGTGCTGGTCACAACAGAGGAACAGGAGCCCTTCCAGACAGAGGCCCAGAAAGCAGTCAATAGACCTGATGGTAAGCCAGCTGGCACTCCCCGCTTGAGAGAAACTCTTTTTGCCACTGCACGAACAATGGGGGACCCAAACTCCTAGTAAGGCCCCGAGGGCCTCGCCAGGTAGCACCAGGTTCTCTAGCAGGGCCTCCGCGGGACAGCTAGGAAACCTATGCATTTACCTAAGGTCAGTGAGAATTTTCAGGGTCCTACCTTTCTAGAGTGGCTAATGGAAGCCTGCGGGCTGTATACCCCTTTTGATCCAGAGGCCCTCGAGAACAAGAGGGCAAAAGTATTGCCTGTATTACTCAGCCCGCCTCAGACATGATAAAGAAATGGGAAGCATATCAAGGGAACAATCTTAGTGATTTGGTAGAAGTGCCTTAGAGGTTGTATCACAATACAGAGGACCCTACCACGACAGAGACAAAGAAATAGCTAAAATACTAGGAATTGCTATGAGACACACTAGAGAATCAGGAAAAGAGATCATGGCCCCCTCACGGAGAGACTGACCTGTGGCACCGCCAAGTCCCGAGGAAAAAGGATCCATGTGCCTGCTACAGAAAAGGCAGACATTGGAAAAACCACTGCATTGAAAACCCCAGGAGAGACGGACAATCCTCCACTAGAGAGGACGGGCCTCGTCCTCGCCTAGAGAAACCCAAGCGAGAGACAATAATGCTTGAGGAAGCTGAAGGAAGGTGTCAGGGCTCTGTTTTACTGACCCCAGGATTCCAGTAAATGTCTTGGAGAACACAGGGGCCATCTTCTCGGGTTCAAAAAAGAGAACGGGCACATTGTCAAAGGAAAGATTTAAATTACTGTCAGCATATGATTGCTTCCAAAGATAACGCACACCAGAAGGTTTGCATGGAGACTGGGGGGCTTGCCAAGCCATCAAGGTGAAAAATGTCTCTCTGTCCTTTTTTCGCAGTTTGCCACATGGTTTTCATGGCACTGGCTCCCGGCTCGGCTGTTGAGCCAGTGAAACTCTTTTGAGCAGGAGTTGAGGTGGCCGGTGAACATCAGCGGCAGGACAAAATCGTCCTGTTTCAATACGAAGCCACCTATATCACCTCTTGGACATTATCATTGTCCTGGGCTCTGAATCACCAGCCCAGATGTAGAATGCGCCTGACAGGTACCTATTGTTTGAATGAGGCTCTGGTTAACCCCTCTCGGTAACTTAGTGGCATGGGAGTCTGGACAAGGGACTACCTTTACTTTCCAGATGAGAAAACTCACTCAAAAAGACAAAGGTATTGACCCACAGGAACACAACTGGTTAACAACAAAGCCATATTCCCAACCAGTGTCTGGAGCCAGAGCTCGGAGGCCCACATGCCTGTGCCCAGCTGAGCAGTCACTCTCTCCTGAACCTTCCAAAGATCTGAGCAGATCCTTCCCCCTCTCCATCCAGAATATGTTTTTTCATAGGATGGCGTGGATCTGCAGCTCTGGGAGAGGGACATATCTCATGGGAACACACGGAGCAGATGAAGGGGGAGGAGGGGAGAGTGGAGCCCATCTTGGCCCACCAGGCCTGGAGGATGATGTTCCCAATCAGAGAAGCCATTCCACATAGAAGACCACATGGCCAGCCCCACGATGAGACACGACGTCCCTCAAAGACCCATAGCCCTAGAAGGGACAACACTGGAGACACAGTGTGGGAATTGCAGCGACCTGATCCCACCACAGCGAAGCATAACACTAAGGGGGTGCAGCAGAAGAGCAAGGAAATGGAGCAGCAAGGTGCCCAAGGAATGCCAAAGGAGGCCTTTGGGGGCAGGACTTGGTGCCCGCACACACTGGACTGGAAAACACTCCTAAGGCCAACAAACAGTCCGTAAACTGACTATGAGCTTTCCTGTCTTGATGAGTTGTGTTTTCTTTTATGGTCATTGGATTTTGGCTGTTTTCTTTCTTTTGGTGCATGCTTTTGCTCTGTCTTGTGTTTGTGCATGTTATTACCTCTACTGTATGTCTCAAAAGAGATGCTGGATGAACAATCTCAGGAGAGAAAAAGGGGGCCCAACACTTCTGGGGGTCCACGAGAGAAAGGGAGTTGGGGGGAAAGGGAGTGGTGTTAAGAAAGCCAGAGACAGGGGAACAACAAGTAGATACAAATCCGTGGTGAGGGCGATGTAGGAAGCCTGGTAGGGCGTGACCAAGGGTAAAGGAACCAAGAGGAATGACTGAAACCCAAATGAAGACTGAGCATGGCAGTGGGCACAAGAGGGAGATGAAGGGGAATAGCAGAACGACCTAAGAAGCATTGGTGATTTAGAGAGGTCTAAATAAAGGCACGAACTTATGTAAATATATGTATCTGTGAGCATAGGGAAATAGCCCTATGTCCATATTTTTATAGGTTTCGTATTAAGGTAGCAGATGGCCTTTTGGCCTGCACTCAAGTACGATCTCAATGCAAGAATACTTGGTACTATTACATTGGCATTCCATAATGCTCACCTTCCCGACACGATCACTGAAGACTAAGTGGTTGCATAAGCAATTGTGATCAAGAAAGATGATGGTGCCAAGCTATCAAAAATTTTGGCAGCTGAGGTCTTAAAGGCTTGAAGGGTAAGCGAGCGGCCATCTAGCTCAGAAGCAACAAAGCCCACAGGGAGTAAGCCTACCAGCCTGTGGGATCAGGAGGATTCAAAGGGACCTGGCACCATCAGTACAAAAAAATCTTATCATTGCGAATGAGCGGGGAGTGCTGGGTAGAGACCCAAAGCCCATTTGCAGTCCACTGGACATTCCCTTAAGAAAGGTCTCGGGGACAAGACGAGCCAAGACAGGGTGCGAGACAGCAACAATGAAACACAACTTTCCTCTAGCTCCGCAATGTTTCCTCTCCCCTCACTATCAAGATCCCAATTATAACTTACAAATCTGGCTAGACCAGACAATGTGCACTGGGAAAGATAGGAAGTGGAAAGACAGGGAATTCTTGGCAGATGAGCCCTTGAGGACCAGTGTTATGAATGGAGATACTGGGAGGGTGGAGGGACGGTAGGTTGGATGGGGGGGCGGGGGGGAACAAATTACAAGGATCTACATTTAACCTCAAAAGATAAAGGGGTGAAGGGGGGATATCAGACAGTGCAAGATATGACCAAATAATAATTAGTAAATTATCAAGGATTTGTGAGAGAGGGGTAGTGAGAAGGGGTGGGGAATGAGGAGCTGAGGCCAGGGGCTTGGGTGGAGAGAAGATATTTTGAGAATAATGAGCGCAATGAATGTCCAAATGTGCTTTATAAGATTGATGTATGCACGGATTGGGGTTATTGTTGTATGAACCCCTAATAAAAGGAGGGAAAAAAAGACTCTGGCAGAGGGCTGATGCTAGGATGATCTCAGGCTGGATTAGACCAGCAAAAGCAGGTACTGGAGTCACCTCACCCTCTGTCTATTCCTGTGTGAGCCACGAAGCTCAGGTCCACAGCCCTGGCAGCTGGACAGTGAGAGAGGCGGGGCTCTGATTTCATTCCACAAGGGGAATGGCCCTACTGTCCTGCAGGGCCCAACCTCCTGTGTAGTGCTGCTCTCTGGGGCAGCTCTTTCATGGAGCCCACACCATGGGAGCTCTACAATTCATGGGGGATTGGCAAAAGCCTCTGCTCATGCACACACACCACCCCCTAGGTGGAGGACCTCGGGGAACAAAGCCTGAGGCAGACACCAAGCCCACTAACTGATCCTGTAAGAGATAGAATCAGGATCCCGAAACTGGCAACTGGGAGTAAGAGGCAGCATCACTGGGTCCCAGCCCCTGCCACTGCCATCTCCAAGGAGTGACATTCCCAAACAGAGGGTTTTCCAAAGGCACTGTCAGGACTGTGGAATGAGCAGCTCATTTGTGGACATGGATACTATGTGATCCAGATGTACTACCTCCTCCGTTCCAGTCAGCGGAGACTGAAAACCCTGCCAAGCAGAGAGCCATGCATCTGAACAGTATCCACCAGTCACTCATGTCCAGTCCTGCTGCCTCTAAAGAGCTTTCCTGGGTTGGTCAGATCTCTCTGGGGACAGATATCCCTCTGTCCTTGGTTCTGCGTGAGAAAGAATTCACGCCAGAGCCTGGTTTGTGATCCAAGTGAGGTTTAGGAGAGAGCTAGGGAGGGGTGGTGGGCAACCCTGGTCGATCCCAGTGGCTGAATTGAATATACTTGGCCTACGTGGGTCGAGGCAGGTGCAGCGCCCACCTAGGTGTACCTGCCCTTCCTGGCCGGAAACCTGGACCTCTGAGCACGCACAGTGTGCCACTCCTTCCTGGGCCGCTAACTGGGCCCTCTGAGCATGTGTAATGGACACCCCAGTCCCTATGCTAGCTACCTAACATTTACACCCTGAAGAGATATGGACCCAAATCTCTGGGGTACTGGGCGACGACATCTCTAGCTACTTCCTGCTGGCAAAATGGGCGATGTGGGGCTTTGGGTCCACACCCTTCCTGCTCTGCTGGGAGGGGTTGTGCAATCAGGGCTAGGATGGATAAGGTTGAAGTGGTCCAGGAGATGGTGGTCCTGGAGCTGGCACACTTGGATTACGGGCCTTGGTAACTTGAGAATTTCTGGAAAAACCAACAAAAGGACAAAGGGGTGAACACTTTAACTGAGACAAGGCTAGAATTGTGAGGTGGAAGTGCCCTTGAAAGTAGGTGAGTATCACAGGAAGTAAGTAAAAACCTTAGGGTTATCAGGCATGTGTGTTTGTTCATTCTAAGGACAGGCACGGGGGTAAAAGCGTTCACAAATTCCCCTAGGAGGGTCCAAAGTTTGGGCACTACTGGGTGCAGTGGGATCACTGCTTCATTTATGATCCTAAGGTCTTGGACCTACTTATAAGAAACATCCTTCTTTTTAACCCTATAACGCCTCAATTTTAAATTTGGGGGCAAAAAATTTTTGTTTGGATTCATTACTTTCATAGTTATCAATATAGATCCATATATATTCATTTCTTAAATGTTACGGAAGGTCTTGCTCGGCGTTATAGGGTTAAATTGTAATATTGGGATACTACAGGCGGAGTCAACAGGGATCAAAAGTAGAGTAACTGCCTGTGTCATTTTTAATTTTCTTGGGTTCCATATGAGCATAAGGCTTGTAAATTACCCGGGGACCAAATTCCCCTGGTGCCTCTACTATGGGTAGAATGTTTAGGGAGGTTTCAGGGCTGGGAAAATAGTAACCTAAAGTCCAGGATCCCTTAGGGCAGGGGTCCTCAAATTGTTTACACAGAGGGCCAGTTCACTGTCCCTCCCACCGTTGGAGGGCCAGACTATCGTTTTTTTTAAAAAAAAAAAATGAACAAATTCCTATGCACACTGCAAGAGTCGGCTGCTGAGCAGGACAGGCAGTGGCAGCAAAACACCCTGAGGGTGGGATAAATGGCAGCGGGCCACATGTGCCCCACGGGCCACAGTTTGAGGACGCCTGCCTTAGGGGTTCCTGGGTGCACGGGGTATGAACGTCTCCTATTGCTCCTCAAGAGGAGAAATGCTCTAAGTTCTGGCATCTCCGCCCACTTTCCCATCACTCTATAGAACTGTTCCAGGTGAATCACGGTTGGAAGGGAAAGTGTACCATTCTCTGGCCACCATTCTCCTTTCTCAAAAAGATATTGTGGCCAAATAGAGTTCCAAAGTGAATCTATCAGCTTTTGTTCGCCCAGCCTCTGTGTATCAACTCTATCCCAATTGGACAGGATTCATGCAAGGGGGCAATTCCTGAGCATCAAGCTGCTAAGTCCCATCTAGAAAGCACAAAACAAGGAGGCGATTGACAGCTTGCTGCCTCCCGGTCAATAACCCCGCTTGAGAGTGCACCCCTGGGTTGCCCTGAATCTGATGCCTCAGGCAGATGCCACAGCCCGAGGGAAGGGGTCAAAGACCAGTCGCTGAGGGCGACTTTAGGTCTAACCATTTTTCTGGACTACAGGCTAGGAGGACTACTGCTTGGGATGGCCCCACGGCCCTGCAAGACGCCTGCTGGCGGGGCAGACGCTCAAATCTCAGAAGGGAAGGGAACCTTAAGGGAAATTGGAATTTCTGGCTGGAACATCATGGCAGGGGAGCTGGGTATTAAGGAAGAGCTGTCCCCCAAAGTGCCTAAAGCAGCATCACTGAAAGCGTAAAGGGAACACTTAGTCCGGCTAGGCTTCCGAACGCCATTGGCCTAAGCCTGGGCAACGGAAAACCAGCCTGTAACAAGGAACCAACCTAAACTGGTAGAACACTAGCCCTATAACGCCTCCAGTTTTAAATTCAGGAAATAATTTTTTTTGTTTTTATTCTTTACTTTCATAGCTATCAATATAGATGGCATTCAAAATATATTTAAAAGATATAAAATGTTCAATGGTTTTTAAATGTAACCAAATGGTCACATTTATAATTTATAATTTGGGTACCAGATACGTTTTAATTCAATATGATGACAATTTCGTGCTCGGCGTTATAGGGCTAGAGCAGCTTGTTTGAAAAGCCAGGAGAAAGGTAAGGGAATGGAGGGGAAAAGGGAAACATTTGGCTCCCGGGACAAGGCAGGGCTAACTCCCAGGCCTCCTCACCCAGCTCCCTAGGCAGCACCCTTCCACATGTTTGGACTGGTGGGTGCCTTCTTGGCCAGGGTCATAGACCCTGTTTCCCTTCGGCCACAATGGCGGCTATGTGGGATCTCTGGGAAAAGCTTAAACAGCCTTGACAAGAGTGAAGCCATTTGGGGCTGACAGAAGCCACCATGAAAAGAAAATAAAGTAGCTATGAACTGTCAATAAACCAGCTGATATTGGGGAGGTAGGCTGTGCAGACTTAGTCCAAGGGAATGTCACCAAAGAAATGGATGATCGGAAGGCTTGCAAGAATGACCAGAGCCTTTGTGTTCAACTAGGAATGGCTAACCCAAATACCCTACTTCTCCCTCTTCGTGCTTGCAAACCTGCACCTTGCAAAGGTATAACAACCTTCGGAAAATTAGACTCGGGGCTGCTCAGACTCCTGTCAAGAGGGGTGACACACCCTGCTGAGGAAATAAAACTTTTTCTGTTGAACTTGCCGACGGTGTGAGTTGTTTTTTTCTGGGAATGGACAGCCGCTACAACATTTCCAGGAGCACTGAGCTCCGACTGCCACTGTCTGTGACTGTATAGAAAGGAGACCACCGGTACAGGAGTGCTCTCCCCAGAACTAGAGAATTTCTGATTTCTCTAGGGCAGGGGTCCTTCAACTCTTTAAAGAGGGACCAGTTCACTGTCCCTCCGACCCATTGGAGTGCCGGACTATAGTTTCAAAAACAACTATGAACAAATTCCAAGGCACACTGCACACATCTTATTTTGAAGTTAAAAACAAACCAACAAACGGGGCACAAACACATGGCTGACAGGATCAATGTCCTCGGCTGTGCCCATGTGGCCCACAGGCTGTCGTTTGAGGACCCCTGCTCTAGGCACTCACAAAGAGCACGCGGTTTCAACCCTAAAACCTGGAGACTCTGCAATTTGTTTAAAGTTGATTGGGTAGAAGGAGTCCCCGATGGGCCCACGCAAGACTCGTTTTCCCTCACCCTACTCCTCAGAGGTCATAATTCTGCTATGGGCAACCAGGACATCCCGATCTGATCTCTGACATGGATGTGTGGATTGACATGGCCACTAATAAGCCAGCATCTATAAAAGACTTGCTCCCTCCCCCAACAGAAAGGGTTCTTGTTTCCATGAGTTCAGGAAACATGGCATGACCAGAAAAACAACTGGTCCAAGTTACTAAAACCACCAAGGTGGAGGCCGTCCCTCCCCTCCCCATCCCCATCCCTGTCGTCTTTATACCACTTTGCAGGAGGACCGGGGGAGCAGGAGAGCTGGCTTAGGACCCATTGGGACCGCTGCCTGCCTATCAGTTCCCGGGGGCCAGAGAGAGATATACAACCCTCTTTAAATTCACCCCACAACACGTGCACTAGGGCTGGCATGTCTGCTCAACCCCCGAGAAGGATCACTCGGCAGCTGCAGTCTCTGCTTAAGGCAAGCAGCCCCAACACCTGGGGAAGACCCCCGAGTCTCTCTTTGGGTACATGTCCCCTTTTCTTCCAGGGATTACATCATTGGAGTCAACAAAATCCCCTTTTCTGACAAACCACAAGGTCTGATTTCTTTGCTAGACAAGCTTTTACACATGCATCAGCCCACCTCAGACAACTGCCAGCCACTTCTCCAGGTGCTGGTCACAACAGAGGAACAGGAGCCCTTCCAGACAGAGGCCCAGAAAGCAGTCAATAGACCTGATGGTAAGCCAGCTGGCACTCCCCGCTTGAGAGAAACTCTTTTTGCCACTGCACGAACAATGGGGGACCCAAACTCCTAGTAAGGCCCCGAGGGCCTCGCCAGGTAGCACCAGGTTCTCTAGCAGGGCCTCCGCGGGACAGCTAGGAAACCTATGCATTTACCTAAGGTCAGTGAGAATTTTCAGGGTCCTACCTTTCTAGAGTGGCTAATGGAAGCCTGCGGGCTGTATACCCCTTTTGATCCAGAGGCCCTCGAGAACAAGAGGGCAAAAGTATTGCCTGTATTACTCAGCCCGCCTCAGACATGATAAAGAAATGGGAAGCATATCAAGGGAACAATCTTAGTGATTTGGTAGAAGTGCCTTAGAGGTTGTATCACAATACAGAGGACCCTACCACGACAGAGACAAAGAAATAGCTAAAATACTAGGAATTGCTATGAGACACACTAGAGAATCAGGAAAAGAGATCATGGCCCCCTCACGGAGAGACTGACCTGTGGCACCGCCAAGTCCCGAGGAAAAAGGATCCATGTGCCTGCTACAGAAAAGGCAGACATTGGAAAAACCACTGCATTGAAAACCCCAGGAGAGACGGACAATCCTCCACTAGAGAGGACGGGCCTCGTCCTCGCCTAGAGAAACCCAAGCGAGAGACAATAATGCTTGAGGAAGCTGAAGGAAGGTGTCAGGGCTCTGTTTTACTGACCCCAGGATTCCAGTAAATGTCTTGGAGAACACAGGGGCCATCTTCTCGGGTTCAAAAAAGAGAACGGGCACATTGTCAAAGGAAAGATTTAAATTACTGTCAGCATATGATTGCTTCCAAAGATAACGCACACCAGAAGGTTTGCATGGAGACTGGGGGGCTTGCCAAGCCATCAAGGTGAAAAATGTCTCTCTGTCCTTTTTTCGCAGTTGGCCACATGGTTTTCATGGCACTGGCTCCCGGCTCGGCTGTTGAGCCAGTGAAACTCTTTTGAGCAGGAGTTGAGGTGGCCGGTGAACATCAGCGGCAGGACAAAATCGTCCTGTTTCAATACGAAGCCACCTATATCACCTCTTGGACATTATCATTGTCCTGGGCTCTGAATCACCAGCCCAGATGTAGAATGCGCCTGACAGGTACCTATTGTTTGAATGAGGCTCTGGTTAACCCCTCTCGGTAACTTAGTGGCATGGGAGTCTGGACAAGGGACTACCTTTACTTTCCAGATGAGAAAACTCACTCAAAAAGACAAAGGTATTGACCCACAGGAACACAACTGGTTAACAACAAAGCCATATTCCCAACCAGTGTCTGGAGCCAGAGCTCGGAGGCCCTCATGCCTGTGCCCAGCTGAGCAGTCACTCTCTCCTGAACCTTCCAAAGATCTGAGCAGATCCTTCCCCCTCCCCATCCAGAATATGTTTTTTCATAGGATGGCGTGGATCTGCAGCTCTGGGAGAGGGACATATCTCATGGGAACACACGGAGCAGATGAAGGGGGAGGAGGGGAGAGTGGAGCCCATCTTGGCCCACCAGGCCTGGAGGATGATGTTCCCAATCAGAGAAGCCATTCCACATAGAAGACCACATGGCCAGCCCCACGATGAGACACGACGTCTCTCAAAGACCCATAGCCCTAGAAGGGACAACACTGGAGACACAGTGTGGGAATTGCAGCGACCTGATCCCACCACAGCGAAGCATAACACTAAGGGGGTGCAGCAGAAGAGCAAGGAAATGGAGCAGCAAGGTGCCCAAGGAATGCCAAAGGAGGCCTTTGGGGGCAGGACTTGGTGCCCGCACACACTGGACTGGAAAACACTCCTAAGGCCAACAAACAGTCCGTAAACTGACTATGAGCTTTCCTGTCTTGATGAGTTGTGTTTTCTTTTATGGTCATTGGATTTTGGCTGTTTTCTTTCTTTTGGTGCATGCTTTTGCTCTGTCTTGTGTTTGTGCATGTTATTACCTCTACTGTATGTCTCAAAAGAGATGCTGGATGAACAATCTCAGGAGAGAAAAAGGGGGCCCAACACTTCTGGGGGTCCACGAGAGAAAGGGAGTTGGGGGGAAAGGGAGTGGTGTTAAGAAAGCCAGAGACAGGGGAACAACAAGTAGATACAAATCCGTGGTGAGGGCGATGTAGGAAGCCTGGTAGGGCGTGACCAAGGGTAAAGGAACCAAGAGGAATGACTGAAACCCAAATGAAGACTGAGCATGGCAGTGGGCACAAGAGGGAGATGAAGGGGAATAGCAGAACGACCTAAGAAGCATTGGCGATTTAGAGAGGTCTAAATAAAGGCACGAACTTATGTAAATATATGTATCTGTGAGCATAGGGAAATAGCCCTATGTCCATATTTTTATAGGTTTCGTATTAAGGTAGCAGATGGCCTTTTGGCCTGCACTCAAGTACGATCTCAATGCAAGAATACTTGGTACTATTACATTGGCATTCCATAATGCTCACCTTCCCGACACGATCACTGAAGACTAAGTGGTTGCATAAGCAATTGTGATCAAGAAAGATGATGGTGCCAAGCTATCAAAAATTTTGGCAGCTGAGGTCTTAAAGGCTTGAAGGGTAAGTGAGCGGCCATCTAGCTCAGAAGCAACAAAGCCCACAGGGAGTAAGCCTACCAGCCTGTGGGATCAGGAGGATTCAAAGGGACCTGGCACCATCAGTACAAAAAAATCTTATCATTGCGAATGAGCGGGGAGTGCTGGGTAGAGACCCAAAGCCCATTTGCAGTCCACTGGACATTCCCTTAAGAAAGGTCTCGGGGACAAGACGAGCCAAGACAGGGTGCGAGACAGCAACAATGAAACACAACTTTCCTCTAGCTCCGCAATGTTTCCTCTCCCCTCACTATCAAGATCCCAATTATAACTTACAAATCTGGCTAGACCAGACAATGTGCACTGGGAAAGATAGGAAGTGGAAAGACAGGGAATTCTTGGCAGATGAGCCCTTGAGGACCAGTGTTATGAATGGAGATACTGGGAGGGTGGAGGGACGGTAGGTTGCATGGGGGGGCGGGGGGCAACAAATTACAAGGATCTACATTTAACCTCAAAAGATAAAGGGGTGAAGGGGGGATATCAGACAGTGCAAGATATGACCAAATAATAATTAGTAAATTATCAAGGATTTGTGAGAGAGGGGTAGTGAGAAGGGGTGGGGAATGAGGAGCTGAGGCCAGGGGCTTGGGTGGAGAGAAGATATTTTGAGAATAATGAGCGCAATGAATGTCCAAATGTGCTTTATAAGATTGATGTATGCACGGATTGGGGTTATTGTTGTATGAACCCCTAATAAAAGGAGGGAAAAAAAGACTCTGGCAGAGGGCTGATGCTAGCATGATCTCAGGCTGGATTAGACCAGTAAAAGCAGGTACTGGAGTCACCTCACCCTCTGTCTATTCCTGTGTGAGCCACGAAGCTCAGGTCCACAGCCCTGGCAGCTGGACAGTGAGAGAGGCGGGGCTCTGATTTCATTCCACAAGGGGAATGGCCCTACTGTCCTGCAGGGCCCAACCTCCTGTGTAGTGCTGCTCTCTGGGGCAGCTCTTTCATGGAGCCCACACCATGGGAGCTCTACAATTCATGGGGGATTGGCAAAAGCCTCTGCTCATGCACACACACCACCCCCTAGGTGGAGGACCTCGGGGAACAAAGCCTGAGGCAGACACCAAGCCCACTAACTGATCCTGTAAGAGATAGAATCAGGATCCCGAAACTGGCAACTGGGAGTAAGAGGCAGCATCACTGGGTCCCAGCCCCTGCCACTGCCATCTCCAAGGAGTGACATTCCCAAACAGAGGGTTTTCCAAAGGCACTGTCAGGACTGTGGAATGAGCAGCTCATTTGTGGACATGGATACTATGTGATCCAGATGTACTACCTCCTCCGTTCCAGTCAGCGGAGACTGAAAACCCTGCCAAGCAGAGAGCCATGCATCTGAACAGTATCCACCAGTCACTCATGTCCAGTCCTGCTGCCTCTAAAGAGCTTTCCTGGGTTGGTCAGATCTCTCTGGGGACAGATATCCCTCTGTCCTTGGTTCTGCGTGAGAAAGAATTCACGCCAGAGCCTGGTTTGTGATCCAAGTGAGGTTTAGGAGAGAGCTAGGGAGGGGTGGTGGGCAACCCTGGTCGATCCCAGTGGCTGAATTGAATATACTTGGCCTACGTGGGTCGAGGCAGGTGCAGCGCCCACCTAGGTGTACCTGCCCTTCCTGGCCGGAAACCTGGACCTCTGAGCACACACAGTGTGCCACTCCTTCCTGGGCCGCTAACTGGGCCCTCTGAGCATATGTAATGGACACCCCAGTCCCTATGCTAGCTACCTAACATTTACACCCTGAAGAGATATGGACCCAAATCTCTGGGGTACTGGGCGACGACATCTCTAGCTACTTCCTGCTGGCAAAATGGGCGATGTGGGGCTTTGGGTCCACACCCTTCCTGCTCTGCTGGGAGGGGTTGTGCAATCAGGGCTAGGATGGATAAGGTTGAAGTGGTCCAGGAGATGGTGGTCCTGGAGCTGGCACACTTGGATTACGGGCCTTGGTAACTTGAGAATTTCTGGAAAAACCAACAAAAGGACAAAGGGGTGAACACTTTAACTGAGACAAGGCTAGAATTGTGAGGTGGAAGTGCCCTTGAAAGTAGGTGAGTATCACAGGAAGTAAGTAAAAACCTTAGTGTTATCAGGCATGTGTGTTTGTTCATTCTAAGGACAGGCACGGGGGTAAAAGCGTTCACAAATTCCCCTAGGAGGGTCCAAAGTTTGGGCACTACTGGGTGCAGTGGGATCACTGCTTCATTTATGATCCTAAGGTCTTGGACCTACTTATAAGAAACATCCTTCTTTTTAACCCAATAACGCCTCAATTTTAAATTTGGGGGCAAAAAATTTTTTGTTTGGATTCATTACTTTCATAGTTATCAATATAGATCCATATATATTCATTTCTTAAATGTTACGGAAGGTCTTGCTCGGCGTTATAGGGTTAAATTGTAATATTGGGATACTACAGGCGGAGTCAACAGGGATCAAAAGTAGAGTAACTGCCTGTGTCATTTTTAATTTTCTTGGGTTCCATATGAGCATAAGGCTTGTAAATTACCCGGGGACCAAATTCCCCTGGTGCCTCTACTACGGGTAGAATGTTTAGGGAGGTTTCAGGGCTGGGAAAATAGTAACCTAAAGTCCAGGATCCCTTAGGGCAGGGGTCCTCAAATTGTTTACACAGAGGGCCAGTTCACTGTCCCTCCCACCGTTGGAGGGCCAGACTATCGTTTTTAAAAAAAAAAAATGAACAAATTCCTATGCACACTGCAAGAGTCGGCTGCTGAGCAGGACAGGCAGTGGCAGCAAAACACCCTGAGGGTGGGATAAATGGCAGCGGGCCACATGTGCCCCAAGGGCCACAGTTTGAGGACGCCTGCCTTAGGGGTTCCTGGGTGCACGGGGGATGAAGGTCTCCTATTGCTCCTCAAGAGGAGAAATGCTCTAAGTTCTGGCATCTCCGCCCACTTTCCCATCACTCTATAGAACTGTTCCAGGTGAATCACGGTTGGAAGGGAAAGTGTACCATTCTCTGGCCACCATTCTCCTTTCTCAAAAAGATATTGTGGCCAAATAGAGTTCCAAAGTGAATCTATCAGCTTTTGTGCGCCCAGCCTCTGTGTATCAACTCTATCCCAATTGGACAGGATTCATGCAAGGGGGCAATTCCTGAGCATCAATCTGCTAAGTCCCATCTAGAAAGCACAAAACAAGGAGGCGATTGACAGCTTGGTGCCTCCCGGTCAATAACCCCGCTTGAGAGTGCACCCCTGGGTTGCCCTGAATCTGATGCCTCAGGCAGATGCCACAGCCCGAGGGAAGGGGTCAAAGACCAGTCGCTGAGGGCGACTTTAGGTCTAACCATTTTTCTGGACTACAGGCTAGGAGGACTACTGCTTGGGATGGCCCCACGGCCCTGCAAGACGCCTGCTGGCGGGGCAGACGCTCAAATCTCAGAAGGGAAGGGAACCTTAAGGGAAATTGGAATTTCTGGCTGGAACATCATGGCAGTGGAGCTGGGTATTAAGGAAGAGCTGTCCCCCAAAGTGCCTAAAGCAGCATCACTGAAAGCGTAAAGGGAACACTAAGTCCGGCTAGGCTTCCGAACGCCATTGGCCTAAGCCTGGGCAACGGAAAACCAGCCTGTAACAAGGAACCAACCTAAACTGGTAGAACACTAGCCCTATAACGCCTCCAGTTTTAAATTCAGGAAATAATTTTTTTTGTTTTTATTCTTTACTTTCATAGCTATCAATATAGATGGCATTCAAAATATATTTAAAAGATATAAAATGTTCAATGGTTTTTAAATGTAACCAAATGGTCACATTTATAATTTATAATTTGGGTACCAGATACGTTTTAATTCAATATGATGACAATTTCGTGCTCGGCGTTATAGGGCTAGAGCAGCTTGTTTGAAAAGCCAGGAGAAAGGTAAGGGAATGGAGGGGAAAAGGGAAACATTTGGCTCCCGGGACAAGGCAGGGCTAACTCCCAGGCCTCCTCACCCAGCTCCCTAGGCAGCACCCTTCCACATGTTTGGACTGGTGGGTGCCTTCTTGGCCAGGGTCATAGACCCTGTTTCCCTTCGGCCACAATGGCGGCTATGTGGGATCTCTGGGAAAAGCTTAAACAGCCTTGACAAGAGTGAAGCCATTTGGGGCTGACAGAAGCCACCATGAAAAGAAAATAAAGTAGCTATGAACTGTCAATAAACCAGCTGATATTGGGGAGGTAGGCTGTGCAGACTTAGTCCAAGGGAATGTCACCAAAGAAATGGATGATCGGAAGGCTTGCAAGAATGACCAGAGCCTTTGTGTTCAACTAGGAATGGCTAACCCAAATACCCTACTTCTCCCTCTTCGTGCTTGCACACCTGCACCTTGCAAAGGTATAAAAACCTTCGGAAAATTAGACTCGGGGCTGCTCAGACTCCTGTCAAGAGGGGCGACACACCCTGCTGAGGAAATAAAACTTTTTCTGTTGAACTTGCCGACGGTGTGAGTTGTTTTTTTCTGGGAATGGACAGCCGCTACAACATTTCCAGGAGCACTGAGCTCCGACTGCCACTGTCTGTGACTGTATAGAAAGGAGACCACCGGTACAGGAGTGCTCTCCCCAGAACTAGAGAATTTCTGATTTCTCTAGGGCAGGGGTCCTTCAACTCTTTAAAGAGGGACCAGTTCACTGTCCCTCCGACCCATTGGAGTGCCGGACTATAGTTTCAAAAACAACTATGAACAAATTCCAAGGCACACTGCACACATCTTATTTTGAAGTTAAAAACAAACCAACAAACGGGGCACAAACACATGGCTGACAGGATCAATGTCCTCGGCTGTGCCCATGTGGCCCACAGGCTGTCGTTTGAGGACCCCTGCTCTAGGCACTCACAAAGAGCACGCGGTTTCAACCCTAAAACCTGGAGACTCTGCAATTTGTTTAAAGTTGATTGGGTAGAAGGAGTCCCCGATGGGCCCACGCAAGACTCGTTTTCCCTCACCCTACTCCTCAGAGGTCATAATTCTGCTATGGGCAACCAGGACATCCCGATCTGATCTCTGACATGGATGTGTGGATTGACATGGCCACTAATAAGCCAGCATCTATAAAAGACTTGCTCCCTCCCCCAACAGAAAGGGTTCTTGTTTCCATGAGTTCAGGAAACATGGCATGACCAGAAAAACAACTGGTCCAAGTTACTAAAACCACCAAGGTGGAGGCCGTCCCTCCCCTCCCCATCCCCATCCCTGTCGTCTTTATACCACTTTGCAGGAGGACCGGGGGAGCAGGAGAGCTGGCTTAGGACCCATTGGGACCGCTGCCTGCCTATCAGTTCCCGGGGGCCAGAGAGAGATATACAACCCTCTTTAAATTCACCCCACAACACGTGCACTAGGGCTGGCATGTCTGCTCAACCCCCGAGAAGGATCACTCGGCAGCTGCAGTCTCTGCTTAAGGCAAGCAGCCCCAACACCTGGGGAAGACCCCCGAGTCTCTCTTTGGGTACATGTCCCCTTTTCTTCCAGGGATTACATCATTGGAGTCAACAAAATCCCCTTTTCTGACAAACCACAAGGTCTGATTTCTTTGCTAGACAAGCTTTTACACATGCATCAGCCCACCTCAGACAACTGCCAGCCACTTCTCCAGGTGCTGGTCACAACAGAGGAACAGGAGCCCTTCCAGACAGAGGCCCAGAAAGCAGTCAATAGACCTGATGGTAAGCCAGCTGGCACTCCCCGCTTGAGAGAAACTCTTTTTGCCACTGCACGAACAATGGGGGACCCAAACTCCTAGTAAGGCCCCGAGGGCCTCGCCAGGTAGCACCAGGTTCTCTAGCAGGGCCTCCGCGGGACAGCTAGGAAACCTATGCATTTACCTAAGGTCAGTGAGAATTTTCAGGGTCCTACCTTTCTAGAGTGGCTAATGGAAGCCTGCGGGCTGTATACCCCTTTTGATCCAGAGGCCCTCGAGAACAAGAGGGCAAAAGTATTGCCTGTATTACTCAGCCCGCCTCAGACATGATAAAGAAATGGGAAGCATATCAAGGGAACAATCTTAGTGATTTGGTAGAAGTGCCTTAGAGGTTGTATCACAATACAGAGGACCCTACCACGACAGAGACAAAGAAATAGCTAAAATACTAGGAATTGCTATGAGACACACTAGAGAATCAGGAAAAGAGATCATGGCCCCCTCACGGAGAGACTGACCTGTGGCACCGCCAAGTCCCGAGGAAAAAGGATCCATGTGCCTGCTACAGAAAAGGCAGACATTGGAAAAACCACTGCATTGAAAACCCCAGGAGAGACGGACAATCCTCCACTAGAGAGGACGGGCCTCGTCCTCGCCTAGAGAAACCCAAGCGAGAGACAATAATGCTTGAGGAAGCTGAAGGAAGGTGTCAGGGCTCTGTTTTACTGACCCCAGGATTCCAGTAAATGTCTTGGAGAACACAGGGGCCATCTTCTCGGGTTCAAAAAAGAGAACGGGCACATTGTCAAAGGAAAGATTTAAATTACTGTCAGCATATGATTGCTTCCAAAGATAACGCACACCAGAAGGTTTGCATGGAGACTGGGGGGCTTGCCAAGCCATCAAGGTGAAAAATGTCTCTCTGTCCTTTTTTCGCAGTTGGCCACATGGTTTTCATGGCACTGGCTCCCGGCTCGGCTGTTGAGCCAGTGAAACTCTTTTGAGCAGGAGTTGAGGTGGCCGGTGAACATCAGCGGCAGGACAAAATCGTCCTGTTTCAATACGAAGCCACCTATATCACCTCTTGGACATTATCATTGTCCTGGGCTCTGAATCACCAGCCCAGATGTAGAATGCGCCTGACAGGTACCTATTGTTTGAATGAGGCTCTGGTTAACCCCTCTCGGTAACTTAGTGGCATGGGAGTCTGGACAAGGGACTACCTTTACTTTCCAGATGAGAAAACTCACTCAAAAAGACAAAGGTATTGACCCACAGGAACACAACTGGTTAACAACAAAGCCATATTCCCAACCAGTGTCTGGAGCCAGAGCTCGGAGGCCCTCATGCCTGTGCCCAGCTGAGCAGTCACTCTCTCCTGAACCTTCCAAAGATCTGAGCAGATCCTTCCCCCTCCCCATCCAGAATATGTTTTTTCATAGGATGGCGTGGATCTGCAGCTCTGGGAGAGGGACATATCTCATGGGAACACACGGAGCAGATGAAGGGGGAGGAGGGGAGAGTGGAGCCCATCTTGGCCCACCAGGCCTGGAGGATGATGTTCCCAATCAGAGAAGCCATTCCACATAGAAGACCACATGGCCAGCCCCACGATGAGACACGACGTCCCTCAAAGACCCATAGCCCTAGAAGGGACAACACTGGAGACACAGTGTGGGAATTGCAGCGACCTGATCCCACCACAGCGAAGCATAACACTAAGGGGGTGCAGCAGAAGAGCAAGGAAATGGAGCAGCAAGGTGCCCAAGGAATGCCAAAGGAGGCCTTTGGGGGCAGGACTTGGTGCCCGCACACACTGGTCTGGAAAACACTCCTAAGGCCAACAAACAGTCCGTAAACTGACTATGAGCTTTCCTGTCTTGATGAGTTGTGTTTTCTTTTATGGTCATTGGATTTTGGCTGTTTTCTTTCTTTTGGTGCATGCTTTTGCTCTGTCTTGTGTTTGTGCATGTTATTACCTCTACTGTATGTCTCAAAAGAGATGCTGGATGAACAATCTCAGGAGAGAAAAAGGGGGCCCAACACTTCTGGGGGTCCACGAGAGAAAGGGAGTTGGGGGGAAAGGGAGTGGTGTTAAGAAAGCCAGAGACAGGGGAACAACAAGTAGATACAAATCCGTGGTGAGGGCGATGTAGGAAGCCTGGTAGGGCGTGACCAAGGGTAAAGGAACCAAGAGGAATGACTGAAACCCAAATGAAGACTGAGCATGGCAGTGGGCACAAGAGGGAGATGAAGGGGAATAGCAGAACGACCTAAGAAGCATTGGCGATTTAGAGAGGTCTAAATAAAGGCACGAACTTATGTAAATATATGTATCTGTGAGCATAGGGAAATAGCCCTATGTCCATATTTTTATAGGTTTCGTATTAAGGTAGCAGATGGCCTTTTGGCCTGCACTCAAGTACGATCTCAATGCAAGAATACTTGGTACTATTACATTGGCATTCCATAATGCTCACCTTCCCGACACGATCACTGAAGACTAAGTGGTTGCATAAGCAATTGTGATCAAGAAAGATGATGGTGCCAAGCTATCAAAAATTTTGGCAGCTGAGGTCTTAAAGGCTTGAAGGGTAAGTGAGCGGCCATCTAGCTCAGAAGCAACAAAGCCCACAGGGAGTAAGCCTACCAGCCTGTGGGATCAGGAGGATTCAAAGGGACCTGGCACCATCAGTACAAAAAAATCTTATCATTGCGAATGAGCGGGGAGTGCTGGGTAGAGACCCAAAGCCCATTTGCAGTCCACTGGACATTCCCTTAAGAAAGGTCTCGGGGACAAGACGAGCCAAGACAGGGTGCGAGACAGCAACAATGAAACACAACTTTCCTCTAGCTCCGCAATGTTTCCTCTCCCCTCACTATCAAGATCCCAATTATAACTTACAAATCTGGCTAGACCAGACAATGTGCACTGGGAAAGATAGGAAGTGGAAAGACAGGGAATTCTTGGCAGATGAGCCCTTGAGGACCAGTGTTATGAATGGAGATACTGGGAGGGTGGAGGGACGGTAGGTTGCATGGGGGGGCGGGGGGGAACAAATTACAAGGATCTACATTTAACCTCAAAAGATAAAGGGGTGAAGGGGGGATATCAGACAGTGCAAGATATGACCAAATAATAATTAGTAAATTATCAAGGATTTGTGAGAGAGGGGTAGTGAGAAGGGGTGGGGAATGAGGAGCTGAGGCCAGGGGCTTGGGTGGAGAGAAGATATTTTGAGAATAATGAGCGCAATGAATGTCCAAATGTGCTTTATAAGATTGATGTATGCACGGATTGGGGTTATTGTTGTATGAACCCCTAATAAAAGGAGGGAAAAAAAGACTCTGGCAGAGGGCTGATGCTAGCATGATCTCAGGCTGGATTAGACCAGTAAAAGCAGGTACTGGAGTCACCTCACCCTCTGTCTATTCCTGTGTGAGCCACGAAGCTCAGGTCCACAGCCCTGGCAGCTGGACAGTGAGAGAGGCGGGGCTCTGATTTCATTCCACAAGGGGAATGGCCCTACTGTCCTGCAGGGCCCAACCTCCTGTGTAGTGCTGCTCTCTGGGGCAGCTCTTTCATGGAGCCCACACCATGGGAGCTCTACAATTCATGGGGGATTGGCAAAAGCCTCTGCTCATGCACACACACCACCCCCTAGGTGGAGGACCTCGGGGAACAAAGCCTGAGGCAGACACCAAGCCCACTAACTGATCCTGTAAGAGATAGAATCAGGATCCCGAAACTGGCAACTGGGAGTAAGAGGCAGCATCACTGGGTCCCAGCCCCTGCCACTGCCATCTCCAAGGAGTGACATTCCCAAACAGAGGGTTTTCCAAAGGCACTGTCAGGACTGTGGAATGAGCAGCTCATTTGTGGACATGGATACTATGTGATCCAGATGTACTACCTCCTCCGTTCCAGTCAGCGGAGACTGAAAACCCTGCCAAGCAGAGAGCCATGCATCTGAACAGTATCCACCAGTCACTCATGTCCAGTCCTGCTGCCTCTAAAGAGCTTTCCTGGGTTGGTCAGATCTCTCTGGGGACAGATATCCCTCTGTCCTTGGTTCTGCGTGAGAAAGAATTCACGCCAGAGCCTGGTTTGTGATCCAAGTGAGGTTTAGGAGAGAGCTAGGGAGGGGTGGTGGGCAACCCTGGTCGATCCCAGTGGCTGAATTGAATATACTTGGCCTACGTGGGTCGAGGCAGGTGCAGCGCCCACCTAGGTGTACCTGCCCTTCCTGGCCGGAAACCTGGACCTCTGAGCACACACAGTGTGCCACTCCTTCCTGGGCCGCTAACTGGGCCCTCTGAGCATGTGTAATGGACACCCCAGTCCCTATGCTAGCTACCTAACATTTACACCCTGAAGAGATATGGACCCAAATCTCTGGGGTACTGGGCGACGACATCTCTAGCTACTTCCTGCTGGCAAAATGGGCGATGTGGGGCTTTGGGTCCACACCCTTCCTGCTCTGCTGGGAGGGGTTGTGCAATCAGGGCTAGGATGGATAAGGTTGAAGTGGTCCAGGAGATGGTGGTCCTGGAGCTGGCACACTTGGATTACGGGCCTTGGTAACTTGAGAATTTCTGGAAAAACCAACAAAAGGACAAAGGGGTGAACACTTTAACTGAGACAAGGCTAGAATTGTGAGGTGGAAGTGCCCTTGAAAGTAGGTGAGTATCACAGGAAGTAAGTAAAAACCTTAGTGTTATCAGGCATGTGTGTTTGTTCATTCTAAGGACAGGCACGGGGGTAAAAGCGTTCACAAATTCCCCTAGGAGGGTCCAAAGTTTGGGCACTACTGGGTGCAGTGGGATCACTGCTTCATTTATGATCCTAAGGTCTTGGACCTACTTATAAGAAACATCCTTCTTTTTAACCCAATAACGCCTCAATTTTAAATTTGGGGGCAAAAAATTTTTTGTTTGGATTCATTACTTTCATAGTTATCAATATAGATCCATATATATTCATTTCTTAAATGTTACGGAAGGTCTTGCTCGGCGTTATAGGGTTAAATTGTAATATTGGGATACTACAGGCGGAGTCAACAGGGATCAAAAGTAGAGTAACTGCCTGTGTCATTTTTAATTTTCTTGGGTTCCATATGAGCATAAGGCTTGTAAATTACCCGGGGACCAAATTCCCCTGGTGCCTCTACTACGGGTAGAATGTTTAGGGAGGTTTCAGGGCTGGGAAAATAGTAACCTAAAGTCCAGGATCCCTTAGGGCAGGGGTCCTCAAATTGTTTACACAGAGGGCCAGTTCACTGTCCCTCCCACCGTTGGAGGGCCAGACTATCGTTTTTAAAAAAAAAAAATGAACAAATTCCTATGCACACTGCAAGAGTCGGCTGCTGAGCAGGACAGGCAGTGGCAGCAAAACACCCTGAGGGTGGGATAAATGGCAGCGGGCCACATGTGCCCCAAGGGCCACAGTTTGAGGACGCCTGCCTTAGGGGTTCCTGGGTGCACGGGGGATGAAGGTCTCCTATTGCTCCTCAAGAGGAGAAATGCTCTAAGTTCTGGCATCTCCGCCCACTTTCCCATCACTCTATAGAACTGTTCCAGGTGAATCACGGTTGGAAGGGAAAGTGTACCATTCTCTGGCCACCATTCTCCTTTCTCAAAAAGATATTGTGGCCAAATAGAGTTCCAAAGTGAATCTATCAGCTTTTGTGCGCCCAGCCTCTGTGTATCAACTCTATCCCAATTGGACAGGATTCATGCAAGGGGGCAATTCCTGAGCATCAATCTGCTAAGTCCCATCTAGAAAGCACAAAACAAGGAGGCGATTGACAGCTTGCTGCCTCCCGGTCAATAACCCCGCTTGAGAGTGCACCCCTGGGTTGCCCTGAATCTGATGCCTCAGGCAGATGCCACAGCCCGAGGGAAGGGGTCAAAGACCAGTCGCTGAGGGCGACTTTAGGTCTAACCATTTTTCTGGACTACAGGCTAGGAGGACTACTGCTTGGGATGGCCCCACGGCCCTGCAAGACGCCTGCTGGCGGGGCAGACGCTCAAATCTCAGAAGGGAAGGGAACCTTAAGGGAAAATGGAATTTCTGGCTGGAACATCATGGCAGGGGAGCTGGGTATTAAGGAAGAGCTGTCCCCCAAAGTGCCTAAAGCAGCATCACTGAAAGCGTAAAGGGAACACTAATTCCGGCTAGGCTTCCGAACGCCATTGGCCTAAGCCTGGGCAACGGAAAACCAGCCTGTAACAAGGAACCAACCTAAACTGGTAGAACACTAGCCCTATAACGCCTCCAGTTTTAAATTCAGGAAATAATTTTTTTTGTTTTTATTCTTTACTTTCATAGCTATCAATATAGATGGCATTCAAAATATATTTAAAAGATATAAAATGTTCAATGGTTTTTAAATGTAACCAAATGGTCACATTTATAATTTATAATTTGGGTACCAGATACGTTTTAATTCAATATGATGACAATTTCGTGCTCGGCGTTATAGGGCTAGAGCAGCTTGTTTGAAAAGCCAGGAGAAAGGTAAGGGAATGGAGGGGAAAAGGGAAACATTTGGCTCCCGGGACAAGGCAGGGCTAACTCCCAGGCCTCCTCACCCAGCTCCCTAGGCAGCACCCTTCCACATGTTTGGACTGGTGGGTGCCTTCTTGGCCAGGGTCATAGACCCTGTTTCCCTTCGGCCACAATGGCGGCTATGTGGGATCTCTGGGAAAAGCTTAAACAGCCTTGACAAGAGTGAAGCCATTTGGGGCTGACAGAAGCCACCATGAAAAGAAAATAAAGTAGCTATGAACTGTCAATAAACCAGCTGATATTGGGGAGGTAGGCTGTGCAGACTTAGTCCAAGGGAATGTCACCAAAGAAATGGATGATCGGAAGGCTTGCAAGAATGACCAGAGCCTTTGTGTTCAACTAGGAATGGCTAACCCAAATACCCTACTTCTCCCTCTTCGTGCTTGCACACCTGCATCTTGCAAAGGTATAAAAACCTTCGGAAAATTAGACTCGGGGCTGCTCAGACTCCTGTCAAGAGGGGTGACACACCCTGCTGAGGAAATAAAACTTTTTCTGTTGAACTTGCCGACGGTGTGAGTTGTTTTTTTCTGGGAATGGACAGCCGCTACAACATTTCCAGGAGCACTGAGCTCCGACTGCCACTGTCTGTGCCTGTATAGAAAGGAGACCACCGGTACAGGAGTGCTCTCCCCAGAACTAGAGAATTTCTGATTTCTCTAGGGCAGGGGTCCTTCAACTCTTTAAAGAGGGACCAGTTCACTGTCCCTCCGACCCATTGGAGTGCCGGACTATAGTTTCAAAAACAACTATGAACAAATTCCAAGGCACACTGCACACATCTTATTTTGAAGTTAAAAACAAACCAACAAACGGGGCACAAACACATGGCTGACAGGATCAATGTCCTCGGCTGTGCCCATGTGGCCCACAGGCTGTCGTTTGAGGACCCCTGCTCTAGGCACTCACAAAGAGCACGCGGTTTCAACCCTAAAACCTGGAGACTCTGCAATTTGTTTAAAGTTGATTGGGTAGAAGGAGTCCCCGATGGGCCCACGCAAGACTCGTTTTCCCTCACCCTACTCCTCAGAGGTCATAATTCTGCTATGGGCAACCAGGACATCCCGATCTGATCTCTGACATGGATGTGTGGATTGACATGGCCACTAATAAGCCAGCATCTATAAAAGACTTGCTCCCTCCCCCAACAGAAAGGGTTCTTGTTTCCATGAGTTCAGGAAACATGGCATGACCAGAAAAACAACTGGTCCAAGTTACTAAAACCACCAAGGTGGAGGCCGTCCCTCCCCTCCCCATCCCCCTCCCTGTCGTCTTTATACCACTTTGCAGGAGGACCGGGGGAGCAGGAGAGCTGGCTTAGGACCCATTGGGACCGCTGCCTGCCTATCAGTTCCCGGGGGCCAGAGAGAGATATACAACCCTCTTTAAATTCACCCCACAACACGTGCACTAGGGCTGGCATGTCTGCTCAACCCCCGAGAAGGATCACTCGGCAGCTGCAGTCTCTGCTTAAGGCAAGCAGCCCCAACACCTGGGGAAGACCCCCGAGTCTCTCTTTGGGTACATGTCCCCTTTTCTTCCAGGGATTACATCATTGGAGTCAACAAAATCCCCTTTTCTGACAAACCACAAGGTCTGATTTCTTTGCTAGACAAGCTTTTACACATGCATCAGCCCACCTCAGACAACTGCCAGCCACTTCTCCAGGTGCTGGTCACAACAGAGGAACAGGAGCCCTTCCAGACAGAGGCCCAGAAAGCAGTCAATAGACCTGATGGTCAGCCAGCTGGCACTCCCCGCTTGAGAGAAACTCTTTTTGCCACTGCACGAACAATGGGGGACCCAAACTCCTAGTAAGGCCCCGAGGGCCTCGCCAGGTAGCACCAGGTTTTCTAGCAGGGCCTCCGCGGGACAGCTAGGAAACCTATGCATTTACCTAAGGTCAGTGAGAATTTTCAGGGTCCTACCTTTCTAGAGTGGCTGATGGAAGCCTGCGGGCTGTATACCCCTTTTGATCCAGAGGCCCTCGAGAACAAGAGGGCAAAAGTATTGCCTGTATTACTCAGCCCGCCTCAGACATGATAAAGAAATGGGAAGCATATCAAGGGAACAATCTTAGTGATTTGGTAGAAGTGCCTTAGAGGTTGTATCACAATACAGAGGACCCTACCACGACAGAGACAAAGAAATAGCTAAAATACTAGGAATTGCTATGAGACACACTAGAGAATCAGGAAAAGAGATCATGGCCCCCTCACGGAGAGACTGACCTGTGGCACCGCCAAGTCCCGAGGAAAAAGGATCCATGTGCCTGCTACAGAAAAGGCAGACATTGGAAAAACCACTGCATTGAAAACCCCAGGAGAGACGGACAATCCTCCACTAGAGAGGACGGGCCTCGTCCTCGCCTAGAGAAACCCAAGCGAGAGACAATAATGCTTGAGGAAGCTGAAGGAAGGTGTCAGGGCTCTGTTTTACTGACCAAAGGATCCCAGTAAATGTCTTGGAGAACACAGGGGCCATCTACTCGGGTTCAAAAAAGAGAACGGGCACATTGTCAAAGGAAAGATTTAAATTACTGTCAGCATATGATTGCTTCCAAAGATAACGCACACCAGAAGGTTTGCATGGAGACTGGGGGGCTTGCCAAGCCATCAAGGTGAAAAATGTCTCTCTGTCCTTTTTTCGCAGTTGGCCACATGGTTTTCATGGCACTGGCTCCCGGCTCGGCTGTTGAGCCAGTGAAACTCTTTTGAGCAGGAGTTGAGGTGGCCGGTGAACATCAGCGGCGGACAAAATCGTCCTGTTTCAATACGAAGCCACCTATATCACCTCTTGGACATTATCATTGTCCTGGGCTCTGAATCACCAGCCCAGATGTAGAATGCGCCTGACAGGTACCTATTGTTTGAATGAGGCTCTGGTTAACCCCTCTCGGTAACTTAGTGGCATGGGAGTCTGGACAAGGGACTACCTTTACTTTCCAGATGAGAAAACTCACTCAAAAAGACAAAGGTATTGACCCACAGGAACACAACTGGTTAACAACAAAGCCATATTCCCAACCAGTGTCTGGAGCCAGAGCTCGGAGCCCCACATGCCTGTGCCCAGCTGAGCAGTCACTCTCTCCTGAACCTTCCAAAGATCTGAGCAGATCCTTCCCCCTCCCCATCCAGAATATGTTTTTTCATAGGATGGCGTGGATCTGCAGCTCTGGGAGAGGGACATATCTCATGGGAACACACGGAGCAGATGAAGGGGGAGGAGGGGAGAGTGGAGCCCATCTTGGCCCACCAGGCCTGGAGGATGATGTTCCCACTCAGAGAAGCCATTCCACATAGAAGACCACATGGCCAGCCCCACGATGAGACACGACGTCCCTCAAAGACCCATAGCCCTAGAAGGGACAACACTGGAGACACAGTGTGGGAATTGCAGCGACCTGATCCCACCACAGCGAAGCATAACACTAAGGGGGTGCAGCAGAAGCGCAAGGAAATGGAGCAGCAAGGTGCCCAAGGAATGCCAAAGGAGGCCTTTGGGGGCAGGACTTGGTGCCCGCACACACTGGACTGGAAAACACTCCTAAGGCCAACAAACAGTCCGTAAACTGACTATGAGCTTTCCTGTCTTGATGAGTTGTGTTTTCTTTTATGGTCATTGGATTTTGGCTGTTTTCTTTCTTTTGGTGCATGCTTTTGCTCTGTCTTGTGTTTGTGCATGTTATTACCTCTACTGTATGTCTCAAAAGAGATGCTGGATGAACAATCTCAGGAGAGAAAAAGGTGGCCCAACACTTCTGGGGGTCCACGAGAGAAAGGGAATTGGGGGGAAAGGGAGTGGTGTTAAGAAAGCCAGAGACAGGGGAACAACAAGTAGATACAAATCCGTGGTGAGGGCGATGTAGGAAGCCTGGTAGGGCGTGACCAAGGGTAAAGGAACCAAGAGGAATGACTGAAACCCAAATGAAGACTGAGCATGGCAGTGGGCACAAGAGGGAGATGAAGGGGAATAGCAGAGCGACCTAAGAAGCATTGGCGATTTAGAGAGGTCTAAATAAAGGCACGGACTTATGTAAATATATGTATCTGTGAGCATAGGGAAATAGCCCTATGTCCATATTTTTATAGGTTTCGTATTAAGGTAGCAGATGGCCTTTTGGCCTGCACTCAAGTACGATCTCAATGCAAGAATACTTGGTACTATTACATTGGCATTCCATAATGCTCACCTTCCCGACACGATCACTGAAGACTAAGTGGTTGCATAAGCAATTGTGATCAAGAAAGATGATGGTGCCAAGCTATCAAAAATTTTGGCAGCTGAGGTCTTAAAGGCTTGAAGGGTAAGCGAGCGGCCATCTAGCTCAGAAGCAACAAAGCCCACAGGGAGTAAGCCTACCAGCCTGTGGGATCAGGAGGATTCAAAGGGACCTGGCACCATCAGTACAAAAAAATCTTATCATTGCGAATGAGCGGGGAGTGCTGGGTAGAGACCCAAAGCCCATTTGCAGTCCACTGGACATTCCCTTAAGAAAGGCCTCGGGGACAAGACGAGCCAAGACAGGGTGCGAGACAGCAACAATGAAACACAACTTTCCTCTAGCTCCGCAATGTTTCCTCTCCCCTCACTATCAAGATCCCAATTATAACTTACAAATCTGGCTAGACCAGACAATGTGCACTGGGAAAGATAGGAAGTGGAAAGACAGGGAATTCTTGGCAGATGAGCCCTTGAGGACCAGTGTTATGAATGGAGATACTGGGAGGGTGGAGGGACGGTAGGTTGGATGGGGGGCCGGGGGGGAACAAATTACAAGGATCTACATTTAACCTCAAAGATAAAGGGGTGAAGGGGGGATATCAGACAGTGCAAGATATGACCAAATAATAATTAGTAAATTATCAAGGATTTGTGAGAGAGGGGTAGTGAGAAGGGGTGGGGAATGAGGAGCTGAGGCCAGGGGCTTGGGTGGAGAGAAGATATTTTGAGAATAATGAGCGCAATGAATGTCCAAATGTGCTTTATAAGATTGATGTATGCACGGATTGGGGTTATTGTTGTATGAACCCCTAATAAAAGGAGGGAAAAAAAGACTCTGGCAGAGGGCTGATGCTAGGATGATCTCAGGCTGGATTAGACCAGCAAAAGCAGGTACTGGAGTCACCTCACCCTCTGTCTATTCCTGTGTGAGCCACGAAGCTCAGGTCCACAGCCCTGGCAGCTGGACAGTGAGAGAGGCGGGGCTCTGATTTCATTCCACAAGGGGAATGGCCCTACTGTCCTGCAGGGCCCAACCTCCTGTGTAGTGCTGCTCTCTGGGGCAGCTCTTTCATGGAGCCCACACCATGGGAGCTCTACAATTCATGGGGGATTGGCAAAAGCCTCTGCTCATGCACACACACCACCCCCTAGGTGGAGGACCTCGGGGAACAAAGCCTGAGGCAGACACCAAGCCCACTAACTGATCCTGTAAGAGATAGAATCAGGATCCCGAAACTGGCAACTGGGAGTAAGAGGCAGCATCACTGGGTCCCAGCCCCTGCCACTGCCATCTCCAAGGAGTGACATTCCCAAACAGAGGGTTTTCCAAAGGCACTGTCAGGACTGTGGAATGAGCAGCTCATTTGTGGACATGGATACTATGTGATCCAGATGTACTACCTCCTCCGTTCCAGTCAGCAGAGACTGAAAACTCTGCCAAGCAGAGAGCCATGCATCTGAACAGTATCCACCAGTCACTCATGTCCAGTCCTGCTGCCTCTAAAGAGCTTTCCTGGGTTGGTCAGATCTCTCTGGGGACAGATATCCCTCTGTCCTTGGTTCTGCGTGAGAAAGAATTCACGCCAGAGCCTGGTTTGTGATCCAAGTGAGGTTTAGGAGAGAGCTAGGGAGGGGTGGTGGGCAACCCTGGTCGATCCCAGTGGCTGAATTGAATATACTTGGCCTACGTGGGTCGAGACAGGTGCAGCGCCCACCTAGGTGTACCTGCCCTTCCTGGCCGGAAACCTGGACCTCTGAGCACGCACAGTGTGCCACTCCTTCCTGGGCCGCTAACTGGGCCCTCTGAGCATGTGTAATGGACACCCCAGTCCCTATGCTAGCTACCTAACATTTACACCCTGAAGAGATATGGACCCAAATCTCTGGGGTACTGGGCGACGACATCTCTAGCTACTTCCTGCTGGCAAAATGGGCGATGTGGGGCTTTGGGTCCACACCCTTCCTGCTCTGCTGGGAGGGGTTGTGCAATCAGGGCTAGGATGGATAAGGTTGAAGTGGTCCAGGAGATGGTGGTCCTGGAGCTGGCACACTTGGATTACGGGCCTTGGTAACTTGAGAATTTCTGGGAAAACCAACAAAAGGACAAAGGGGTGAACACTTTAACTGAGACAAGGCTAGAATTGTTAGGTGGAAGTGCCCTTGAACGTAGGTGAGTATCACAGGAAGTAAGTAAAAACCTTAGTGTTATCAGGCATGTGTGTTTGTTCATTCTAAGGACAGGCACGGGGGTAAAAGCGTTCACAAATTCCCCTAGGAGGGTCCAAAGTTTGGGCACCACTGGGTGCAGTGGGATCACTGCTTCATTTATGATCCTAAGGTCTTGGACCTACTTATAAGAAACATCCTTCTTTTTAACCCTATAACGCCTCAATTTTAAATTTGGGGGCAAAAAAATTTTTGTTTGGATTCATTACTTTCATAGTTATCAATATAGATCCATATATATTCATTTCTTAAATGTTACGGAAGGTCTTGCTCGGCGTTATAGGGTTAAATTGTAATATTGGGACACTACAGGCGGAGTCAACAGGGATCAAAAGTAGAGTAACTGCCTGTGTCATTTTTAATTTTCTTGGGTTCCATATGAGCATAAGGCTTGTAAATTACCCGGGGACCAAATTCCCCTGGTGCCTCTACTACGGGTAGAATGTTTAGGGAGGTTTCAGGGCTGGGAAAATAGTAACCTAAAGTCCAGGATCCCTTAGGGCAGGGGTCCTCAAATTGTTTACACAGAGGGCCAGTTCACTGTCCCTCCCACCGTTGGAGGGCCAGACTATCGTTTTTAAAAAAAAAAAAATGAACAAATTCCTATGCACACTGCAAGAGTCGGCTGCTGAGCAGGACAGGCAGTGGCAGCAAAACACCCTGAGGGTGGGATAAATGGCAGCGGGCCACATGTGCCCCAAGGGCCACAGTTTGAGGACGCCTGCCTTAGGGGTTCCTGGGTGCACGGGGGATGAAGGTCTCCTATTGCTCCTCAAGAGGAGAAATGCTCTAAGTTCTGGCATCTCCGCCCACTTTCCCATCACTCTATAGAACTGTTCCAGGTGAATCACGGTTGGAAGGGAAAGTGTACCATTCTCTGGCCACCATTCTCCTTTCTCAAAAAGATATTGTGGCCAAATAGAGTTCCAAAGTGAATCTATCAGCTTTTGTTCGCCCAGCCTCTGTGTATCAACTCTATCCCAATTGGACAGGATTCATGCAAGGGGGCAATTCCTGAGCATCAAGCTGCTAAGTCCCATCTAGAAAGCACAAAACAAGGAGGCGATTGACAGCTTGCTGCCTCCCGGTCAATAACCCCGCTTGAGAGTGCACCCCTGGGTTGCCCTGAATCTGATGCCTCAGGCAGATGCCACAGCCCGAGGGAAGGGGTCAAAGACCAGTCGCTGAGGGCGACTTTAGGTCTAACCATTTTTCTGGACTACAGGCTAGGAGGACTACTGCTTGGGATGGCCCCACGGCCCTGCAAGACGCCTGCTGGCGGGGCAGACGCTCAAATCTCAGAAGGGAAGGGAACCTTAAGGGAAATTGGAATTTCTGGCTGGAACATCATGGCAGTGGAGCTGGGTATTAAGGAAGAGCTGTCCCCCAAAGTGCCTAAAGCAGCATCACTGAAAGCGTAAAGGGAACACTTAGTCCGGCTAGGCTTCCGAACGCCATTGGCCTAAGCCTGGGCAACGGAAAACCAGCCTGTAACAAGGAACCAACCTAAACTGGTAGAACACTAGCCCTATAACGCCTCCAGTTTTAAATTCAGGAAATAATTTTTTTTTGTTTTTATTCTTTACTTTCATAGCTATCAATATAGATGGCATTCAAAATATATTTAAAAGATATAAAATGTTCAATGGTTTTTAAATGTAACCAAATGGTCACATTTATAATTTATAATTTGGGTACCAGATACGTTTTAATTCAATATGATGACAATTTCGTGCTCGGCGTTATAGGGCTAGAGCAGCTTGTTTGAAAAGCCAGGAGAAAGGTAAGGGAATGGAGGGGAAAAGGGAAACATTTGGCTCCCGGGACAAGGCAGGGCTAACTCCCAGGCCTCCTCACCCAGCTCCCTAGGCAGCACCCTTCCACATGTTTGGACTGGTGGGTGCCTTCTTGGCCAGGGTCAAAGACCCTGTTTCCCTTCGGCCACAATGGCGGCTATGTGGGATCTCTGGGAAAAGCTTAAACAGCCTTGACAAGAGTGAAGCCATTTGGGGCTGACAGAAGCCACCATGAAAAGAAAATAAAGTAGCTATGAACTGTCAATAAACCAGCTGATATTGGGGAGGTAGGCTGTGCAGACTTAGTCCAAGGGAATGTCACCAAAGAAATGGATGATCGGAAGGCTTGCAAGAATGACCAGAGCCTTTGTGTTCAACTAGGAATGGCTAACCCAAATACCCTACTTCTCCCTCTTCGTGCTTGCACACCTGCACCTTGCAAAGGTATAAAAACCTTCGGAAAATTAGACTCGGGGCTGCTCAGACTCCTGTCAAGAGGGGTGACACACCCTGCTGAGGAAATAAAACTTTTTCTGTTGAACTTGCCGACGGTGTGAGTTGTTTTTTTCTGGGAATGGACAGCCGCTACAACATTTCCAGGAGCACTGAGCTCCGACTGCCACTGTCTGTGCCTGTATAGAAAGGAGACCACCGGTACAGGAGTGCTCTCCCCAGAACTAGAGAATTTCTGATTTCTCTAGGGCAGGGGTCCTTCAACTCTTTAAAGAGGGACCAGTTCACTGTCCCTCCGACCCATTGGAGTGCCGGACTATAGTTTCAAAAACAACTATGAACAAATTCCAAGGCACACTGCACACATCTTATTTTGAAGTTAAAAACAAACCAACAAACGGGGCACAAACACATGGCTGACAGGATCAATGTCCTCGGCTGTGCCCATGTGGCCCACAGGCTGTCGTTTGAGGACCCCTGCTCTAGGCACTCACAAAGAGCACGCGGTTTCAACCCTAAAACCTGGAGACTCTGCAATTTGTTTAAAGTTGATTGGGTAGAAGGAGTCCCCGATGGGCCCACGCAAGACTCGTTTTCCCTCACCCTACTCCTCAGAGGTCATAATTCTGCTATGGGCAACCAGGAGATCCCGATCTGATCTCTGACATGGATGTGTGGATTGACATGGCCACTAATAAGCCAGCATCTATAAAAGACTTGCTCCCTCCCCCAACAGAAAGGGTTCTTGTTTCCATGAGTTCAGGAAACATGGCATGACCAGAAAAACAACTGGTCCAAGTTACTAAAACCACCAAGGTGGAGGCCGTCCCTCCCCTCCCCATCCCCCTCCCTGTCATCTTTATACCACTTTGCAGGAGGACCGGGGGAGCAGTAGAGCTGGCTTAGGACCCATTGGGACCGCTGCCTGCCTATCAGTTCCCGGGGGCCAGAGAGAGATATACAACCCTCTTTAAATTCACCCCACAACACGTGCACTAGGGCTGGCATGTCTGCTCAACCCCCAAGAAGGATCACTCGGCAGCTGCAGTCTCTGCTTAAGGCAAGCAGCCCCAACACCTGGGGAAGACCCCCGAGTCTCTCTTTGGGTACGTGTCCCCTTTTCTTCCAGGGATTACATCATTGGAATCAACAAAGTCCCCTTTTCTGACAAACCACAAGGTCTGATTTCTTTGCTAGACAAGCTTTTACACATGCATCAGCCCACCTCAGACAACTGCCAGCCACTTCTCCAGGTGCTGGTCACAACAGAGGAACAGGAGCCCTTCCAGACAGAGGCCCAGAAAGCAGTCAATAGACCTGATGGTCAGCCAGCTGGCACTCCCCGCTTGAGAGAAACTCTTTTTGCCACTGCACGAACAATGGGGGACCCAAACTCCTAGTAAGGCCCCGAGGGCCTCACCAGGTAGCACCAGGTTCTCTAGCAGGGCCTCCGCGGGACAGCTAGGAAACCTATGCATTTACCTAAGGTCAGTGAGAATTTTCAGGGTCCTACCTTTCTAGAGTGGCTGATGGAAGCCTGCGGGCTGTATACCCCTTTTGATCCAGAGGCCCTCGAGAACAAGAAGGCAAAAGTATTGCCTGTATTACTCAGCCCGCCTCAGACATGATAAAGAAATGGGAAGCATATCAAGGGAACAATCTAAGTGATTTGGTAGAAGTGCCTTAGAGGTTGTATCACAATACAGAGGACCCTACCACGACAGAGACAAAGAAATAGCTAAAATACTAGGAATTGCTATGAGACACACTTGAGAATCAGGAAAAGAGATCATGGCCCCCTCACGGAGAGACTGACCTGTGGCACCGCCAAGTCCCGAGGAAAAAGGATCCATGTGCCTGCTACAGAAAAGGCAGACATTGGAAAAACCACTGCATTGAAAACCCCAGGAGAGACGGACAATCCTCCACTAGAGAGGACGGGCCTCGTCCTCGCCTAGAGAAACCCAAGCGAGAGACAATAATGCTTGAGGAAGCTGAAGGAAGGTGTCAGGGCTCTGTTTTACTGACCCCAGGATCCCAGTAAATGTCTTGGAGAACACAGGGGCCATCTTCTCGGGTTCAAAAAAGAGAACGGGCACATTGTCAAAGGAAATATTTAAATTACTGTCAGAATATGATTGCTTCCAAAGATAACGCACACCAGAAGGTTTGCATGGTGACTGGGGGGCTTGCCAAGCCATCAAGGTGAAAAATGTCTCTCTGTCCTTTTTTCGCAGTTGGCCACATGGTTTTCATGGCACTGGCTCCCGGTTCGGCTGTTGAGCCAGTGAAACTCTTTTGAGCAGGAGTTGAGGTGGCCGGTGAACATCAGCGGCAGGACAAAATCGTCCTGTTTCAATACGAAGCCACCTATATCACCTCTTGGACATTATCATTGTCCTGGGCTCTGAATCACCAGCCCAGATGTAGAATGCGCCTGACAGGTACCTATTGTTTGAATGAGGCTCTGGTTAACCCCTCTCGGTAACTTAGTGGCATGGGAGTCTGGACAAGGGACTACCTTTACTTTCCAGATGAGAAAACTCACTCAAAAAGACAAAGGTATTGACCCACAGGAACACAACTGGTTAACAACAAAGCCATATTCCCAACCAGTGTCTGGAGCCAGAGCTCGGAGCCCCACATGCCTGTGCCCAGCTGAGCAGTCACTCTCCCCTGAACCTTCCAAAGATCTGAGCAGATCCTTCCCCCTCCCCATCCAGAATATGTTTTTTCATAGGATGGCGTGGATCTGCAGCTCTGGGAGAGGGACATATCTCATGGGAACACACGGAGCAGATGAAGGGGGAGGAGGGGAGAGTGGAGCCCATCTTGGCCCACCAGGCCTGGAGGATGATGTTCCCACTCAGAGAAGCCATTCCACATAGAAGACCACATGGCCAGCCCCACGATGAGACACGACGTCCCTCAAAGACCCATAGCCCTAGAAGGGACAACACTGGAGACACAGTGTGGGAATTGCAGCGACCTGATCCCACCACAGCGAAGCATAACACTAAGGGGGTGCAGCAGAAGCGCAAGGAAATGGAGCAGCAAGGTGCCCAAGGAATGCCAAAGGAGGCCTTTGGGGGCAGGACTTGGTGCCCGCACACACTGGACTGGAAAACACTCCTAAGGCCAACAAACAGTCCGTAAACTGACTATGAGCTTTCCTGTCTTGATGAGTTGTGTTTTCTTTTATGGTCATTGGATTTTGGCTGTTTTCTTTCTTTTGGTGCATGCTTTTGCTCTGTCTTGTGTTTGTGCATGTTATTACCTCTACTGTATGTCTCAAAAGAGATGCTGGATGAACAATCTCAGGAGAGAAAAAGGTGGCCCAACACTTCTGGGGGTCCACGAGAGAAAGGGAATTGGGGGGAAAGGGAGTGGTGTTAAGAAAGCCAGAGACAGGGGAACAACAAGTAGATACAAATCCGTGGTGAGGGCGATGTAGGAAGCCTGGTAGGGCGTGACCAAGGGTAAAGGAACCAAGAGGAATGACTGAAACCCAAATGAAGACTGAGCATGGCAGTGGGCACAAGAGGGAGATGAAGGGGAATAGCAGAGCGACCTAAGAAGCATTGGCGATTTAGAGAGGTCTAAATAAAGGCACGGACTTATGTAAATATATGTATCTGTGAGCATAGGGAAATAGCCCTATGTCCATATTTTTATAGGTTTCGTATTAAGGTAGCAGATGGCCTTTTGGCCTGCACTCAAGTACGATCTCAATGCAAGAATACTTGGTACTATTACATTGGCATTCCATAATGCTCACCTTCCCGACACGATCACTGAAGACTAAGTGGTTGCATAAGCAATTGTGATCAAGAAAGATGATGGTGCCAAGCTATCAAAAATTTTGGCAGCTGAGGTCTTAAAGGCTTGAAGGGTAAGCGAGCGGCCATCTAGCTCAGAAGCAACAAAGCCCACAGGGAGTAAGCCTACCAGCCTGTGGGATCAGGAGGATTCAAAGGGACCTGGCACCATCAGTACAAAAAAATCTTATCATTGCGAATGAGCGGGGAGTGCTGGGTAGAGACCCAAAGCCCATTTGCAGTCCACTGGACATTCCCTTAAGAAAGGTCTCGGGGACAAGACGAGCCAAGACAGGGTGCGAGACAGCAACAATGAAACACAACTTTCCTCTAGCTCCGCAATGTTTCCTCTCCCCTCACTATCAAGATCCCAATTATAACTTACAAATCTGGCTAGACCAGACAATGTGCACTGGGAAAGATAGGAAGTGGAAAGACAGGGAATTCTTGGCAGATGAGCCCTTGAGGACCAGTGTTATGAATGGAGATACTGGGAGGGTGGAGGGACGGTAGGTTGGATGGGGGGGCGGGGGGGAACAAATTACAAGGATCTACATTTAACCTCAAAAGATAAAGGGGTGAAGGGGGGATATCAGACAGTGCAAGATATGACCAAATAATAATTAGTAAATTATCAAGGATTTGTGAGAGAGGGGTAGTGAGAAGGGGTGGGGAATGAGGAGCTGAGGCCAGGGGCTTGGGTGGAGAGAAGATATTTTGAGAATAATGAGCGCAATGAATGTCCAAATGTGCTTTATAAGATTGATGTATGCATGGATTGGGGTTATTGTTGTATGAACCCCTAATAAAAGGAGGGAAAAAAAGACTCTGGCAGAGGGCTGATGCTAGCATGATCTCAGGCTGGATTAGACCAGCAAAAGCAGGTACTGGAGTCACCTCACCCTCTGTCTATTCCTGTGTGAGCCACGAAGCTCAGGTCCACAGCCCTGGCAGCTGGACAGTGAGAGAGGCGGGGCTCTGATTTCATTCCACAAGGGGAATGGCCCTACTGTCCTGCAGGGCCCAACCTCCTGTGTAGTGCTGCTCTCTGGGGCAGCTCTTTCATGGAGCCCACACCATGGGAGCTCTACAATTCACGGGGGATTGGCAAAAGCCTCTGCTCATGCACACACACCACCCCCTAGGTGGAGGACCTCGGGGAACAAAGCCTGAGGCAGACACCAAGCCCACTAACTGATCCTGTAAGAGATAGAATCAGGATCCCGAAACTGGCAAAAGGGAGTAAGAGGCAGCATCACTGGGTCCCAGCCCCTGCCACTGCCATCTCCAAGGAGTGACATTCCCAAACAGAGGGTTTTCCAAAGGCACTGTCAGGACTGTGGAATGAGCAGCTCATTTGTGGACATGGATACTATGTGATCCAGATGTACTACCTCCTCCGTTCCAGTCAGCGGAGACTGAAAACTCTGCCAAGCAGAGAGCCATGCATCTGAACAGTATCCACCAGTCACTCATGTCCAGTCCTGCTGCCTCTAAAGAGCTTTCCTGGGTTGGTCAGATCTCTCTGGGGACAGATATCCCTCTGTCCTTGGTTCTGCGTGAGAAAGAATTCACGCCAGAGCCTGGTTTGTGATCCAAGTGAGGTTTAGGAGAGAGCTAGGGAGGGGTGGTGGGCAACCCTGGTCGATCCCAGTGGCTGAATTGAATATACTTGGCCTACGTGGGTCGAGGCAGGTGCAGCGCCCACCTAGGTGTACCTGCCCTTCCTGGCCGGAAACCTGGACCTCTGAGCACGCACAGTGTGCCACTCCTTCCTGGGCCGCTAACTGGGCCCTCTGAGCATGTGTAATGGACACCCCAGTCCCTATGCTAGCTACCTAACATTTACACCCTGAAGAGATATGGACCCAAATCTCTGGGGTACTGGGCGACGACATCTCTAGCTACTTCCTGCTGGCAAAATGGGCGATGTGGGGCTTTGGGTCCACACCCTTCCTGCTCTGCTGGGAGGGGTTGTGCAATCAGGGCTAGGATGGATAAGGTTGAAGTGGTCCAGGAGATGGTGGTCCTGGAGCTGGCACACTTGGATTACGGGCCTTGGTAACTTGAGAATTTCTGGAAAAACCAACAAAAGGACAAAGGGGTGAACACTTTAACTGAGACAAGGCTAGAATTGTGAGGTGGAAGTGCCCTTGAAAGTAGGTGAGTATCACAGGAAGTAAGTAAAAACCTTAGTGTTATCAGGCATGTGTGTTTGTTCATTCTAAGGACAGGCACGGGGGTAAAAGCGTTCACAAATTCCCCTAGGAGGGTCCAAAGTTTGGGCACTACTGGGTGCAGTGGGATCACTGCTTCATTTATGATCCTAAGGTCTTGGACCTACTTATAAGAAACATCCTTCTTTTTAACCCTATAACGCCTCAATTTTAAATTTGGGGGCAAAAAATTTTTTGTTTGGATTCATTACTTTCATAGTTATCAATATAGATCCATATATATTCATTTCTTAAATGTTACGGAAGGTCTTGCTCGGCGTTATAGGGTTAAATTGTAATATTGGGATACTACAGGCGGAGTCAACAGGGATCAAAAGTAGAGTAACTGCCTGTGTCATTTTTAATTTTCTTGGGTTCCATATGAGCATAAGGCTTGTAAATTACCCGGGGACCAAATTCCCCTGGTGCCTCTACTACGGGTAGAATGTTTAGGGAGGTTTCAGGGCTGGGAAAATAGTAACCTAAAGTCCAGGATCCCTTAGGGCAGGGGTCCTCAAATTGTTTACACAGAGGGCCAGTTCACTATCCCTCCCACCGTTGGAGGGCCAGACTATCGTTTTAAAAAAAAAAAAAAAATGAACAAATTCCTATGCACACTGCAAGAGTCGGCTGCTGAGCAGGACAGGCAGTGGCAGCAAAACACCCTGAGGGTGGGATAAATGGCAGCGGGCCACATGTGCCCCACGGGCCACAGTTTGAGGACGCCTGCCTTAGGGGTTCCTGGGTGCACGGGGGATGAAGGTCTCCTATTGCTCCTCAAGAGGAGAAATGCTCTAAGTTCTGGCATCTCCGCCCACTTTCCCATCACTCTATAGAACTGTTCCAGGTGAATCACGGTTGAAAGGGAAAGTGTACCATTCTCTGGCCACCATTCTCCTTTCTCAAAAAGATATTGTGGCCAAATAGAGTTCCAAAGTGAATCTATCAGCTTTTGTGCACCCAGCCTCTGTGTATCAACTCTATCCCAATTGGACAGGATTCATGCAAGGGGGCAATTCCTGAGCATCAATCTGCTAAGTCCCATCTAGAAAGCACAAAACAAGGAGGCGATTGACAGCTTGCTGCCTCCCGGTCAAAAACCCCGCTTGAGAGTGCACCCCTGGGTTGCCCTGAATCTGATGCCTCAGGCAGATGCCACAGCCCGAGGGAAGGGGTCAAAGACCAGTCGCTGAGGGCGACTTTAGGTCTAACCATTTTTCTGGACTACAGGCTAGGAGGACTACTGCTTGGGATGGCCCCACGGCCCTGCAAGACGCCTGCTGGCGGGGCAGACGCTCAAATCTCAGAAGGGAAGGGAACCTTAAGGGAAATTGGAATTTCTGGCTGGAACATCATGGCAGGGGAGCTGGGTATTAAGGAAGAGCTGTCCCCCAAAGTGCCTAAAGCAGCATCACTGAAAGCGTAAAGGGAACACTTAGTTCGGCTAGGCTTCCGAACGCCATTGGCCTAAGCCTGGGCAACGGAAAACCAGCCTGTAACAAGGAACCAACCTAAACTGGTAGAACACTAGCCCTATAACGCCTCCAGTTTTAAATTCAGGAAATAATTTTTTTTGTTTTTATTCTTTACTTTCATAGCTATCAATATAGATGGCATTCAAAATATATTTAAAAGATATAAAATGTTCAATGTTTTTTAAATGTAACCAAATGGTCACATTTATAATTTATAATTTGGGTACCAGATACGTTTTAATTCAATATGATGACAATTTCGTGCTCGGCGTTATAGGGCTAGAGCAGCTTGTTTGAAAAGCCAGGAGAAAGGTAAGGGAATGGAGGGGAAAAGGGAAACATTTGGCTCCCGGGACAAGGCAGGGCTAACTCCCAGGCCTCCTCACCCAGCTCCCTAGGCAGCACCCTTCCACATGTTTGGACTGGTGGGTGCCTTCTTGGCCAGGGTCAAAGACCCTGTTTCCCTTCGGCCACAATGGCGGCTATGTGGGATCTCTGGGAAAAGCTTAAACAGCCTTGACAAGAGTGAAGCCATTTGGGGCTGACAGAAGCCACCATGAAAAGAAAATAAAGTAGCTATGAACTGTCAATAAACCAGCTGATATTGGGGAGGTAGGCTGTGCAGACTTAGTCCAAGGGAATGTCACCAAAGAAATGGATGATCGGAAGGCTTGCAAGAATGACCAGAGCCTTTGTGTTCAACTAGGAATGGCTAACCCAAATACCCTACTTCTCCCTCTTCGTGCTTGCACACCTGCACCTTGCAAAGGTATAAAAACCTTCGGAAAATTAGACTCGGGGCTGCTCAGACTCCTGTCAAGAGGGGTGACACACCCTGCTGAGGAAATAAAACTTTTTCTGTTGAACTTGCCGACGGTGTGAGTTGTTTTTTTCTGGGAATGGACAGCCGCTACAACATTTCCAGGAGCACTGAGCTCCGACTGCCACTGTCTGTGCCTGTATAGAAAGGAGACCACCGGTACAGGAGTGCTCTCCCCAGAACTAGAGAATTTCTGATTTCTCTAGGGCAGGGGTCCTTCAACTCTTTAAAGAGGGACCAGTTCACTGTCCCTCCGACCCATTGGAGTGCCGGACTATAGTTTCAAAAACAACTATGAACAAATTCCAAGGCACACTGCACACATCTTATTTTGAAGTTAAAAACAAACCAACAAACGGGGCACAAACACATGGCTGACAGGATCAATGTCCTCGGCTGTGCCCATGTGGCCCACAGGCTGTCGTTTGAGGACCCCTGCTCTAGGCACTCACAAAGAGCACGCGGTTTCAACCCTAAAACCTGGAGACTCTGCAATTTGTTTAAAGTTGATTGGGTAGAAGGAGTCCCCGATGGGCCCACGCAAGACTCGTTTTCCCTCACCCTACTCCTCAGAGGTCATAATTCTGCTATGGGCAACCAGGACATCCCGATCTGATCTCTGACATGGATGTGTGGATTGACATGGCCACTAATAAGCCAGCATCTATAAAAGACTTGCTCCCTCCCCCAACAGAAAGGGTTCTTGTTTCCATGAGTTCAGGAAACATGGCATGACCAGAAAAACAACTGGTCCAAGTTACTAAAACCACCAAGGTGGAGGCCGTCCCTCCCCTCCCCATCCCCATCCCTGTCGTCTTTATACCACTTTGCAGGAGGACCGGGGGAGCAGGAGAGCTGGCTTAGGACCCATTGGGACCGCTGCCTGCCTATCAGTTCCCGGGGGCCAGAGAGAGATATACAACCCTCTTTAAATTCACCCCACAACACGTGCACTAGGGCTGGCATGTCTGCTCAACCCCCGAGAAGGATCACTCGGCAGCTGCAGTCTCTGCTTAAGGCAAGCAGCCCCAACACCTGGGGAAGACCCCCGAGTCTCTCTTTGGGTACATGTCCCCTTTTCTTCCAGGGATTACATCATTGGAGTCAACAAAATCCCCTTTTCTGACAAACCACAAGGTCTGATTTCTTTGCTAGACAAGCTTTTACACATGCATCAGCCCACCTCAGACAACTGCCAGCCACTTCTCCAGGTGCTGGTCACAACAGAGGAACAGGAGCCCTTCCAGACAGAGGCCCAGAAAGCAGTCAATAGACCTGATGGTCAGCCAGCTGGCACTCCCCGCTTGAGAGAAACTCTTTTTGCCACTGCACGAACAATGGGGGACCCAAACTCCTAGTAAGGCCCCGAGGGCCTCGCCAGGTAGCACCAGGTTCTCTAGCAGGGCCTCCGCGGGACACCTAGGAAACCTATGCATTTACCTAAGGTCAGTGAGAATTTTCAGGGTCCTACCTTTCTAGAGTGGCTGATGGAAGCCTGCGGGCTGTATACCCCTTTTGATCCAGAGGCCCTCGAGAACAAGAGGGCAAAAGTATTGCCTGTATTACTCAGCCCGCCTCAGACATGATAAAGAAATGGGAAGCATATCAAGGGAACAATCTTAGTGATTTGGTAGAAGTGCCTTAGAGGTTGTATCACAATACAGAGGACCCTACCACGACAGAGACAAAGAAATAGCTAAAATACTAGGAATTGCTATGAGACACACTAGAGAATCAGGAAAAGAGATCATGGCCCCCTCACGGAGAGACTGACCTGTGGCACCGCCAAGTCCCGAGGAAAAAGGATCCATGTGCCTGCTACAGAAAAGGCAGACATTGGAAAAACCACTGCATTGAAAACCCCAGGAGAGACGGACAATCCTCCACTAGAGAGGACGGGCCTCGTCCTCGCCTAGAGAAACCCAAGCGAGAGACAATAATGCTTGAGGAAGCTGAAGGAAGGTGTCAGGGCTCTGTTTTACTGACCCCAGGATCCCAGTAAATGTCTTGGAGAACACAGGGGCCATCTTCTCGGGTTCAAAAAAGAGAACGGGCACATTGTCAAAGGAAATATTTAAATTACTGTCAGAATATGATTGCTTCCAAAGATAACGCACACCAGAAGGTTTGCATGGTGACTGGGGGGCTTGCCAAGCCATCAAGGTGAAAAATGTCTCTCTGTCCTTTTTTCCCAGTTGGCCACATGGTTTTCATGGCACTGGCTCCCGGTTCGGCTGTTGAGCCAGTGAAACTCTTTTGAGCAGGAGTTGAGGTGGCCGGTGAACATCAGCGGCAGGACAAAATCGTCCTGTTTCAATACGAAGCCACCTATATCACCTCTTGGACATTATCATTGTCCTGGGCTCTGAATCACCAGCCCAGATGTAGAATGCGCCTGACAGGTACCTATTGTTTGAATGAGGCTCTGGTTAACCCCTCTCGGTAACTTAGTGGCATGGGAGTCTGGACAAGGGACTACCTTTACTTTCCAGATGAGAAAACTCACTCAAAAAGACAAAGGTATTGACCCACAGGAACACAACTGGTTAACAACAAAGCCATATTCCCAACCAGTGTCTGGAGCCAGAGCTCGGAGCCCCACATGCCTGTGCCCAGCTGAGCAGTCACTCTCTCCTGAACCTTCCAAAGATCTGAGCAGATCCTTCCCCCTCCCCATCCAGAATATGTTTTTTCATAGGATGGCGTGGATCTGCAGCTCTGGGAGAGGGACATATCTCATGGGAACACACGGAGCAGATGAAGGGGGAGGAGGGGAGAGTGGAGCCCATCTTGGCCCACCAGGCCTGGAGGATGATGTTCCCACTCAGAGAAGCCATTCCACATAGAAGACCACATGGCCAGCCCCACGATGAGACACGACGTCCCTCAAAGACCCATAGCCCTAGAAGGGACAACACTGGAGACACAGTGTGGGAATTGCAGCGACCTGATCCCACCACAGCGAAGCATAACACTAAGGGGGTGCAGCAGAAGAGCAAGGAAATGGAGCAGCAAGGTGCCCAAGGAATGCCAAAGGAGGCCTTTGGGGGCAGGACTTGGTGCCCGCACACACTGGACTGGAAAACACTCCTAAGGCCAACAAACAGTCCGTAAACTGACTATGAGCTTTCCTGTCTTGATGAGTTGTGTTTTCTTTTATGGTCATTGGATTTTGGCTGTTTTCTTTCTTTTGGTGCATGCTTTTGCTCTGTCTTGTGTTTGTGCATGTTATTACCTCTACTGTATGTCTCAAAAGAGATGCTGGATGAACAATCTCAGGAGAGAAAAAGGGGGCCCAACACTTCTGGGGGTCCACGAGAGAAAGGGAGTTGGGGGGAAAGGGAGTGGTGTTAAGAAAGCCAGAGACAGGGGAACAACAAGTAGATACAAATCCGTGGTGAGGGCGATGTAGGAAGCCTGGTAGGGCGTGACCAAGGGTAAAGGAACCAAGAGGAATGACTGAAACCCAAATGAAGACTGAGCATGGCAGTGGGCACAAGAGGGAGATGAAGGGGAATAGCAGAGCGACCTAAGAAGCATTGGCGATTTAGAGAGGTCTAAATAAAGGCACGGACTTATGTAAATATATGTATCTGTGAGCATAGGGAAATAGCCCTATGTCCATATTTTTATAGGTTTCGTATTAAGGTAGCAGATGGCCTTTTGGCCTGCACTCAAGTACGATCTCAATGCAAGAATACTTGGTACTATTACATTGGCATTCCATAATGCTCACCTTCCCGACACGATCACTGAAGACTAAGTGGTTGCATAAGCAATTGTGATCAAGAAAGATGATGGTGCCAAGCTATCAAAAATTTTGGCAGCTGAGGTCTTAAAGGCTTGAAGGGTAAGCGAGCGGCCATCTAGCTCAGAAGCAACAAAGCCCACAGGGAGTAAGCCTACCAGCCTGTGGGATCAGGAGGATTCAAAGGGACCTGGCACCATCAGTACAAAAAAATCTTATCATTGCGAATGAGCGGGGAGTGCTGGGTAGAGACCCAAAGCCCATTTGCAGTCCACTGGACATTCCCTAAAGAAAGGTCTCGGGGACAAGACGAGCCAAGACAGGGTGCGAGACAGCAACAATGAAACACAACTTTCCTCTAGCTCCGCAATGTTTCCTCTCCCCTCACTATCAAGATCCCAATTATAACTTACAAATCTGGCTAGACCAGACAATGTGCACTGGGAAAGATAGGAAGTGGAAAGACAGGGAATTCTTGGCAGATGAGCCCTTGAGGACCAGTGTTATGAATGGAGATACTGGGAGGGTGGAGGGACGGTAGGTTGGATGGGGGGGCGGGGGGGAACAAATTACAAGGATCTACATTTAACCTCAAAAGATAAAGGGGTGAAGGGGGGATATCAGACAGTGCAAGATATGACCAAATAATAATTAGTAAATTATCAAGGATTTGTGAGAGAGGGGTAGTGAGAAGGGGTGGGGAATGAGGAGCTGAGGCCAGGGGCTTGGGTGGAGAGAAGATATTTTGAGAATAATGAGCACAATGAATGTCCAAATGTGCTTTATAAGATTGATGTATGCACGGATTGGGGTTATTGTTGTATGAACCCCTAATAAAAGGAGGGAAAAAAAGACTCTGGCAGAGGGCTGATGCTAGGATGATCTCAGGCTGGATTAGACCAGCAAAAGCAGGTACTGGAGTCACCTCACCCTCTGTCTATTCCTGTGTGAGCCACGAAGCTCAGGTCCACAGCCCTGGCAGCTGGACAGTGAGAGAGGCGGGGCTCTGATTTCATTCCACAAGGGGAATGGCCCTACTGTCCTGCAGGGCCCAACCTCCTGTGTAGTGCTGCTCTCTGGGGCAGCTCTTTCATGGAGCCCACACCATGGGAGCTCTACAATTCATGGGGGATTGGCAAAAGCCTCTGCTCATGCACACACACCACCCCCTAGGTGGAGGACCTCGGGGAACAAAGCCTGAGGCAGACACCAAGCCCACTAACTGATCCTGTAAGAGATAGAATCAGGATCCAGAAACTGGCAACTGGGAGTAAGAGGCAGCATCACTGGGTCCCAGCCCCTGCCACTGCCATCTCCAAGGAGTGACATTCCCAAACAGAGGGTTTTCCAAAGGCACTGTCAGGACTGTGGAATGAGCAGCTCATTTGTGGACATGGATACTATGTGATCCAGATGTACTACCTCCTCCGTTCCAGTCAGCGGAGACTGAAAACCCTGCCAAGCAGAGAGCCATGCATCTGAACAGTATCCACCAGTCACTCATGTCCAGTCCTGCTGCCTCTAAAGAGCTTTCCTGGGTTGGTCAGATCTCTCTGGGGACAGATATCCCTCTGTCCTTGGTTCTGCGTGAGAAAGAATTCACGCCAGAGCCTGGTTTGTGATCCAAATGAGGTTTAGGAGAGAGCTAGGGAGGGGTGGTGGGCAACCCTGGTCGATCCCAGTGGCTGAATTGAATATACTTGGCCTACGTGGGTCGAGGCAGGTGCAGCGCCCACCTAGGTGTACCTGCCCTTCCTGGCCGGAAACCTGGACCTCTGAGCACGCACAGTGTGCCACTCCTTCCTGGGCCGCTAACTGGGCCCTCTGAGCATGTGTAATGGACACCCCAGTCCCTATGCTAGCTACCTAACATTTACACCCTGAAGAGATATGGACCCAAATCTCTGGGGTACTGGGCGACGACATCTCTAGCTACTTCCTGCTGGCAAAATGGGCGATGTGGGGCTTTGGGTCCACACCCTTCCTGCTCTGCTGGGAGGGGTTGTGCAATCAGGGCTAGGATGGATAAGGTTGAAGTGGTCCAGGAGATGGTGGTCCTGGAGCTGGCACACTTGGATTACGGGCCTTGGTAACTTGAGAATTTCTGGAAAAACCAACAAAAGGACAAAGGGGTGAACACTTTAACTGAGACAAGGCTAGAATTGTGAGGTGGAAGTGCCCTTGAAAGTAGGTGAGTATCACAGGAAGTAAGTAAAAACCTTAGGGTTATCAGGCATGTGTGTTTGTTCATTCTAAGGACAGGCACGGGGGTAAAAGCGTTCACAAATTCCCCTAGGAGGGTCCAAAGTTTGGGCACTACTGGGTGCAGTGGGATAACTGCTTCATTTATGATCCTAAGGTCTTGGACCTACTTATAAGAAACATCCTTCTTTTTAACCCTATAACGCCTCAATTTTAAATTTGGGGGCAAAAAATTTTTGTTTGGATTCATTACTTTCATAGTTATCAATATAGATCCATATATATTCATTTCTTAAATGTTACGGAAGGTCTTGCTCGGCATTATAGGGTTAAATTGTAATATTGGGATACTACAGGCGGAGTCAACAGGGATCAAAAGTAGAGTAACTGCCTGTGTCATTTTTAATTTTCTTGGGTTCCATATGAGCATAAGGCTTGTAAATTACCCGGGGACCAAATTCCCCTGGTGCCTCTACTATGGGTAGAATGTTTAGGGAGGTTTCAGGGCTGGGAAAATAGTAACCTAAAGTCCAGGATCCCTTAGGGCAGGGGTCCTCAAATTGTTTACACAGAGGGCCAGTTCACTGTCCCTCCCACCGTTGGAGGGCCAGACTATCGTTTTTAAAAAAAAAAAAAAAATGAACAAATTCCTATGCACACTGCAAGAGTCGGCTGCTGAGCAGGACAGGCAGTGGCAGCAAAACACCCTGAGGGTGGGATAAATGGCAGCGGGCCACATGTGCCCCACGGGCCACAGTTTGAGGACGCCTGCCTTAGGGGTTCCTGGGTGCACGGGGTATGAACGTCTCCTATTGCTCCTCAAGAGGAGAAATGCTCTAAGTTCTGGCATCTCCGCCCACTTTCCCATCACTCTATAGAACTGTTCCAGGTGAATCACGGTTGGAAGGGAAAGTGTACCATTCTCTGGCCACCATTCTCCTTTCTCAAAAAGATATTGTGGCCAAATAGAGTTCCAAAGTGAATCTATCAGCTTTTGTTCGCCCAGCCTCTGTGTATCAACTCTATCCCAATTGGACAGGATTCATGCAAGGGGGCAATTCCTGAGCATCAATCTGCTAAGTCCCATCTAGAAAGCACAAAACAAGGAGGCGATTGACAGCTTGCTGCCTCCCGGTCAATAACCCCGCTTGAGAGTGCACCCCTGGGTTGCCCTGAATCTGATGCCTCAGGCAGATGCCACAGCCCGAGGGAAGGGGTCAAAGACCAGTCGCTGAGGGCGACTTTAGGTCTAACCATTTTTCTGGACTACAGGCTAGGAGGACTACTGCTTGGGATGGCCCCACGGCCCTGCAAGACGCCTGCTGGCGGGGCAGACGCTCAAATCTCAGAAGGGAAGGGAACCTTAAGGGAAATTGGAATTTCTGGCTGGAACATCATGGCAGGGGAGCTGGGTATTAAGGAAGAGCTGTCCCCCAAAGTGCCTAAAGCAGCATCACTGAAAGCGTAAAGGGAACACTTAGTCCGGCTAGGCTTCCGAACGCCATTGGCCTAAGCCTGGGCAACGGAAAACCAGCCTGTAACAAGGAACCAACCTAAACTGGTAGAACACTAGCCCTATAACGCCTCCAGTTTTAAATTCAGGAAATAATTTTTTTTGTTTTTATTCTTTACTTTCATAGCTATCAATATAGATGGCATTCAAAATATATTTAAAAGATATAAAATGTTCAATGTTTTTTAAATGTAACCAAATGGTCACATTTATAATTTATAATTTGGGTACCAGATACGTTTTAATTCAATATGATGACAATTTCGTGCTCGGCGTTATAGGGCTAGAGCAGCTTGTTTGAAAAGCCAGGAGAAAGGTAAGGGAATGGAGGGGAAAAGGGAAACATTTGGCTCCCGGGACAAGGCAGGGCTAACTCCCAGGTCTCCTCACCCAGCTCCCTAGGCAGCACCCTTCCACATGTTTGGACTGGTGGGTGCCTTCTTGGCCAGGGTCAAAGACCCTGTTTCCCTTCGGCCACAATGGTGGCTATGTGGGATCTCTGGGAAAAGCTTAAACAGCCTTGACAAGAGTGAAGCCATTTGGGGCTGACAGAAGCCACCATGAAAAGAAAATAAAGTAGCTATGAACTGTCAATAAACCAGCTGATATTGGGGAGGTAGGCTGTGCAGACTTAGTCCAAGGGAATGTCACCAAAGAAATGGATGATCGGAAGGCTTGCAAGAATGACCAGAGCCTTTTTGTTCAACTAGGAATGGCTAGCCCAAATACCCTACTTCTCCCTCTTCGTGCTTGCACACCTGCACCTTGCAAAGGTATAAAAACCTTCGGAAAATTAGACTCGGGGCTGCTCAGACTCCTGTCAAGAGGGGTGACACACCCTGCTGAGGAAATAAAACTTTTTCTGTTGAACTTGCCGACGGTGTGAGTTGTTTTTTTCTGAGAATGGACAGCCGCTACAACATTTCCAGGAGCACTGAGCTCTGACTGCCACTGTCTGTGCCTGTATAGAAAGGAGACCACCGGTACAGGAGTGCTCTCCCCAGAACTAGAGAATTTCTGATTTCTCTAGGGCAGGGGTCCTTCAACTCTTTAAAGAGGGACCAGTTCACTGTCCCTCCTACCCATTGGAGTGCCGGACTATAGTTTAAAAAACAACTATGAACAAATTCCAAGGCACACTGCACACATCTTATTTTGAAGTTAAAAACAAACCAACAAGGTGAAAAAGCGGCCATCTAGCTCAAAAGCAAATAAGCACACATGGAAGAAGCACACCGGCCAGTGCGATCACGAGGTGCCCAAGGGACCAGGTATAAGGCATCATGCAAAAAAAAAAGATATAAATGTGTGTATGTATGTGTATATATGTGTGTATGTATATATGTATGTATATATATGTATATATATCATATCAAATGAAGGGGGAAGTGCAGAGTGGAGACCCAAGGCCCAAGTGTCGACCAATGGAGATCCCCTCATAGAGGGGTTTAGGAGAGGAGATGGGTTAATTAGGGTGTGAGTTAGTATCGATGAAGACCACAGCTTTCCCCCAGATCCTGGATGCTTCCTCCCCCCAACTTCCATGATCCGAATTCTACCTTGCAGGGCTGGATAGGACAGAGGCTGTACACTGGTACATATGAGGGTTGGAGGTACAGGGAATCCAGGGTGGATGATACCTTCAGGACCAAGGGTGTGAGGGACGATGCTGGGAGAGTGGAGGTTGAGTGGGTTGGAAAGGGGGAACTGATTACAAGGATCCACATGTGACCTCTTCCCTGGGAGAGGGACAGCAGAGAAGGGGGGAAGGGAGACTCCGGATAGGGCAAGATATGACAAAATAACGATGTATAAATTACCAAGGGCATATGAGGGAGGGGGGAAAAAAAGAGGACCTGATGCAAGGGGCTTAAGTGGAGAGAAAGTGCCTTGAGAATGATTGGGGCAGGTAATGTATGGATGTGCTTTATACAATTGATATATGTATATGTATGGATTGTGGTAAGAGTTGTATGAGTCCCTAATAAAATGTAAAAGAAGAAAAGAGAAAAAAAATGATTAGGGCAAAGACTGTACAGATGTGCTTTATACAATTGATGTATGTATATGTATGAACTGTGATAAGAATTGTATCAGCCCCAATAAATTGTTAAAATAAATAAATTAATTAATTAAATTTTTAAAAAAACCCAACAAACGGGGCACAAACACATGGCTGACAGGATCAATGTCCTCGGCTGTGCCCATGTGGCCCACAGGCTGTCGTTTGAGGACCCCTGCTCTAGGCACTCACAAAGAGCACGCGGTTTCAACCCTAAAGCCTGGAGACTCTGCAATTTGTTTAAAGTTGATTGGGTAGAAGGAGTCCCCGATGGGCCCACGCAAGACTCGTTTTCCCTCACCCTACTCCTCAGAGGTCATAATTCTGCTATGGGCAACCAGGACATCCCGATCTGATCTCTGACATGGATGTGTGGATTGACATGGCCACTAATAAGCCAGCATCTATAAAAGACTTGCTCCCTCCCCCAACAGAAAGGGTTCTTGTTTCCATGAGTTCAGGAAACATGGCATGACCAGAAAAACAACTGGTCCAAGTTACTAAAACCACCAAGGTGGAGGCCGTCCCTCCCCTCCCCATCCCCATCCCTGTCGTCTTTATACCACTTTGCAGGAGGACCGGGGGAGCAGGAGAGCTGGCTTAGGACCCATTGGGACCGCTGCCTGCCTATCAGTTCCCGGGGGCCAGAGAGAGATATACAACCCTCTTTAAATTCACCCCACAACACGTGCACTAGGGCTGGCATGTCTGCTCAACCCCCGAGAAGGATCACTCGGCAGCTGCAGTCTCTGCTTAAGGCAAGCAGCCCCAACACCTGGGGAAGACCCCCGAGTCTCCCTTTGGGTACATGTCCCCTTTTCTTCCAGGGATTACATCATTGGAGTCAACAAAATCCCCTTTTCTGACAAACCACAAGGTCTGATTTCTTTGCTAGACAAGCTTTTACACATGCATCAGCCCACCTCAGACAACTGCCAGCCACTTCTCCAGGTGCTGGTCACAACAGAGGAACAGGAGCCCTTCCAGACAGAGGCCCAGAAAGCAGTCAATAGACCTGATGGTCAGCCAGCTGGCACTCCCCGCTTGAGAGAAACTCTTTTTGCCACTGCACGAACAATGGGGGACCCAAACTCCTAGTAAGGCCCCGAGGGCCTCGCCAGGTAGCACCAGGTTTTCTAGCAGGGCCTCCGCGGGACAGCTAGGAAACCTATGCATTTACCTAAGGTCAGTGAGAATTTTCAGGGTCCTACCTTTCTAGAGTGGCTGATGGAAGCCTGCGGGCTGTATACCACTTTTGATCCAGAGGCCCTCGAGAACAAGAGGGCAAAAGTATTGCCTGTATTACTCAGCCCGCCTCAGACATGATAAAGAAATGGGAAGTATATCAAGGGAACAATCTTAGTGATTTGGTAGAAGTGCCTTAGAGGTTGTATCACAATACAGAGGACCCTACCACGACAGAGACAAAGAAATAGCTAAAATACTAGGAATTGCTATGAGACACACTAGAGAATCAGGAAAAGAGATCATGGCCCCCTCACGGAGAGACTGACCTGTGGCACCGCCAAGTCCCGAGGAAAAAGGATCCATGTGCCTGCTACAGAAAAGGCAGACATTGGAAAAACCACTGCATTGAAAACCCCAGGAGAGACGGACAATCCTCCACTAGAGAGGACGGGCCTCGTCCTCGCCTAGAGAAACCCAAGCGAGAGACAATAATGCTTGAGGAAGCTGAAGGAAGGTGTCAGGGCTCTGTTTTACTGACCCCAGGATCCCAGTAAATGTCTTGGAGAACACAGGGGCCATCTTCTCGGGTTCAAAAAAGAGAACGGGCACATTGTCAAAGGAAATATTTAAATTGTGTCAGCATATGATTGCTTCCAAAGATAACGCACACCAGAAGGTTTGCATGGAGACTGGGGGGCTTGCCAAGCCATCAAGGTGAAAAATGTCTCTCTGTCCTTTTTTCCCAGTTGGCCACATGCTTTTCATGGCACTGGCTCCCGGCTCGGCTGTTGAGCCAGTGAAACTCTTTTGAGCAGGAGTTGAGGTGGCCGGTGAACATCAGCCGCAGGACAAAATCGTCCTGTTTCAATACGAAGCCACCTATATCACCTCTTGGACATTATCATTGTCCTGGGCTCTGAATCACCAGCCCAGATGTAGAATGCGCCTGACAGGTACCTATTGTTTGAATGAGGCTCTGGTTAACCCCTCTCGGTAACTTAGTGGCATGGGAGTCTGGACAAGGGACTACCTTTACTTTCCAGATGAGAAAACTCACTCAAAAAGACAAAGGTATTGACCCACAGGAACACAACTGGTTAACAACAAAGCCATATTCCCAACCAGTGTCTGGAGCCAGAGCTCGGAGCCCCACATGCCTGTGCCCAGCTGAGCAGTCACTCTCTCCTGAACCTTCCAAAGATCTGAGCAGATCCTTCCCCCTCCCCATCCAGAATATGTTTTTTCATAGGATGGCGTGGATCTGCAGCTCTGGGAGAGGGACATATCTCATGGGAACACACGGAGCAGATGAAGGGGGAGGAGGGGAGAGTGGAGCCCATCGTGGCCCACCAGGCCTGGAGGATGATTTTCCCACTCAGAGAAGCCAGTCCACATAGAAGACCACATGGCCAGCCCCACGATGAGGCACGACGTCCCTCAAAGACCCATCGCCCTAGAAGGGACAACACTGGAGACACAGTGTGGGAATTGCAGCGACCTGATCCCACCACAGCGAAGCATGACACTAAGGGGGTGCAGCAGAAGAGCAAGGAAATGGAGCAGCAAGGTGCCCAAGGAATGCCAAAGGAGGCCTTTGGGGGCAGGACTTGGTGCCCGCACACACTGGACTGGAAAACACTCCTAAGGCCAACAAACAGTCCGTAAACTGACTATGAGCTTTCCTGTCTTGATGAGTTGTGTTTTCTTTTATGGTCATTGGATTTTGGCTGTTTTCTTTCTTTTGGTGCATGCTTTTGCTCTGTCTTGTGTTTGTGCATGTTGTTACCTCTACTGTATGTCTCAAAAGAGATGCTGGATGAACAATCTCAGGAGAGAAAAAGGGGGCCCAACACTTCTGGGGGTCCACGAGAGAATAGGAGTTGGGGGGAAAGGGAGTGGTGTTAAGAAAGCCAGAGACAGGGGAACAACAAGTAGATACAACTCCGTGGTGAGGGCGATGTAGGAAGCCTGGTAGGGCGTGACCAAGGGTAAAGGAACCAAGAGGAATGACTGAAACCCAAATGAAGACTGAGCATGGCAGTGGTCACAAGAGGGAGGTGAAAGGGAATAGCAGAGCGACCTAAGAAGCATTGGCGATTTAGAGAGGTCTAAATAAAGGCACGAACTTATGTAAATATATGTATCTGTGAGCATAGGGAAATAGCCCTATGTCCATATTTTTATAGGTTTCGTATTAAGGTAGCAGATGGCCTTTTGGCCTGCACTCAAGTACGATCACAATGCAAGAATACTTGGTTCTATTACATTTGTATTCTATGATGCTCACCTTGCCAACACGATCACTGAAGACTAAGTGGTTGCATTAGCAAATGTGGTCAAGAAAGATGATGATGCCAAGCTATCAAAAATTTTGGCATCTGAGGTCTTAAAAGCTTGAAAGGTAAGCGAGCGGCCATCTAGCTCAGAAGCAACAAAGCCCACAGGGAGTAAGCCTACCAGCCTGTGGGATCAGGAGGATTCAAAGGGACCAGGCACCATCAGTACAAAAAAACTTATCATTGCGAATGAGCGGGGAGTGCTGGGTAGAGACCCAAAGCCCATTTGCAGTCCACTGGACATTCCCTTAAGAAAGGTCTCGGGGACAAGACGAGCCAAGACAGGGAGCGAGACAGCAACAATGAAACACAACTTTCCTCTAGCTCCTCAATGCTTCCTCTCCCCTCACTATCAAGATCCCAATTATAACTTACAAATCTGGCTAGACCAGACAATGTACACTGGGAAAGATAGGAAGTGGAAAGACAAGGAATTCTTGGCAGATGAGCCCTTAAGGACCCGTGTTATGAATGGAGATACTGGGAGGGTGGAGGGACGGTAGGTTGGATGGGGGGGGGGGAAACAAATTACAAAGATCTACATTTAACCTCAAAAGAAAAAGGGGTGAAGGGGGATATCAGACAGTGCAAGATATGACCAAATAATAATTAGTAAATTATCAAGGATTTGTGAGAGAGGCGTAGTGAGAAGGGGTGGGGAATGAGGAGCTGAGGCCAGGGGCTTGGGTGGAGACAAGATATTTTGAGAATAATGAGGGCAATGAATGTACAAATGTGCTTTATAAGATTGATGGATGCACGGCTCTTGGCTATTGTTGTATGAGCCCCTAATAAAATGGGGGGGGGGAGACTCTGGCAGAGGGCTGATGCTAGGATGATCTCAGACCGGATTAGACCAGCAAAAGAAGCTACTGGAGTCACCTCATCCTCTGTCTATTCCTGTGTGAGCCACGAAGCTCAGGACCACAGCCCTGGCAGCTGGACAGTGAGAGAGGCGGGGCTCTGATTTCATTCCACAAGGGGAATGGCCCTCCTGTCCTACAGGGCCCACCCTCCTGTGTAGTCCTGCTCTCTGGGGAAGCTCTTTCATAGAGCTCACACCATGGGAGCTCTACAATCCTTGGGAGATTGGGAGGAAGCCTCTGCTCATGCGCACACACCACCCCCTAGCTGGAGGACCTCGGGGAAAAAAGCCTGAAGCAGACACCAAGCCCACTAACTGATCCTGTAAGAGATAGTATCGGGATCCCGAAACTGGCAACTGGGAGTAAGAGGCAGCATACCTGGGTCCCAGCCCCTGCCACTGCCATCTCCAAGGAGTGACATTCCCAAACAGGGTTATCCAAAGGCACTGTCAGGACTATGGAATGAGCAGCTCATTTGTGGACATGGATACTTTGTGATCCAGACGTACTACCTCCTCCGTTCCAGTCAGCTGAGACTAAATACCCTGCCAAGCAGAGAGCCATGCATCTGAACAGTATCCTCCAGCCACTCATGTCCAGTCCTGCTGCCTCTAAAGAGCTTTCCTGGGTTGGTCAGATCTCTCTGGGGACAGATATCCCTCTGTCCTTGGTTCTGCGTGAGAAAGAATTCATGCCAAAACCTGGTTTGTGATCCAAGTGAGGTTTAGGAGAGAGCTAGGGAGGGGTGGTGGGCAACCCTGGTCGATCCCAGTGGCTGAATTGAATATACTTGGCCTACGTGGGTGGATGCAGGTGCAGCGCCCACCTAGGTGTACCTGCCCTTCCTGGCCGGAAACCTGGACCTCTGAGCACGCACAGTGCTCAGTAAATTTCTGGGTGGACTAAGGGGTCACCTTCTTGATTAGAAAAGACTACAGGTGCCTTGTCAAAAGGAAAGATTTTAATAACAGGGGCCACAGGACAGACATAAGCACACCCATGGACAACGGGCAGAATAACAGATTTAGCACAAGAGACAGTTATACACTCCTTCCTGGTAATGCCTCAATGCCTCTTTCCCCTAATTGCTCATGACTTATTATGAAAAATGGCGGCCATAATTACTTTCTCATCTGCTGCAACCATCTTAACCCTTGAACTTGAAAAGCCAAAGGTTTTACTCACCGCTCCAATGTCTTAGTGATATGTGCTTTATCAAGGAGCAGAAGAGACCTCCTCAAAGGAACTTCTTGATAAATGGCTAAAAGATATTCCTTTGTTTGGGCAGAGAACAACTTGCCAAACCTTTCTGAACATCAGGTGCCTGGGGTCGTACAACTGCTGAGCTCGGCCACACTGGTGTGTCAAGCAAACCCTACTCCCCCAAAAGCAAAGGTGGGTATTGCTGTTCACATATGCAGACTAAAGAGGACAGACCGTTTGGCGCCCTGCAAGTCCACATGGAATGCTCCCCTGCTGCCCGTGCAGAAGCCGGGAACTGAGGACTTCCAAACGGTGCAGGATCTCGGAGAGGTAAATGAGTGGATAGAAACTGTCCACAACACATACCAAACCCCGAGACTCTCCTGAGTAATATTCCGTCAAACTGAATTTGTTATACTGTTTTGGACTTAAAGGATGCTTTGTTCTGTATACCCTTGTCCCCTGCAAATCAACCCAGTGAAGACTTATAGGAACACCCCAAAACCACCTTGCTCCAGTATGCGGATGACCTCCTCCTGGCCTCCGAAACCCTGGAGGAATGCCAACGGGCTACCAAGGACCTACTAATAGTCCTTGGCCCATTGGGGTACAGGGTATCTGCAAGAGAGGCTCAACTGTGTGTCCATAAAGCTGTACACCTAGGCTACCAACTGGAAGAGGGAAAACGGACCTTGTCTCCCAGCCGCACTGAGGTGACCCTCAAATCCCAGTCCCTGACACGAAGAGGCAGGTGCAAGAGTTTCTAGGAGCTGTGGGGTACTGTCCATTGTGGAATTTGGGATTTGAAAAAATAACAAAACCCCTATATGCAAGTAATGGGGAAACAAAAAAAACTTAGATGGACTGAAGTAGAACAGCATGTGTTTGAATCCTTTAAAAAGTCGCTCATGTGGGCAACCTCTCTTGCCCTACTAGACATAGTAAAGCCCTTCCAATTGTCTATGTGAGGCCAGAGGCAGAGCAAAAGAAGTGCTAACTGAAAACTTGCGGCCATGGAAGAGACCTGTGGCCGATCTTGCAAAGAAACTGGACTGTGTAGCTGCAAGATGGCCAAGCTGCATGCGAGCTGAGGCTGCCACGTCCATCCTAGTCATAGACGCTAGGAAGCTTACACTGGGACAGGATATTGCTGTGGTAGGGGGACCTATGGTTGAACCACTCCTAACCTGTCCCCCGGACCGGTGGATCTCAAATGCCAGGACTATACCACTAATGCCCAAGGTAGTGGCTGTGACCATGCCATCCCCAGTGTAACAGCCACAACCTACATACTCAGAAAATGATCTAAACATAAGCTGAGTTGGCCAGCCAAAAAGACTGGGAGCATCCAGGGTGGCTGCTCCATCCTGATGGAAGAAGATTCATGCCAGAAGCTCTGGAGACAACCTGAATCAAGGACTACATGAAAGTATGCACTCGGGATCCTCTAAATGGTCTCAGTTGCTCCTCAGGCACTTTTACATACCCAGGCTTGGACACTGGGTGGCAGATGTCACCCACCATTGATTGCACTGTGCTCGGGGAAACAACCCTAGAAAGAAAAGGAGCAACCCCAACCACGAGCTCAAGGTAGTAGTCCTGGAGAATTCTGGGAGGTGGACTTTATGGATATCAAACTTAGAAAGTATGGCTACCGGTATTTGCTGGTGTTTGTAGACACCTATTCTGCATGGGTGGAAGCCTTCCCAACAAAGAAGGAAACTGCTGCCATTGTGTGGAAATTATTAGTAACTAAAATTGTCCCTAGATTTGGGCTTCCCACCACCTTGGGATCTGACAATGGCCCGGCATTCATTGCTCAAATTAATAAAGTCTTAGCAATGCTTCCAAATATTAACTCGAAGCTCTACTGGGCTTATAGGCCCCAAAGTTCAGGGCAAGTAGAAAGAATAAACAGAGCCCTAAAGGAATTGTTCGTTAAGTTGCATTTAGAAACTGGCGAGAACTGGGTTGATCCTTTCTTTACCTTTTGCCCTACTTCGAGTCCGATGCACTCCCTTTGTGAAAAGCATGACCCCATTTGAATTTATGTTTGGCAGACCTTCCCCAAATCCTCCCAAGATTGAGGGAAGTAGAAATAATGGAAGTGACTAATCGTTCCCCCATCAAGTGCCTGCAGGCTGTGCAGCAGGTGAGAGACAAACCCTCTGCTCTGACACCTTCATTTGGGGCCCACTCAAGGGAAAGGTCAAGAGGCAGCCCACTACTTGCAACCTGGAGACTGGACGTGGATAAAGAAGCACCAACCTGACACCTTAGAACCTAGGTGGACTGGCCCATACCAGGTGATACTTACAACACCAACTGCTGTTAAAGTAGTGGGGAAGGGGCCATGGATTCATCAGTCATAAGTTTAAAAAAAGCCCTCCCTGAGCATATCCTGAAAAGATGGACACTCAGGAAGACGGAAAACCCCTCAAAATTAAGGCTTTACAGAACTTGTGTTTTCTCCGAGTATTGCTGACAGCACCCAGTTTCCCCCAACCACAAACACATCTGTGGACTGCTATTGTAACCTCCAGCAGTGAATATGTAACCTCTTACACTGGGTATGACCCAGTTTTTGCTTTGATTTGTTTGATTTGCTAGGAAACAGCTGGCATTCCGGATCCTTTACAGGTAAAGGGCACAATGGGACTTATACCGGAATCCCGTCCTATGGGTGCGGAATACCCTCTATAGAAAGAAGGCTCCAAACACACCATTTCTATATATGCCCGGCGCATGGACTCCCTAACTGCCAAGGGGAGGGACATTGCCATTGTGCAGCTTGAGTTTGTGAAACTATCGTTTTCAGGGGGGAAACTTGTTAAAGACGACCCTATTATTTTTACAAGAATGAGACTCAAGTCAGAAGGGTTTGATCCCACCACATGTATGGTTTCCAAATGTAACCCAATAAGAACTGGATTCAAGCATTATTGGGTTCACTGGGAAAAAATGGGGAATTCAACATTATGTAAATGATAGAGATCCCGGGACAACCTTTACTATGCAGCAAAGTAAAATATGGCAACCTGCCATCCGTAAAAAGGCCCAAACCTCGGGATAAATCCTGCAGAGCCACAGCTGGGAATCATTAAGATTCCTTTGCCGCACCCTCCAGCCTCTTCAGTAACTTTCCCGTTCACTGCCAGCCCAACTCAAAGGGCCCTTCCCATTCAGGAGCCACCTCTGGGTTCTGAGTTTGTTACTCTGGATGCTGTATTCCAATTTATGAACTCAAATCCTCACCTCACAGCTGACTGTTGGCTTGTCTGAACCCTGCTCCCCCTTACTATGTAGGCACAGGTACAAATAGCACTATTGGTACAGAGTGTAATCCAATTAAAAATGTTGGTAAGAAGGATTACACAAAGCAGCAGTCTGCAGGTGAGGTTAGAATGGACTCAATTCTAAGCTCACTTTAAAAGATTTGCAAGGGCAAGGACTGTTTTTATTCATCTAATTATCCCTTTAATATGTCAAGATATCGAGATTTTTGCCTTCAAGCTGTTCCCATTGAACCAAATGCCGATCCTTATTTGTTATCTGCTCCAACGGGCACTTGCTTTACTTGTTCTACAAGACTAGCACCCTGTCTCTTTTCCCCAGTATTAGCAGCGGACCCGGGTCTTTGTGTGCTAGTGCATGTTATTCCTCAGTGTACCTGTGTTCTGGCAAAGGAGGTGTAGGGATAACTTTGGAATTTCCAGATGAGCTAAAAGAGCCCCAGTGTTGGTCCCACTGTAACAGGGCATGGGATTATGGGATTAGCTGCAGTCGGGTCAGTTGCTTTAATACAAGGAAACTTAAACTATCAGACTCTTAGTCAGCAAATTCATTTAGATTTACAGGGATTAAAAAACCCTTTTAGAAAGAGCCTTAGAATCCCTTGTAGCAGTTGTGTAGCAAAACCGCCGAGGGCTCAACTTGCTCTTTGTGAAACACGGAGTGCTGTGCACAGCGTTGGGAGAAACTTGTTTTGTGCAAAGCATTCGGGAATCACTAAAGGTAGTTCAGCCCCAGTTAGGAAAAGATTAGAGGAAAGAGCCATAAAAGAAATGAAGGAACCAATTGGTTTGAAAGCTACTGAATTGGTCAACCTGGCTAACTACCCTAGTAACAGCCCTAGCCAGACCCCTAATCCTCCTCCTGCTAAGCCTCACATTTGGACCAATAATAACCAATAAGCTAGTGGCATTCCTCACACAGAAAGTAAAAGCCATAAAACTCTTAATGCTGTGCCCACCATACACTGGACTGGCTACCACAGATTCAATGACTTGAACTTGGCTAAGAACAGGCGGGAAGGTAGCAGCTCTGGGAGAAGCTTAAACAGCCTTGACAAGAGAAGCCATTTTGAGCTGACAGAAGCCATTATGAACGGTAAATAAACTAGCTAGGAACTGTCAATGAACTAGCTGATAGTGGGGAAGTAGGCTGTGCAGACGTAGCCCAAGGAAACGTACAGAAGGAAATGGATGCTCAGAAGGCTTGCGAGAATGACCAGAGCAGTTTCTGTTCAACTAGGAATGGCTAATCCGAATACACCGCTTCTCACGCTGCCTGCTTGCATACCTGCACCTTGTAAATTAGACTGGGGCCGCTCAGTCTCATCTCAAGAGAGCTGATGGTCCCTGCGCAGGAAATGAAACTTGTTCTGATGGACTTTCCTTGGCACTCTGGGTGGTTTTCTTTCTGGGAACAGAGTGTAGCTACAACACACACAGGTGGCGCCATTCTGCCTGGGAGTGGAGTCACGTGCCTGGGAAAATGGAGGCCGCACATTGAGGCCTAGCCGAAAGCCGGCCTGGAGCCGGCCACCCAGCCAAAGTCCTGCCCAAACCAACAGGGTGGGTGCGGGCGCCCCCAGGCCTCCTGCTCTCCGGAGCCGCGGCACACCACTGTGTCCCGGTCTTGGCACAACAGACTCCATTTGGAGGCCTGCACCCCATCTGAGCTCTCAAGACTGACCCCTAACTTACCTCCCCTCCCCTGCTCAACCCCAAATTCCTAGAACTAGTTCATCCCAAAGCCAGAATGTTTTCTGAAGATATGGTCACTCCACGCATCCCTGACATATAGATAAGATTAACGACCTTCTCCCTTCTGAAGCACCTGTGTGCGCAGATCCTCCCCAGCTATGATCCTCCCCAGCTGTGCCTGCCAGCAGTGGGCCTAAAAACACTGCCAGGGTTTCTTCCCCTGCGCGGCTTCAATAGCTCAATACCCTGAGTTGCTGAACCCACCCACAAGCTTCTCGATAATGCCTGCTTCTAAAACTTCGTTAATTGGGTCTTTGAATCTGTTTTCACATCCAAATATACCTTATATTTTGGTGCCAAAATCCCGGGATAGGTGTGTGCCCCCCCTTCTTTTGGGGTCCCCTGAGAGTCACCTATCTTCCCCAAATATCCAGGACCTTTAGGCACGGCGCTTGCCTACATTCAAAACCAGTCTACGGCTGCCTGATGAGTCTCTCCCTCTCACTCAGACCTTGTGAAAGAAAAGACTTGTTTTTCTCTCCCAAGTTGCCTGGCCCCAGCCCCAGCTTAACAACCAGGCACATTGGCTTCCGATGGGCACTTTTTATTTCAACGTTCTACAGGACCTGGACAATTTCTGCAGGAGGACTGGTAAGGATTCGGAAGTCCCCCTATGTGCAGTCTTTTTGGGACTTGTGTTCCCGCCCTGACCTCTGTAGCCATTGTTCCGCCCACCAAATACTGTTAGTGCAATCCCCTCAGCAAAAAGAACCTGCCATTCAAACCCCTGAAGAGCCAGCCGAGCTCCTCAGCGTGCCGCTCCCGCCGCCCTATCAGTCTCCCCCACCCCCTGCACCGTCTGATCACCTGCCCGATAGCTCTCTCCTGTCCTCACCGCTTGCCTCTCATACCCGCTCCCACAACCCTCCAGCTGCCCTTTGTCCTTTAAGAGAGTTTGCAGGTGTATAAGCACTCGTTCAAGTCCACGTCCATTTTTCCTTAAAGGACCTGTCACAGATAGAGACCCGCCTGGGCTCTTTCTCAGCAGACCCCTCTAAGTTTATTAAAGAATTTACCTACATTTCCCAAACGTATGGTTTAACCTGGCATGACATCCAAGTGATCCTTGCTTCCACCCTGACCTCCGAGGAACGTACACGGACAAAGACCACGCTATCGACCCAAATGTCCCCATTGGGGGCGCATGCCATCCCAGTAGAGGACCCCGGTTGGAATTACCAGCCCGGCGAGGGATCTGATCTTCCTCATAGAAACCTCATGCTCAGGTACCTCATTAGCCGTCTGGAAACAGTCTCCAACAAGGTTGTCAACTATGACAAACAGAGAAGTTACTCAAAAGGCAGATGAGAACCCTGCTCTTTTTCTTAACCGCCTCCAGGAGGCACTCACAACGTACACTCGTTTAGACCCAGGGTCTAAAAAGTGGGACCTCTATTTTGGCCTCTCACTTCACCTCCCAGTCAGCCCCTGACATCACCAAAAAAGCTAAAGAAGGCTGAGGAGGGCCCTGAAACCCCTATACAGGATCTGGTAAAAATGGCATTTAAAGTTTTCAATGCTTGGGTAGAGCCGGCTGAGGCCACTTGCCAGGCGAGGGTCTAACAGGTGGTTAGCCTCCATTCCCAAGCCCTGGTAGCAGCCCTAAGGCCGGCAGGTAATCCCGTCCATTGCCACACTCCCCAGGGGAGTCAGCACCTACCGTCAGGAGCCTGCTTCAAATGTGGCCGGGTCGGCCACTGGGCAAAAGTTTGCCCCAATCCCGAGCCTCCTACCAAGCCCTGCCCACAGTGCAAACAGCCGGGCCACTGGAAGTCGAACTGCCCGACCCTGGCTCTGCCACCGGCTCTGCAAAGCCCAGGCACAGAGATCCCGGAAACTCCAGACACATAGCTGCAAGGTATGGAGCTGCTGGGGTTCATGGACTGAAGAGGCCCTGGCTCCTCGACTGCGGTAACCCTCGCTGAGCCCAGGGTTGTGCTCCAGGGAGCGGACTACCTTCTCCATTCCGCCCTCTCACTCAGGCCCTACTTCCCCTTCCCTGGTCTCGGTTATGGGAATAGACGGGGCCCCTCCACTCTGCAGATCCTGTTACTGACTTAGCCTAACACTTTCCCCACTCCTAGCTCAGTATGTTTTTCATCTCCCACTTACACTGATCAGAAAAACACCCAGTATTGCTCTCTTCCTCAACTGAATTGGTGGGTATACAAATATAACTTACTCATTCTCCCAGAGTTGCAACAGGAAACAATCATCACCAATATTCACAATTCTCTACACATCGGCCAAAAGCTCTCTACAAGTTTCTAACCTCATATTGCACCCCACTGGACTATGGAGCACTATCAACACAGTACGTGCAAAATGCAACATCTGTGCCCGTTCCAATAGCCAGGGCCTCAACAACCTCGTAAAACAGCACCACCAGATGTGAGGGCACCTACGGGACAGGACTGGCAGATAGACTTTACCCACATGCCAAAGCATAAGTGGTTTAAATATCTCCTCACTAGGATTGACACATTTTCAGGATGGATCAAAGCCTTTCCCACCTCCTCAGAGTGCAAGCATCGTCGCCACTCACCTTCTTCAAGACATCATTCCTCATTTTGGCCAGCCTGCTTCAATTCAGTCGGACAACGGCCCAGCCTTCATATCTAAGGAGCAGCAGGCAGTTAGCGCCTCACTGGGCATCTGCTGGAAACTCCACGCAGCCTACCACCCCAGTCTTCTGGTGAGGCTGAGCGAGCTAACGGTCTCATAAAACGACAGCTCACCAAACTCTCCCTAGAACTGCAACTTTCTTGGCCTCAACTATTACCCTTTGCTCTTACTCGCCTTCACGCAGCCCCTCAGGAGCCGTCAGGCCCCAGTCCTTTCAAAATACTCTACGGACAACCTTTCCTTTCTCGCCTCTTCCTACAACTGATTGCCCTCTGCTAGCTTCGTAGCTTCCACACTTGTGCTTGCTCAGCAACCTTCTTAGACAACACGCCAACTCTGCCATCCCTGAACCCTCTCCGACCTCTGCTGATCACCAAAAACTGGTGCATCGTGGAGATGCTGTGTTAATTAAATCCCTTGCACCCAAACCCTTAGCACCCCGATGGAAAGGCCCTTACACTGTCGTACTTACCACTCCCTCAGCAATCAAGGTTCTTAGAATAGATTCCTGGGTACATTTGTCCCGAGTCCAGATGGCAGTAAACTCTGACCATGGCTCCCAGTGGTCTGCTAAGTCTACTGGTCCTGTCTCTCTGCCTCACTCACCTCACCAAGCCAGCTAGCTAAACCTAGTATAATTTCCCCTTTTGCCTGGCGATTTTACTTGACTGAAAACTATACCAATTACGCCCTCACTAAGCATTATTATTATTTGCTGGCCACTGCTAACTGCCCACCCACAGGGTGCAGAACACCCATATACTTAAATTTCACTGATTTTAACCGGCATCAAAAAAAAAAAAAAAAAACGCTGATCCCATCATTTGCTTCCTGTATGACCAGAAGCCAACTACCAATGTGCAAAAAAGTGAATACAGAAAAATGTAGGGTGCCCTTGGTCTTCCTGCCGGATACATTACCTTTCCCTTCGTTCCCAGGGACGATTCTACTACCATCAATCTAAATACACTCTCACAACCCCAGGCCCCTGGGATAGCCGGTGGACGTCTCCAGTTCCAGGAGCCTGTTACGCCACTCACCGGAAAAAAATTTTCCAGACGCCAAACTATATGTATGGAGGTCGCTAGTTCAGGTCCAATCCACCATCCACCGTAATATTCAGATCCAAGAACTTCAACTCACTAACCAAATTTCTAAACCTTCTGAGTCTCCCTTCTCCTGGCTCCCCCTGCTATAGCAGGGACTGGCCATTGCCAACTTTGCTGCACTAGGCAACCTCTCCACCTGCTTCATGTGTGCGGCCCTACAACGCCCTCCTCTGGTAACACTAAAGGCTCCTGCTCGGTCATTTTCATCCAACATAAATACCACAAAACCCATAACCATCCCCAATATCCCTCTGTACATCCAACCAGAAAACACTCAAGCGCCCTTTTGCTACTCCAATCTATCGACACAGACATGTAATGTCACCCAAATCCCCTCCAAACCACTAACCGCGCCAGAAAAAAATTTTCTTTTGGTGCAACCATACACTCATGAAGCACTTAAATATCAGTTCTACCTCTACCCGTCCCTCTGGTTCTGCAGCTCACTATATACACTCCGGCTGAGTTCCAGGAAAAATACAACGAAGTATACAGTCGTCAAACTGAAAGAGTAGTTTTTCTCCTGATAGCAGTGAGAATCTCCTTAGCCTCAGCAGCAGTTGCAGTAAGACTCAGTGGCGGGGCCCTTAGACACTCTATCATCACAGCAGAAAGTTATCCACACGCTTCCACCTGCCAGTCAATGCCTCTGCCAAGTCTCTAGCCTCCCTGCAAAGACAAATAACCTCTGTTGCCCAAGTTGCCTTGAAGAACCGCCGCACTTTACACCTCATGACAGCTGAAAAAGGAGGAACCTGCCTCTTCCTCCAGGAGGAAGGCTGTTATTATATCAATAAACTGGGAATTGTGGAAACTAGAGTCCAGACCCTCAACAAGCTAAACCGTGAGCTGCAAAACACCAGATTCAGAACAGACGGGTCCTCTTCCTGGTGGAACTCTTTTCTGTACTCCTTCCTAGCCCCCATACTAGGACCCATAATTTTAGTTATAATTTTGCTCTTAATTGCACCTTGTCTCATCCAGCTCCTGCAAAGTCGACTCTGAAAAATCACCTGTATAGCAGTTCACCAGCAATACCAACCTCTCCACCCTGTGCAAGGCCGGAACTCCCAGTACTCTGCCTGAAAAAAAGCCCCTCCCCTTGCTATTCACCCACTACCCACAGGAAGCAATTACAGAAATGGACTAACCTCATTCCTTTTCCCTATAGGGCACTGTCTGAAATGTCCGGTCTTGGCACAACAGACTCCATTTTGAGTCCTGTACCTCCATCTTAGCTCTCAAGACTGACCCCTAACTAACCACCCCTCCCCTGCTCAATCCCAAATTCCTAGAACCACCTCGTCCCAAAGCCAGAATGTTTTCTGAAGATATGGTCACTCCACGCATCCCTGACATATAGGTAAGATTAACGACCTTCTCCCTTCTGAAGCACCTGTGTGCGCAGAGCCTTCCCAGCTATGATCCTCCCCAGCTGTGCCTGCCAGCAGTGGGCCTAAAAACGCCGCCAGGATTTTTTTCCCCCGGCGCGGCTTCAAAAGCTCAATACCCTGAGTTGCTGAACCCGCCTGCAAATTCACAATAAAGCCTGCTTCTAAAACTTCATTAATTGGGTCTTTAATTCTGTTTTCGCGTCCAAATAAACTTTATACACTGAGCCTCGAGAAGGCTTTGGGAGTCAAAATCCTCCCAACCTCCAGGCAGCAGCGTCCCAGCCCCCTCACAAATGCAGCCCGGGAAGGCAGGCGAGTTCCCGGGAAGGCAGGCGAGTTCCCTGGAAGGCAGGCGAATTCCCGGGAAGGCAGGCGAGTTCCCGGGAAGGCAGGCGAGTTCCCGGGAAAGCTGGCACGTCAAGCCCGCACAGCAGCAAGAAACAGCGCAAAGACGGACACCAGCAAGAAACGGCGCAAAGACGGACACCAGCAAGGAACGGCGCAAAGACCGACACAAAAGGCTGGGGCTGCGGCAATACGGTACGAGCGCCCCCAGGGGCCTCCACCATGTGGGGTGGGCGCAGCACCCAAATTGGCTCACTTATGCCAGGTGAATTCAACACAACAATTCTCCCGAGGGTGGTGAGGTGAAAGGAGCCCAGAGGGGCCCCAAAACCGTGAGACCAACATGGGAGGGCCCACTCCTGGGGCCAGCTTACCTCATAGCTCCAAATCACACAGCACCGTTTCTGTTTGACCTCTCCAGGGACAGGTGTGCCTCAGTCCTTCGCTGCACGCGAAAAACAGCTCACGCGGAGACCTGGTTTGGAATCCCTGTGAGTTTTATGAGCGGTTAGGGAGGCGTGGTCGATGACGTAGGTCGAACCCATTGGCTGAATTGTTGAACTGAATTCACCTGGCCTAGGTGAGCCAATGCAGGTACAGCACCCACCCAGGTGTAGCTCCCCCTCCTGGCTGGATAACTGAACTTCTGAGCATGCAGTGAGTCTCTACTTCATGAGCTCAGACCTCTGAGGATGTGTAATGGGCCTGCCAGTCCCTCTGCTAGCCAAAGAGTTTTCCAGCCAAAGGTCTGCTTTCTGGAGCTGTTCTACAGAAAGCACTTAGTTCCTGACCCCTACGCATTCGGGGTGATGGATGCCCTTGCTTCCGTGCTTGCTTCTATGTAATTCTGGAATGGTCCTTGTTTCACAAGGTCGGCGAGGTCAGGAATTCTGGACTGGTTGGCTACCAAGCACAAAAGAAATAGCCAACAGATTGAAATCTCAACCCCTATTTTGGTTTATTATCGACCTCACACACTTGTCTTCTGGAACTTCCCTCCTAAATTTCTGAACCCTTGAACTCCTTGACACATGTACTTGGAAAGCAAGGATTCCAAACTCTGATCACCATATCTGACTGCTTCCCCAGTCCCTCTGCACTGTCAACCAGCAAAGTAGGGCCTCTCCATTTCTCAGAAGCTATAGAGTGTTATGTGAAATCACCTTGTGTTTAAATGTTAGTGATTATGCCATTTAAAAACAAATGTGTGAGCCAACTTGGGGCAAACAAAACTCGTTTCAAATACCAGCTCTGTCTCCTCTAAGGGCCCGTGTACAACTGCGACAACACAACAGTGGGTCCTGCTGGGTCCCCATTAGCATCTGGGAGGAAAGCTATTTATTACAGGGAATCTTACCTTGGTCCCTTGGTGTTAATTGCAGACTCACTGGGTGACGGCTTGTATCTGACACGCACCACAGTTCCCGCAGCAAACACCAACACTTTGTCAAACTCCGTTTGGTATTGCTCCATCCCGCCATTATTCTCCCTAATGACAAAAATAATTAACACATTCATATAAAAGCACAGGATGAGGAGAGCTTTAATTTATGCATCTTGTTCAGGGTCATCCCTGTTATCAATATAGGACAATCTAATGAGGCTTAGTTTAAAAGGGTTAGGGTTAGGTTTGGGGGTATGGCTAGATTTAGGATCAGGGTTATATTTAGGGTTAGGTTAGATCTAGGTGAGTCCTATGGTTAGGGTTAGGCTTAGGGGTTGGAGTAGAGGTAGTGGTAGGGTAAAATTGATGTGTGGATTGACATTGCCACTAATAAGCCAGCACATATAAAAGACTTGCTCCCTCCGCCAACTGAGTTGTTTCCAAGATGCCAGGAAACATGGCAGGACCTGAAAAAAACCACCGGTCCAAGTTACTACAACCAACAAGGTGGAAGCCGTCCCCCCCATTTCCCCCTTTCCCTCCCTGTCAGATTTATCCCATTTTTCAAGAGGACTCTGGGAGCAGGAGAGCTGGCTTCTGACCCTTGGTGCCACTGCCATCCTATCAGGTTCCCGGGGGCCGGAGAGAGAGTGGAATACTTATAACCACTTTTTGAGGACACCTCCCCCCCACACACACACACTGGACTGTTATGTCTTATCAACCCCAAAGATCACTCAGCAGCAGCCATTCTCCCCTTAAGGCAAGCAGCCCCAAAACCTGGGGAAGCCCCCCGAGTCCCATTTTGGGTAGATGTCCCCTTTTCTTCCAGGGATTACATCATTGGAATCAACAAAATCCCCTTTTCTGACAAACCACAAGGTCTGATTTCTTTGCTAGACAAGCTTTTCCACATGCATCAGCCCACCTCAGACGACTGCCAGCCACTTCTCCAGGTGCTGATCATATCAGAGGAACGGAAGGCCTTCCAGAGAGAGAGGCCCAGAAAGCAGTCAATGGACCTGATGGTCAGCCAGCGGGCACTTCCCGCTTGAGAGAAGCTCTTTTTGCCACTGCATGAACAATGTGGGGTCCAAACTCCTAGTAAGGCCCCGAGGGCTTCACCAGGTATCACCAGTTTCTCTAGCAGGGCCTCTGCGCGACAGCTAGGAAACCTATGCATTTACATAAGGTCAATGAGAATTTTCAGGGTCCCATAAGAGAATGTTCACCTGCCTTTTTACAGTGGCTATCGACCTGGAGGCCTCCGAGACCAGGAGGGAAATAGTTATTGCCTTTTTTATTCAGTCCATCTCAGCTATGAAAAAGAATTGGGAAGGGTTGGAAGGGAAAAATATTTGTGATTTGGTAGAAGTGGCTCTGCAGGTGTATAACAACAGATGACCCTATCATGACAGAGCAAAGAAACTAACTGAAATAGTATTAATTACCATGAGAGGCCCCAGAGGCTCGGTAAATAGAAATCATGGCCCACTCATGGAGAGGCTGACTTGTCAGCATCGCCTAGTCCTCAGGAAGTATCCATGTACCTACTATGGAAAACCACGACATTGGAAAAATCAGTGCCTTGAAAACCCCAGGAGAGGCGGACGACCCACCAGTAGAGACAATGGACCTCATCCTCACCTGGAAAAATCGAAGCAACAGACAATAATACTTGAAGCTGAATGAAGGTGTCAGGGCTCTGTTTCACTTGGCCCCAAGGAGCCCATGCTAACTCTCCAAGAAGGGGGCCAGCCAGTAAATTTCTTGGTGGACAAAGGGGTCACCTTCTTGATTTAGAAAAGTCTACAGGTGCCTTGTCAAAAGGAAAGATTTTAATTACAGGGGCCACAGGGCAGACCCAAGCACACCCATGAACAACGGCCAGAATAACAGATTTAGCACAAGAGACAGTTACACGCTCCTTCCTGGTAATGCCTCAATGCCCCTTTCCTCTAATTGGTCGTGACTTATTATGAAAAATGGTGGCCATTTGAGAATGATTGGGGAAGGGAATGTATGGATGTGCTTTATACAATTGATGTATGTATATGTATGGATTGTGGTAAGAGTTGTTTGAGTCCCTAATAAAATATAAAAGAAGAAAAGAGAAAAAAATGATTAGGGCAAAGACTGTACAGATGTGCTTTATACAATTGATGTATGTATATGTATGAACTCTGAAAAGAATTGTATCAGCCCCAATAAATTGTTAAAATTTAAAAAGAAAAATGGTGGCCATAATTACTTTCTCATCTGCTGCAACCACCTTAACCCTTGAACTTGAAAAGCCAAAGGTTTTGCTCACAGCTCCAATGTCAGAGTGATATGTGCTTTATCAAGGAGCAGAAGAGACCCCCTCAAAGGAACTTCTTGATCAATGGCTAAAAGATATTCCTTTGTTTGGGCAGAGAACAACTTGCCTAACCTTTCTGAACATCAGGTGCCTGAGGTCATACAACTTCTGAGCTCGGCAACACTGGTGTGTCAAGCAAACCCTACTCCATGGAATGCAAAGGTGGGTATTGCTGTTCACATATGCAGACTAAAGAGGACAGACCGTTTGGCGCCCTGCAAGTCCACATGGAATGCTCCCCTCCCCTGCTGCCCGTGCAGAAGCCAGGAACTGAGGACTTGCAAACGGTGCAGGATCTCGGAGAGGTAAATGAGAGGATAGAAACTGTCCACAACACATACCAAACCCCGAGACTCTCCTGAATAATATTCCGTCAAACTGAATTTGTTATACTGTTTTGGACTTAAAGGATGCTTTGTTCTCCATACCCTTGTCCCCTGCAAATCAACCCAGTGAAGACTTACAGGAACACAAGGAGGAACACCCCAAAACCACCTTGCTGCAGTAGGCAGATGACCTCCTCCTGGCCTCCGAAACCCTGGAGGAATGCCAGCGGGCTACCAAGGACCTGCTACTAGTCCTTGGCCCATTGGGGTACAGGGTATCTGCAAGAGAGGCTCAACTGTGTGTACATAAAGCTGTACACCTAGGCTACCAACTGGAGGAGGGGAAACGGACCTTGTCCCCCAGCCACACTGAGGTGACCCTCAAAATCCCAGTCACTGAGACGAAGAGGCAGGTGCAAGAGTTTCTAGGCGCTGTGGGGTACTGTCCATTGTGGAATTTGGGGTTTGCAAAAATAACAAAACCCCTATATGCAAGTACTGGGGAAACGAAAAAGGACTTAAATGGACTGAAGTAGAACAGCAATCGTTTGAATCCTTTAAAAAGTCGCTCATATGGGCAACCTCTCTTGCCCTACTAGACATAGTAAAGCCCGTTCAATTGTCTATGTGAGGCCAGAGGCAGAGCAAAAGAAGTGCTAACTGAGATCTTGCAGCCATGGAAGAGACCTGTGGCCGATCTTTCAAAGAAACTGGACTGTGTAGTTGCAGGATGGCCGAGCTGCATGCGAGCTGAGGCTGCCACGGCCATCCTAGTTATAGAAGTCAGGAAGCTTACACTGGGGCAGGATATTGCTGTGGTGGGGGACCTATGGTTGAGCCCCTCCTAACCAGTCCCCCAGGCCGGTGGATCTCAAATGCCAGGGCTATACCACAAATCTCCAAGTAGTGGCTGTGACCATGCCATCCCCAGTGTTACTGCCACAACCTACATACTCAGAAAATGATCTAAAGATAAGCCAAGAGTTGGCCTGCCAAAAAGACTGGGAGCATCCAGGGTGGCTGCTCCATCCTGATGGAAGAAGATTCATGCCAGAAGCTCTGGAGACAACCTGAATCAAGGACTACATGAAAGTATGCACTCGGGATGCTCTAAATGGTCTCAGTTGCTACTCAGGCACTTTTACATACCCAGGCTTGGACACTGGGTGGCAGATGTCTCCCACCATTGATTGCACTGTGCTCGGGGAAACAACCCTAGAAAGAAAAGGAGCAACCCAACCACGAGCTCGAGGTAGTAGTCCTGGAGAATTCTGGAGGTGGACTTTATGGATATCAAACTTAGAAAGTCTGGCTACCGGTATTTGCTGGTGTTCGTGGACACCTATTCTGGATGGGTGGAAGCCTTCCCAACAAAGAAGGAAACCACTGCTACTGTGTGGAAATTATTAGTAACTAAAATTGTCCATAGATTTGGCCTTCCCACCACCTTGGGGTCTAACAGTGGCCCAGCATTCATTGCTCAAATTACTAAAGTCTTAGCAATGCTTCTAAATATTAACTCGAAGCTCTACTGGGCTTATAGGCCCCAAAGTTCAGGGCAAGAAGAAAGAATAAACAGAACCCTAAAGGAATTGTTCGTTAAGTTGCATTTAGAACCTGGCGAGAACTGGGTTGATCCTTTCTTTACCTTTTGCCCTACTTCGAGTCCAATGCACTCCCTTTGTGAAAACTTAAACCCCATTTGAATTTATGTTTGGCAGACCTTCCCCAAATCCTCCCAAGATTGAGGGAAGTAGAAATAATGGAAGCAACTAATCGTTCCCTCATCAAGTGCCTGCAGGCTGTGCAGCAGGTGAGAGACAAATCATCTGCTCCTACACCTTCATTTGGGGCCCACTCAAAGGAAAGGTCAAGAGGCAGCCCACTACTTGCAACCTGGAGACTGGACGTAGATAAAGAAGCACCAACCCGGAAGTTAGGGTTGGGGTTTGACGTTGGGGTTGGGGTTGGAGTTGGGGTTAGACGTTGGGGTTGGGGTTGGACGTTGGGGTTGGGGTTAGGGGTTGGGCTTGGAGTTGGGCGTTGGGTTTGGGCTTGGACGATGCGGTTAGGGTTGGACGTTGGGGTTGGGTTTGGAGGCTTGGCTTGGGGTTAGACGTTCAGGTTGGGCTTCGGGGTTGGGGTTTGGGTTAGACGTTGGGGTTGGGGTTGGGTTAAGGGTTGGGGTTAACATTGGGGTTGGGGTTAGATGTTGGGGTTGGGGATAGACGTTGGGGTTGGTGTTAGACGTTAGGGTAGGTGTTAGGGGTTCTTGTTGGGGTTAGACGTTGGGGTTGGGTTTAGGGGTTGGGGTTGGGTTTAGATGTTGGGCTTGGGGTTAGGGGTTGGGGTTAGACGTTGGGTTTGGGGTTGGGGTTAGACGTTGTATTTGGGGTTAGACGTTGGGGTTGGGGTTCGGGTCAGACGTTGGGGTTTGAGTTAGGGTTGGGGTTAGAATGTGGGTTTGGGGTTAGACGTTGTGTGAGGGGTTGGGGTTGTGGTAGTGGTTAGACATTGGGGTTGGGGTTAGGGGTTGGAGTGGGGTTAGACCTTGGGATTGGGGCTAGGGGTTGGTGTTGTGGTTAGACATTGGGGTTGGTGTATGGGTTAGGGGTTGGGGTTAGATGTTGGGGTTGGGGTTGGAGTTGGGGGTTGGGGTTAGACATTGGTGTTGGGGTTAGACGTTGGGGTTGGGGTTTGGGTTAGACGTTGGGGTTGGGGTTGGGGTTAGACTTTGGGGTTGGGGTTGGGGTTAGGGGTGAAGGTCGGGTTAGCCATTGGGGTGGGGCTGGGGTTAGGGGTTGGGGTTTGTGTTGGACGTTGGGGTTGGGGTTAGAGGTTGGGGTTGGGGTTGGACATTGGGGTTGGGGTTGGACGTTGGGGTTGGTGTTGGATGTTGGGGTTGGGGTTGGACATTGGGGTTGGCGTTAGGGGTTGGACGATGGGGTTGGGGTGGGATGTTGGGATTGGGTTTGGGGGTTGGGGTTGGACGTTGGGGTTGGGGTTGGACGTTGCGGTTGGGGTTTTGGGTGTGCTTGGACGTTGGGGCTGGGGTTAGGGGTTGGGGTTGGACCATGGGGTTGGGGTTGGATGTTGGGGTTGGGGTTGGACGTTGGGGTTGGGGTTGGACCATGGGGTTGGGGTTAGATGTTGGGCTTGGTGTTAGGGGTTGGGATTAGATGTTGGGTTTGGGGTTGGGGTTAGACGTTGTGTTTGGGGTTAGACGTTGGGGTTGGGGTTCGGGTCAGACGTTTGGGTTGGGGTTAGACGTTGGGGTTTGAGTTAGTGTTGGGGTTAGAATGTGGGTTTGGGGTTAGAAGTTGGGGTTGTGGTAGTGGTTAGATGTAGGGGTTGGAGTTAGGGGTTGAAGTGGGGTTAGACCTTGGGGTTGGGGTTAGGGGTTGGTGTTGGGGTTAGATGTTGGGGTAGGGGTTAGGGGTTGGGGTTAGATGTTGGAGTTGGGGTTGGGGTTGGGGGTTGCGGTTGGGGTTCGACATTGGGGTTGGGGTTCGGCTTGGTCGTTGGGGTTGGGGTTAGGCTTTGGCGTTGGGGTTAGACGTTGGGGTTGAGGTTAGGGGTTGGGGTTGGGGTATGGGGTTGGGGTTGCAGTTAGACTTTGGTGTTGGGGTTAGACGTTGGGTTTGGGGTTAGACGTTGGGTTTGGGGTTAGACATTGGGGTTGGGGTTGGGGTCAGGGGTTGGGGTTAGACGTTAGGTTTGGGGGTTGGGGTTGGGCTAGACGGTAGAGTTGGGGTTAGCGGTTGGGGTTGGGTTAGGGGTTGGGGTTGGGGTTAGATGTTGGGGTTGGGGGTTGGGGTTAGACTTTGGGGTCGGGGGTTCGGGTTGAGGTAGACGTTGGGGTTGGGGTTAGCGGTTGCGGTTGGGGTTGGGTTAAGGGTTGGGGTTGGGGTTAGATGTTGCGGTTGGGGTTAGACTTTGGTGTTGGGGTTAGGGATTGGAGTTGGGGTTAGACGTTGGGGTTGGGTTTAGGGTTCCGGGTTGGGGTTAGATATTTGGGTTGGGGTTAGACGTTGGGGTTGGGTTTAGACCTTGGGGTTGGGGTTAGGGAATGGGTTTAGGGGTTGGGGTTGGGGTTAGATGTTGGGGTTGGGGTTAGACATTGGGGTTAGGGTTAGGGGTTGGGGTTGGGGTTAGTGTTAGGAGTTGTGGTTGGGGTTAGATGTTGGGGTTGAGGTTAGGGGTTAGGGTTGGTGTTACACATTGGGGTTAGCGGTTGGGTTTGGGGTTAGACGTTAGGTTTGGGGTTAGGCGTTGGAGTTGGGTTAGAACTTGGGGTTAGGGTTAGGAGTTGGTGTTGGGGTTAGACGTTGGGTTTGGAGTAGGGGTTAGGGGTTGTGGTTAGATGTTGGAGTTGGGTTTGGGGTTGGGTGTTGGGGTTCGACATTGGGGTTGGGGTTAGACGTTGGTGTTGGTGTTGGGGTTACACGTTGGGTTTTGGGTTAGGGGTTGGGGTTAGACTTTGGGGTTGGGGTTTGGGTTAGAGGTTGGGTTTGGGGTTGGGGTTAGACATTGGGGTTGGGGTTGGGGTTAGACGTTGGGGTTGGGGTTGAGGTTAGACGTTGGGGTTGGGGTTAGGGGTTGGAGTTCGGGTTAGACATTGGGGTCGGGCTGGGGTTAGGAGTTGCGGTTTGTGTTGGATGTTGGGGTACGGGTTAGATGTTGGGTTTGGGGTTGGACATTGGTTTGGGGTTGGGGGTTGGTGTTGGACGTTGTGGTTGTGGTTGGATGTTGGAGTTGGGGTTGGGGTAGTGGTTAGACGTTGGGGTTGGGGTTGGGGTTGGACGTTGGTGTTGGAACTAGGGCTTAGGGTTGGACGTTGGGTTTGGGGGTTAGGGTTCGGCTTGGACGTTGTGGTTGGGGTTGGACGTTGGGGTTGGGGTTGGACGTTGGGTTTGGGTTTGGACGTTGGGGTTGGGGTTGGACGTTGGGGTTGGGGTTAGGGTTTGGGGTTAGACGTTGCGGTTGGGTTTGGGGTTAGGGGTTTTAGTTCGGGTTAGACGTTGGGATTGTTATTGGGGTTAGGGGTTGGGGTTGGGGTTGGACGTTGGTGTTGGGGTTGGACATTGGGGTTGGGGTTGGACATTAGGGTTGAGGTTGGACTTAAGGGTTGGGGTTGGACTTTGGGGGTGGGGTTGGACGTAGGGTTTGGGGTTGTATGTTGGGGTTGGGGTTCGACGTTGGGGTTGGGGTTGGAGTTAGACTTTGGGGTTGGGGTTGGACGTTGAGTTTGGGGTTGGACGTTGGGATTGGGTCTAGGGGTTGGGGTTGGACTTTGGGTTGGGGTTAGGGGTTGGGTTGGGGTTAGGGGTTGGGGTTGGAGTTGGACATTGGGGTTGGTGTTGGATGTTGGGGTTGGACGTTGGGGTTGGCGTTAGGGGTTGGACGTTGGGGTTGGGGTGGGATATTGGGGTTGGGTTTTGGGGTTGGGGTTGGGGTTGGACGTTGGGGTTGGGGTTGGACGTTGGGGTTGGGGTTGGACGTTGGGTTTGGGTTTGGACGTTGGGGTTGGGGTTGGGGTTGGGGTTTGGAGCTGCACGTTGGAGTTGGTTTGGGGTTAGGGATTTTAGTTCGGGTTAGACGTTGGGATTGTTATTGGGGTTAGAGGTTGGGGTTGGGGTTGGACGTTGGGGTTGGGGTTGGGGTTGGACATTGGGGTTGGGGTTGTTTTGGGGTTGGCTTTGGACGTTGGTGTTGTGGTTGGGGTTGGACGTTGGGTTTGGGGTTGGACGTTGGGGTTGGACATTAGGGTTGAGGTTGGACTTTAGGGTTGGGGTTGGACCTTGGGGTTGGGGTTGGACATCGGGTTTGGGGTTGGGGTTGGATGTTGGGGTTGGGGGTTGGGGTTAGACGTTGGGGTTGAGGTTAGGGGTTGGGGTTGGGTTACGGGTTTGGGGTTGGGGTTAGGCTTTGGGGTTGCGGTTGGACGTTGAAGTTGGGGTTATACGTTGGGGTTGGGGTTAGGGGTTGGATTTGGGTTAAACCTTGGGGTGGGGTTAAGGGTTGGTGTTGGGGTTAGGGGTCGGTGTTGGGGTTAGACGTTGGGGTTGGGGGTGGGGTTAGGGGTTGGGGTTAGATGTTGGAGTTGGGGTTGGTGTTAGACGTTGGGGTTTGGGTTAGGTGTTGGAGTTCGGGTTAGATATTGGGGTAGGGCTGGGATTAGGGGTTGGGGTTTGTGTTGGATGTTGGGGTTGGGGTTAGACATTGGGGTTGGGGTTGGACGTTGGGGTTGGGTTTAGACTTTGGGGTTGGGGTTGGACGTTGTGTTTGGGGTTGGACGTTGGGGTTGGGTCTAGGGGTTGGGGTTGGACGTTGGGGTTGGGTCTAGGGGTTGGGGTTGGACTTTGGGTTGGGGTTAGGGGTTGGGGTTGGGCTTCGACGTTGGGATTGGTGTTGGATGTTGGGGTTGGGGTTGGTCTTGGAGTTAGACGTTGGAGTTGGGCTTGGTCGTTGGGTTTGGGGTTAGGGGTTGGGGTTGGACATTGGATTTGGGGTTGGACATTGGGGTTGGGGTTGGACATTGGGGTTGGGGTTGGATGTTGGGGATGGGGTTGGGGTTTGGGGTTGGGGTTGGACGTTGGGGTTGGGGTTGGACGTTGGGGTTGGGGTTGGATGTTGGGGTTGGGGTTAGGGGTTGGGGTTTGGCTTGAACGTTGGTGTTGGGGTTAGGGAGTTGGGTTGGGGTTTGACTTTGGGGTTGGGTTTGGACGTTGGGTTTGTGGTTGGACGTTGGGTTTGGGGTTGGATGTTGGGTTTGGGGTTGGACGTTGGGGTTGGTGTTGGGGTTTGGAGTTGGGGTTAGAGGTTGGGGTTGGGGTTAGGGGTTAGGGTTAGATGTTGCGGTGGGGTTAGAGGTTGGTGTTGGGGTTAGAGGTTGGGGTTGTGGTTAGGTGTTGGTGTTGGGGTTATACGTTGGCGTTGGGGTTAAGGGTTGGGGTTGGGGTTGGACGTTGGGGTTGGGGTTGGGATTAGAAGTTCAGTTTGGTGTTGGGAGTTGGGGTTAGATGTTGGGGTTTGGTTTAGGGTTGGTGTTAGACGTTGGGTTTGGGGTTGGGGTTAGACGTTGGGGTTGGGGTTGGGGTTAAATTTCGGGTTAGACGTTGGGATTGTGGTTGGGGTTAGGGGTTGGGGTTGGGGTTGGACGTTGGGGTTGGGGTTGGACGTTGGGGTTGGGGATAGAAGGTGGGGTTGGGGTTGGACATTGGGGTTGGTGTTAGGGGTTGGGGTTGGGCTTAGACATTGGGTTTGGACTTTGGGGTTGGGGTTGGGGTTGGATGTTGGGGTTGGGGTTGGTGTTAGACGTTGGGGTTGGGGTTAGGTGTTGGAGTTTGGGTTAGACATTGGGGTGGGGCTGGGGTTAGGGGTTGGGGTTTGTGTTGCACATTGGGGTAGGGGTTAGACGTTGGGGTTGGGCTTAGACGTTGGGGTTGGGGTTGGGGTTAGACTTTGGTGTTGGGGTTGGACGTTGGTTTTGTGGTTGGACGTTGGGGTTGGGTCTAGGGGTTGGGGTTGGGCTTGGACTTTGGGGTTGGGTTTAGGGGTTGGGCTTAAGGTTGGACGTTGGGGTTGGTGTTGGATGTTGGGGTTGGGGTTGGTGGATGGGGTTGGAGTTAGACGTTGGAGTTGGGCTTGGATGTTGGGGTTGTGGTTAGGGGTTGGGGCTGGATGTTGGAGTTGGGGTTGGACGTTGGGGTTGGGGTTTGGATTAAACTTTGGGGTGGGGGTTGGACGTTGGGGTTGGAGCTACGGGTTGGGTTTGGACGTTGGGTAGGGGTAAGGGGTTGGGGTTCGGCTTGGACGTTGGGTTGGGGTTAGGGGTTGGGGTTGGACGTTGGGTTTGGGGTTGGACGTTGGTGTTGGGGTTGGGGTTGGTGTTGGGGTTGGGGGTAGACATTGCGGTTGGGGTTAGACGTTGGGGTCGGGGTTCGAGGTTGGGTTGGGGTTAGGTGTTGGGGTTAGACGTTGGGGTTGGGGTTAAGGGTTGGGCTTGGGGTTAGAAGTTGGGGTTGGGGTTGGGATTACAAGTTCGCGTTGGGGTTGGGTGTTGGTGTTAGGTGTTGGGGTTGGTTTTAGGGTTGGGGTTAGACGTTGGGTTTGGGGTTGTGGTTGGGGTTAGACGTTGGGGTTGTGGTTGTGGTTGGGGTTAGACGTTGGGGTTGGGGTTGGGGTTAGGGGTTGGAGTTCGGGTTAGACGTTGGGATTGTGATTGTGGTTAGGGGTTGGGGTTGAGGTTGGACGTTGGGGTTGGACTTTGGGGTTGGGGTAGAGGTTGGGGTTGGGCATTGGGGTTTGGCTTAGGGGTTGGGGTTGGGTTTAGGGGTTGGACGTTGGGATTGGGATTGGACGTTGGGGTTGGAGTTGGACATTGGGGTTGGGGTTGCACGTTGGCGTTGTGGTTAGGGGTTGGGGTTGGACGTTGGGAATGGGGTTGGGGTTGGATGTTGGGTTTGGGGGTGGGGGTTAGACTTTGGGGTTGAGGTTAGGGGTTGGGGTATGGGGTTTGGGGTTGGGGTAATATTTTGGGGTTGGGATTGGACGTTGAGGTTGGGGTTAGGGATTGGGGTTGGGGTTAGACGTTGGGGTTGTGGTTAGGGGTTGGAGTTGGGTTAGACCTTGGGGTTGGGGTTAGTGTTGGGGTTCGACGTTGGGGTTGGGGTTGGACGTTGGGGTTGGGGTTAGACTTTGGGGTTGGGGTTAAGGTTTGGGGTTGGGGTTAGACGATGGGGTTGGGGTTGGGATTCGAAGTTCGGTTTGGTGTTGGGAGTTGGGGTTAGATGTTGGGGTTTGGTTTAGGGTTGGTGTTAGACATTGGGGTTGGGGTTAGACGTTGGGGTTGGGGTTGGGGTTAGATTTCGGGTTAGACGTTGGGATTGTGGTTGGGGTTAGGGGTTGAGGTTGGGGTTGGACGTTGGGGTGTGGTTAGGGGTTGGGGTTGGACGTTGGAGTTGGGGTTGGACATTGGGTTGGGGTTGGACATTGGGGTCGGTGTTAGGGGTTGGGGTTGGACATTGGGTATGGGGTTGGATGTTGGGGTTGGGGTTTGGGGTAGGGGTTAGACGTTGGGTTGGGGTTGGACGTTGTGTTTGGGGTTCGGATTAGACTTTGGGGTTGGAGTTGGACGTTGGGGTTTTGGTGGACGTTGGGGTTGGTGTGGACGTTGGGGTTGTGTCTAGCGGTTGGGGTTGGACGTTGGGTTTGGGGTTAGTCATTGGGGTTCGGCTTGGACGTTGCGGTTGGGGTTAGGAGTTGGGGTTGGGGTTGGACGTTGGGTTTGTGGTTGGACGTTGGAGTTGGGGTTGGACGTTGGGGTTGGGGTTGGACATTGGGTTTGGGGTTGGATGTTGGGTTTGGTGTTGGGGGTTGGGGTTGGGGTTAGGGTTAGGGGATGGGGTTGGGTTTAGGGGATGGGGGTGGGGTTGTCGTTGGGGTTACACGTTGGGGTTGGGGTTGTGGTTGGGGTTAGACGTTGGGGTTGGGGTTGGGGTTAGGGGTTGGAGTTCGGGTTAGACATTGGGATTGTGGTTGGGGTTGGACATTGGGGTTGGGGTTAGGGGTTGGGGTTGGGCTTGGACTTTGGGGTTGGGGTTAAGGGTTGGATTTTGGGATTGGGGTTGGACGTTGGGGTTGGGGTTGAACATTGGGGTTGGGATTGGACACTGGGGTTGGGGTTGGACGTTGGTGTTGGGGTTGGACGTTGGGGTTGGGGTTGGACGTTGGGGTTGGGGTTAGCGGTTGAGGTTGGGGTTAGACGATACGGTTGTGGTTAGACGTTGGGTTTGGGGTTGGGGTTGGGGTTAGAGGTTGGGGTTGGGGTTAGACGTTGGGGTTGGGGTTAGACGTTGGGGTTGGGGTTAGCGGTTGGGGTTGGGGTAAGACTTTGGGGTTGGGGTTAAGGGTTGGGGTTGGGGTTGTGATTAGAATTTCGGGTTGGGGTTGGGGGTTGGGGTTAGACATTGGGGTTAGGTTTAGGTATGGGGTTAGATGTTGGGGTTGGGGTTGTGATTGGGGCTAGGGGTTGGTGTTTGGGTTGGACGTTGGGGATGGGGTCAGACGTTGGGGTTGGGGTTGGGGTTAGACTTTGGTGTTGGTGTTTGGGGTTGAGTTTGGACATTGGGGTTGGGGTTATGGGTTGGTGTTGGCCTTGGATGATGGTGTTGGGGTTAGGGGTTGGGGTTGGAGTTGGGGTTGGACGTTATGGTTGGGGTTGGACGTTAGGGTTGGGGATGGACGTTGAGGTTGGGGTTAGGGGTTTGGGTTGAAATTTGGGGTTGGGGTTGGTGTTAGACGGGGTTGGTGTTAGGAGTTGGGGTTTGGTTATGGGGTTGGGGTTGGGGTATGGGGTTATACGTTGGGGTTGGGGTTAGATGTTGGTGTTGGGGATAGACGTTGGGTTTGGTGTTAGACGTTGGGGTTGGGGTTGGGTCAGACGTTGGGGTTGGGGTTCGGGGTTGGGGTTGGGATAGACCTTGGGGCTGGGGTTAGCAGTCGGGGTTGGGTTAGGGGTTGGGGTTAGATGTTGGGGTTGGGGATTGGTGTTGGGGTTAGATGTTGGGGTTGGGGTTAGGGGTTGGGGTTAGGGGTTAGGGGTTGGGGTTAGACGTTGGGGTTGGGGTTAGACGTTGGGGTTGGGGTTAGACGTTGGGGTTGGGTTTAGGGAATAGGTTTAGGGGTTGGGGTTGGTGTTAGACGTTGGGGTTAGGGTTAGTGGTTGGGGTTGGGGTTAGGGGTTGTGCTTGGGGTTAGATGTTGGAGTTGAGGTTAGGGGTTGGGGTTGGGTTTAGACATTGGGGTTAGGGGTTGGGGTTGGGGTTAGACCATGGGGTTGGGGTTAGGGGTTTTTGTTGGGTTAAACCTTGGGGTTGGGGTTAGGGGTTGGTGTTGGGGTTAGACGTTGGGGTTGGGGTTAAGGGTTGGGCTTGGGTTTAGAAGTTGCTGTTGGGGTTGGGATTAGAATTTCGGGTTGGGGTTAGGGGTTGGGGTTGGAAATTGGGGTTGGGGTTGGACATTGGGGTCGGTGTTAGGGGCTGGGGTTGGACGTTGGGGTTGGGGTTGGATGTTGGGTTTGGGGTTTGGGGTTGGGTAGGGGTTAGACGTTGGGGTTGGGGTTGGGGTTGGACATTGGGTTTGGGGTTCGGATTAGACTTTGGGGTTGGGGTTGGACGTTGGGGTTGGGGCTAGGGGTTGGGGTTGGACGTTGGGTTTGGGGTCAGGGTTTGGGGTTCAGCTTGGACGTTGGGGTTTTGTTTAGGGGTTGGGGTTGGCCTTTGGGTTTGGGTTTGGTTGTTGCATTTGTGGTTGGACATGGGTTTTGGCGTTGGACATTGGGTTTTGGGTTGGACATTGGGTTTGGGGTTGGACGTTGGGGTTGGTGTTGGGGGTTGTGGTTGGGGTTAGGGTTTGGGGTTGCAGTTAGGGGTTGGAGTTAGACGTTGGGGCTGGGGTTAGACGTTGGGGTTGGCGTTAGACGTTGGGGTTGGCATTAGACGTTGGGGTTGGGGTTAGGTGTTGGTGTTGGGGTTAAACGTTGGGGTTGGGGTTGGGGTTAAGGGTTGGGCTTGGGGTTAGAAGTTGGGGTTGGGTTTGGGATTAGAAGTTCGGGTTGGGGTTGGGGTTTGGGGTTAGACGTTGGGGTTGGGTTTAGCGTTGGGGTTAGACGTTGGGGTTGTGGTTGTGGTTGGGGTTAGACGTTGGGGTTGGGGATGGGGTTAGGGGTTGGAGTTCGGGTTAGACGTTGGGATTGTGGTTTGGGTTAGGGGTTGGGCTTGGACGTTGGGGTTGGGGTTGGACGTTGGGGTTAGGGCTAGAGGTTGGGGATGGGGTTGGACATTGGGGTTGGGGTTAGGATTTGGGGTTGGGCTTGGACGCAGGGGTTGGGGTGAGGGGTTGGGGTTGGTGTTGGGCTTTGGGATTGGGGTTGGACGTTGCGATTGGGGTGGGACATTGGGGTTGGACATTGGGGTTGGGGTTGGACATTGGGGTTGGGGTTGGACGTTGGGTTTGGTGTTGGACTTTGGGCTTGGGGTTGGGGTTAGGGGTTGGGGTTGGGGTTAGACGTGGTGGGGTTAGACGTTGGGGATGGGGTTTGGGGTTGGGGTTGGGGTTAACGTTGGGGTTGGGGTTGTGGTTAGAGGTTGGGGTTGGGGTTAGACGTTGGGGTTGGGGTTAGACGTTGGGGTTGGGGTTAGACGTTGGGGTTGGGGTTAGGGGTTGGTGTCGGGGTTAGACGTTGGGTTTGGGGTTAATGGTTGGTGTTAGATGTTGGGGTTGGGGTTAGATGTTGGGGTTGGAGTTCGGGTTAGGGGTTGGAGTTCGGGTTAGGGGTTGGAGTTCGGGTTAGACTTTGGGATTGTGGTTGGGGTTAGGGGTTGGTGTTTGGATTGGACGTTGTGGTTGGGGTTAGATGTTGGGGTTGGGGTTAAACGTTGGGGTTGGGGGTTGGACATTGGGGTTGGGGTTATGGGTTGGGGTTGGCTTTGGACGTTGGTGTTGGGGTTAGGGGTTGGGGTTGGGGTTGGACGGTGGGGTTGAGGTTGGACATTGGGGTTGGGGTTGGACATTGGGGTTGGGGTTGGATGTTGTGGTTGGAGTTGGGGGTTGGGGTTAGACATTGGGGTTGAGGTTAGGGGTTGGGTTTGGGGTATGGGGTTGGGGTTAGACGTTGGGGTTGGTGTTAGACGTTAGGGTTGGGGTTGGCGTCAGACGTTGGGTTTCGGGTTGGGGATTGGGTTTAGACTTGGGGTTGTGGGTTGGGGTAGACGTTGGGGTTGGGGTTAGCGGTTGGGGTTGGGTTAGGGGTTGGGTTTGGGGTTAGACGTTGGGGTTAGACTTTGGGGTTGGAGTTAGACGTTGGGTTTGGGGTAAGGGTTGGGATTGGGGTTAGATGTTGGGGTTGGGGTTGGGGGTTGGGGTTAGATGTTGGGGTTGGAGGTTGGGGTTGGGGTTAGACATTAGGGTTTGGGTTAGATGTTGGAATTGGGTTTAGTGGTTGGTGTTGGGGTTAGACGTTGGGGCTTGGGTTGGCATTGGAGTTAGACGTTGCGGTTGGGGTTAGGGGTTGGGTTTGGGGTTAGACATTGGGGTTGGGGTTAGGGGTTGGGCTAAGGGTTAGACGTTGGGGTTGGTGTTAGATGTTGGGGTTAGGGGTTGGGGTTGGGGTTGGGGTTAGACGTGATGGTTGGCTTAGGCGTCGGGGTTGGGTTTAGCCGTTGTGTTGGCATTAACATTGGGTTTGGGGTTAGACGTTGGGGTTGGGGTTGGGGTTAGACGTTGGTGTTGGGGTTGTGGTTAGACGCTGGGTTTGGAGTTAGGGGTTGGTGTTGGGGTTAGACCTTTGGGTTGGGGTTAGGGGTTGTGGTTGGGGTTAGACGTTTTGGTTGGGGTAGGGGTTAGGGGTTGGGGTTAGACGTTGGGGTTGGGGTGGGGCTTGGGGTTGGGGTTCGACGTTAGGGTTGGGGTTAGACGTTGGTGTTGGGGTTGGGGTTAGACGTTGAATTTGTGGTTAGGGGTTGGGGTTAGACTTTGGGGTTGGGGTTCGGGTGAGGGGTTGGAGTTCGGGTTAGACATTAGGTCGGTTTGGGCTTACGAGTTGGGGTTTGTTTTGGACGTTGGGGTAGGGGTTAGACGTTGGGGTAGGGATTAGAAGTTGGGGTTGGGGTTGGATTTTGGGGTTGGGGTTAGACTTTGGGCTTGGATGTTGGGGTTGGTGTTAGGCATTGGGGTTAGGCTTGGAAGTTGGGGTTGGACCTTGGGGTTGGGGTTGGACGTTGGGTTTGGGGTGGGATGTTGGGCTTGGGGTTAGGGGTTGGGTTTGGACGTTGGGGTTGACGTTGGATGTTGGAGTTGGGGTTGGGGGTTTGGGTTAGACGTTGGGTTTGGGGGCTGGGGTTGGGGTTAGACGTTGCGGTTGGGGTTAGACGTTGGGTATGGGGTTAGACGTTGGGGTTGGGTTTTGGGGTTTGGGTTGGGTTTAGGGGTTGGGGTTGGGGCTAACGTTGAGGTTGGGGTTAGAGGTTGGGGTTGGTGGTAGACGTTGGGGTGGGGTTAGACGTTGGGTTTGGGGCTAGGGGTTGGGGTTGGGTTTGGACGTTGGGGTTGGGGTTAGGGGTTGGGGTTGGGCTTGGACGTTGGGGTTGGGGTTAGGGGTTGGGGTTGAGGTTGGACGTTGGGTTGGACATTGGGGTTGGGGTTGGACGTTGGGGTTGGGGTTAGGGGTTGGGGTTGGACGTTGTGTTTGGGTTTGGAAGTTGGGGTTGAGGTTGGGTTTAGGGGTTGGGGTTGGGGCTAACGTTGGGTTTGGGGTTAGAGGTTGGGGTTGGGGTTAGACGTTGGAGTTGGTGTTCGGGGTTGGGGTTGGGGTTGGATTTAGGGGTTGGGGTTGGGGTTAACCTTGGGGTTGGGGTTAGTCTTTGGGGTTGGTGTTAGGTGTTGGTGTTGGGGTTAGACTTTGGGGTTGGGGTTAAGGGTTGAGGTTGGGGTTAGAGGTTGGCGTTGGAGTTAGGGGTTGGTGTTGGGGTTAGACCTTGGGGTTGGGGTTAGGGGTTTGGGTTGGGGTTAGACGTTGGGGTTGGAGTAGGTGTTAGGGGTTGGGGTTAGACGTTGGGATTGGGGCTCGACATTAGGGTTGGGGTTAGACGTTGGTGTTGGGGTTGGGGTTAGACGCTGAATTTGGGATTAGGGGTTGGGTTTAGACTTTGGTGTTGGGGTTGTAGTTAGTCTATGGGGTTGGTGTTGGGTTGGGGGTTAGACGTTGGTGTTGGGGTTGTGGTTAGACATTGGGGTTGGGGTTGTGATTAGACGTTGGGGTTGGGGTTCGGGTTAGGAGTTGGAGTTCGGGTTAGACTGGGGTGGGGTTGGGCTTAGTGGTTGGGGTTTGTTTTGGACGTTGGGGTAGGGGTTAGACGTTGGGGTTGGGGTTGGACGTTGGGGTTGGTGTTAGGCATTGGGTTTGGGCTTGGACGTTGGGGTTGGGGTTGGACGTTGTTGTTGGGGGTTGGGTTTGGAAGTTGGGGTTGGGGATGGATATTGGAGTTGGGGCTGGGGGTTTGGGTTTGGGGTAGACGTTGGGGTTGATGTTGGGGGTTGGGGTTGGGGTTAGACGTTGGGTTTGGGGTTAGACATTGGGGTTGGGGTATAGGTTTGGTGTTGGGTTTAGGGGTTAGGGTTGGGGCTAACGTTGGGGTTGGGGTTAGAGGTTGGGGTTGGGGTTAGACGCTGGGGTTGGGGTTAGATGTTGGGATTGGGGACAGGGGTTGGGGTTGGTGTTGGACGTTGGGGTTGGGGTTTGGGGTTGGGGTTGGGGTTGGGCTTGGACGTTGGAGTTGGGGTTAGGGTTGAGGTTGGACGTTGGGGTTGGACGTTGGCGTTGGGGTTAGACGTTGGGGTTGGGGTTGGACGCTGGGGTTGGGAGTTGGGGTTGGGGTTAGACGTTGGGGTCGGTGTTCGGGGTTGCGGTTGGTGTTAGACGGTGGGGTTGGGTTTAGACGTTGGGGTTGGGGTTAGACATTGGGGTTGGGGTTTGGGGTTGGATTTAGGGGATGGGGTTGGCGTTAACGTTGGTGTTGGGGTTAGACATTGCGGTTGGGGTTAGACGTTGTGGTTGGGGTAAGACGTTGGGGTTTGGGTTAGACGTTGGGGTTGGGGTTAGTGGTTGGTGTTGGGGTTAGACGTTGGGGTTGGTGTTAAGGGTTGAGGTTGGGGTTAGACGTTGGTGTTGGGGTTAGAGGTTGGGGTTGGGATTGGACGTATGGGTTAGGGTTGGACGTTGGGGTTAGGGGTTGGGGTTGGGGTTAGGGGTTGGGGTTGGGGTTGGGGTTGGACGCTGGGTTTGGTGTTGGACGTTGGGGTTGGGGTTGGGGTTAGACGTTGCTGTTGGGGTTGGACTTTGGGGTTGGACATTAGGGGTGGGGTTGGACGTTGTGCTTGGGGTTGGACGTTGGGGTTGGTGTTAGGGGTTGGGGTTGGGGTTAGACGTTGGGGTTGGATTTAGGGGTTGGGGTTGGGGTTGGATTTAGGGGTTGGGGTTGAGGTTACCGTTGGGGTTGGGGTTAGACGTTGGGGTTGGGGTTAGACGTTGGGATTGGGGATAGGGGTTGGGGTTGGTGTTGGACGTTGGGGTTGGGGTTTGGGGTTGGGGTTGGGCTTGGAGGTTGGAGTTGGGGTTAGACGTTGGGGTTGGGGTTAGGGGTTAGGGGTTAGCGGTTGGGGTTAGACATTGGGGTTGGTGTTGTGTTTTGACGTTGGGGTTGGGGTTAGACGTTGGGGTTGGTATTAGATTTTGGGGTTGGTGTTGGGGGTTGGTGTTAGACTTTTGGGTGGGGTTAGGGTTGGGGTTAGACGTTGGGGTTGTGGTTGGGGTTAGATGTTGTGGTTGTGGTTGTGGTTGTGGTTGGGGACATATGTTGGGGTTGGGGTTGGGGTTAGGGGTTGGTGTTCGGGTTAGACGTTAGGATTGTGGTTGGGGTTAGGGGTCGGGTTTGGGTTGGACGATGGGGTTGGGGTTAGACTTTGGGGTTGGGGTTAGCCATTGGGGTTGGGGTTGGGGATAGATGTTGGTGTTGGGGTTGGACGTTGTGGTTGGGTTAGACGTTGGGGTTGGGGACAGATGTTGGGGTTGGGGTTGACGTTGGGTTTGGGTTTGGATGTTGGGGTTTGGGTTTGGGGTTAGACGTTGGGGATTGTGTTCGGGGTTGGGTTTGGGGTTAGACGGTGGTGTTGGGGTTAGACCTTGGGGTTGGTGTTAAGGGTAGAGGTAGTAGTTAGAAGTTGGAGTTGGGGCTAGACGTTGGGTTTGGGGTTGGGCATTAGGGTTGGGTTTAGGAGTTGGGTTTGGACTTTGGGGTGGGGTTGGATGTTGGAGTTGGGGTTGGGGGTTTGGGTGTGGGTTTGACGTTGGGGTTGGGGTTAGACTTTGGGGTTGGGGTTAGACATTGGGGTTGGGTTTAGGGGTTGGGGTTGGGGCTAACGTTGGGTTTGGGGTTAGACATTGGGGTTGGGGTTAGACGTTGGGATTGGTGCTAGGGGTTGGGGTTGGGGTTGGACGTTGGGGTTAGGGGTTGGGGTTGGGCTTGTACGTTGGGGTTGGGGTGAGGGGTTGGGGTTGAGGTTGGACGTTGGGGTTGGACGTTGGGGTTGGGGTTGGACTTTGAGGTTGGGGTTAGAGATTGGGGTTGGACGTTGGGTTTGGGTTGGATGTTGGGGTTGGGGTTGGGGTTAGACGTTGGGGTTGATTTTCGGGGTTGGGGTTGGGGTTACACGGTGGGGTTGGTGTTAGATGTTGGATTTGGGGTTTCGGGTTGGGGTTGGATTTAGGGGATGGGGTTGGCGTTAACGTTGGTGTTGGTGTTAATGTTGGGGTTTGGGGTTAGACGTTGGGGTTGGGGTTAGACGTTGAGTTTGGGGTTAGACGTTGGGGTTGGGTTTAGTGGTTGGTGTTGGGGTTAGACGTTGGGGTTGGTGTTAAGGGTTGAGGTTGGGGTTAGAAGTTGGGTTTGGGGTTAGACGTTGGTGTTGGGGTTGGACGTAGGGGTTGGACGTTGGCGTTGGGGTTAGGGTTTGGGTTTGGATTTGGATTTGGGTTTGGGGTTAGGGGTTGGGGTTGGGGTTAGGGTTTGGGGTTGGGGATGGACGTTGGGTTTGGGTTTGGACGTTGGGGTTAGGGTTGGACTTTAGGGTTGCGGTTGGATGTTGGGGATGGGGTTGGACGTTGGGGTTGGGGTTGGACGTTGGGGTTGGATTTGGATGTTGTGGTTGGGGCCTGGGGTTTGGGTTAGACTTTGGGATTGGGGTTAGGGGTTGGGGTTGGGGTTAGACGATTAGGTTGGGGTTAGACGTTGGGATTGGGGCTAGGGGTTGGGGTTGGGGTTGGACGTTGAGGTTGGGGTTAGGGGTTGGGTTTGGGCTTGGACGTTGGGGTTGGGGTTAGGGGTTGGAGTTGAGGTTGGACGTTGGGGTTAGACGTTGGGGTTGGGGTTGGACTTTGGGGTTGGGGTTAGGGATTGGGGTTGGACGTTGGGTTTGGGTTTGGGTTGGATGTTGGGGTTGGGGGTTGGGGTTGGGGTTAGGGTTTTGGTTTGGATTTGGGTTTGGGGTTAGGGGTTGGGGTTGGGGTTAGGGTTCGGGGTTGGGCTTGGACGTTGGGGTTGGGGATAGGGGTTCGGGTTGGGGATGGACGTTGGGTTTGGGGTTGGACGTTGGGGATAATGTTGGACTTTAGGGTTGGGGTTGGACGTTGGTGTTGGGGTTGAACTTTGGGTTTGGGGTTGGGGTTGGATGTTGTGGTTGGGGTTGGAGACTGGGGTTTGGGTTAGACTTTGAGATTGGGGTTAAGGGTTGGGGTTGGGGTAGACGTTGGGGTTGGGTTAGGGTTTGTGGTTGAGGTTAGGGGTTGGGGTTGGACGTTATGGTTGGGGTTAGGGTTTGGGCTTGGGGTTGGACGTTGGGTTTGGGGTTAGGGGTTGGTGTTGGGGTTGGACGTTGGGGTTGGTGTTGGATGTTGGTGTTGGGGTTGGAGGCTGGGGTGTGTGCTAGATTTTGGGATTGGGGTTAGGGGTTTGGGTTGAGGTTAGGGGTTGGGGTTGGACGTTATGGTTGGGGTTAGGGTTTGGGGTTGGGGTTTGACGTTGGGCTTGGGATTAGGGGTTGGGGTTGGGGTTAGGGGTTGGGGTTCGGCTTGGACGTTGGGGTTGGGGTTAGGGGTTGGGTTTGGGGTTGGGCGTTGGGTTTGGGGTTGGACGTTGGGGTTGGGGTTGGGCTTTGACTTTAGGGTTGGTGTTGGACGTTGGGTGTGGGTTTAGACGTTGGGGTTGGGGTTAGGGTTGGAGGCTGGGGTTGGTGTTAGACTTTGGGGTTGGGGTTAGGGTTTGGGGTTGGCCTTGGACGTTGGGGTTGGGGTTAAGGGTTCGGTTGGGGTTGGACGTTGGGGTGGGGTTGGACGTTGGGGTTGGGGTTGGAGACTGGGGTTTGGGTTAGACTTTAGGATAGGGGTTAGGGGTTGGGGTTGGGGTTAGATGTGGGGGTTGGGGTGAGGGGTTGGGGTTGTGGTGTGGGGTTGGGGTTGGGGTTGGACGTTATGGTTGGGGTTAGGGTTAGGGGTTGGGGTTGGGCGTTGGGTATGGGGTTTGGGTTGGACTTTAGGGTTGGGTTGGACGTTGGCGTTGGGTTTGGACATGGGGTTTGGGGTTGGGGGTTGGGGTTGGACGTTGGGGTTGTGGTTTGTGTTGGATGTTGGGGTTGGGTTGGAGGCTGCGGTTGGGGTTAGACGTTGGGGTTGGGTTTAAGGGTTGGGGTTGGGGTTAGACTTTGGTGTTGGGGTTACACGTTGGGGTAGGGGTTAGGGATTGGGGTTGGGATTGGGATTGGACGTTATGGTTGGGGTTAGGGTTTGGGGTTGGGGATGGCCGTTGGGTTTGTGGTTGGGGTTGGACGTTGGGGTTGGGGTTGGACGTTGGGGTTGTGTTTACAGGTTGTGGTTGGACATTGGGGTTGGGTTTGGATGTTGGGGTTGGGGTTACGGGTTGGGGTTGGGCCTGGACGTTGGGGTTGGGGTCAGTGGTTGGGGTTGAGGTTGGACGATGGGGTTGGGGTTAGGGGTTGGGGTTTGGGTTGGACGTTGGGTTTGGGGTTGGACGTTGGGTATGGCGTTCGGGTTTAGGGTTGGGGTTAGATGGTGGGGTTGGGGTTAGACGTTGGGGTTGGGGTTTGGGGTTGAGGTTGCATTTAGGGGTTGGGGTTAATGTTGGGGTTGGGGTTAAACGTTGGTGTTGGGGTTATACGTTGGGGTTGGGGAAAGACGTTAGGGTTGGAGTTAGGGGATGGTGTTGGGGTTAGACGTTGGGGTTGGGGTTAAGGGCTGAGGTTGGGGTTAGACATTCGGGTTGGGATTAGGGGTTAGTGGTTGGGGTTAGACGTTGGGGTTGGAGTTATGGTTAGACGTTGGGGTTGGGGTTAGACCTTGGGGTTGGAGTTAGGGGTTGGTGTTGGGGTTAAGGGTTGAGGATGGGGTTAGACCTTGGGGATTGGTGTTGGATGTTGGGGTTGGGGTTGGACGTTTGCGTTGGGTTTGGACGTTGGGGTTGGGGTTAGGGTTTGGGGTTGTACGTTGGAGTTGGGGTTGGGGTTGGATGTTGGGGTTGGAGTTTGAAGCGGGGGTTGGCGTTAGACTTTGGGGTTGGGGTTAGGGGTTGGGTTTGGGGTTGGACGTTAGGGTTGGGGTTAGTGGTTGGGTTTGGGCTTGGACATTGGTGTTCGGATTGGACGTTGGGTTTGGGGTTGGATGTTGGGCTTGGTGTTCGGGGTTGGGGTTAGAGGTGGGGTTGGGGTTAGATGTTGTGGTTGGGGTTTGCGTTGGGGTTGTATTTAGAGGTTGGTGTTGGGGTTAACGTTGGGGTTGGGGTTAGGGCTTGGGGTTGGGGTTGGACGTTGCGGTTGGGGTTAGGGGTTGGGGTTGGGGTTGGACATTGGGGTAGGGGTTGGACATTGGGGTTGTGATTGGACGTTGGTGTTGGGGTTGGACGTTGGGGTTTGGTTTACAGTTTGGGGTTGGACGTTGGGTTTGAGGTTGGACGTTGGGGTTGGGGTTACGGGTTGGGGTTGGGGTTGGACGTTGGGGTTGGGGCAGGGGTTGGGGCTGAGGTTGGACGATGGGGTTGGGGTTAGGGGTTGGGGTTTGAGTTGGACGTGGGGGTTGGGGTTGGACATTGGGGTTGGTGTTCAGGGTTGGGGTTGGGGTTAGACGGTGGGGTTGGGGTTAGATGTTGTGGTTGGGTTGGATTTAGGGGTTGGGGTTGGGGTTAACGTTGGGGTTGGGGTTAAACGTTGGGATTGGGGTTAGATGTTGTGGTCGGGGTTAGACGTTGGGGTTGGGATTACGGGTTGGTGTTGGGGTTAGACGTTGTGGTTAAGGGTTGAGGTTGGGGTTAGACGTTGGGGTTGGGATTAGGGGTAGGTGTTGGAAGTTGGGGTTGGGGTTGGAGGCTGGGGATGGGGTTAGGCTTTAGGGTAGGGGTTGGACGTTGTGGTTGGGTTTGGACGTTGGGGTTGGACGTTGGGGTTGGGGTTGGATTTGGGGTTGGAGTTGGGTTTGGATGTTGGGTTTGGGGGCTCGGGTGGGGTTGAGGTTGGACGATGGGATTGGGGTTAGGTGTTGGGGTTTGGGTTGGACATTGGGGTTGGGGTTAGACATTGGAGTTGGTGTTAGGGCTTGGGGTTGGGGTTAGGGTTTGGCTTTGGGGTTGGGGTTGGACTTTAGGGTTGGTGTTGGACGTTGGCATTGGGTTTTGACGTTGGCGTTGGGGTTAGGGGTTGCGGTTGTACGTTGGAGTTGGGGTTGGGGTTGGATTTGGGGTTGCAGGCGGGGGTTGGGGTTAGACTTTGGGGTTGCGGTTAGGGGTTGGGTGGGGTTGGACGTTATGGTTGGAGTTGGTTTGGGGTTGGAGTTGGACGTTGGGTTTGGGTTTACAGGTTGGGGTTGGACGTTGGGGTTGGAGTTACGGGTTGGGGTTGAGGTTGGACATTGGGGTTGGACGTTGGGGTTGGGGTGGGACGTTGGGATTGGGGTGGGATGTTGGGTTTGGGTTTACGGGTTGGGGTTGGACGTTGGGGTTGGGGTTACGGGTTGGGGTTGAGGTTGGACGTTGGGGTTGAGGTCAGCGGTTGGGGTTGGACGTTGGGTTTGGGGTCAGCGGTTGGGGCTGGACTTTAGGGTTGGGGTTGGACTTTGGGGTTGGGTTTGGACGTTGGGGTTGGGATAGGACGTTGGAGTTGGGGTTGGTCGTTGGGGTTGGTTTTCGGCGCTGGGGTTAGACGGTGGGGTTGGGGTTAGATGTTAGGGTTGGGGTTTGGGGTTGGGGTTGTATTTAGGGGTTGGGGTTGGGGTTAACGTTGGGGTTGGGGTTAAACGTTGGGGTTAGGGTTAGACGGTGGGGTTGGGGTTACACGTTGGGATTGGAGTTAGGGGTTGGTGTTGGGGTTAGACGTTGGGGTTGGTGTTAAGGGTTGAGGTTGGGGTTAGACGCTGGGGTTGGGGTTAGGGGTTAGCGGTTAGGATTAGACATTGGGGTTGGGGTTGTGGTTAGACATTTGGGTTGGGGTTAGACCTTGGGGTTGGGTTTAGGGGCTGTGGTTGGACGTTGGGGTTGGGTTTGGATGTTGGGTTTGGGGTTTAGGGTTGGGGTTGACGTTGATGTTGGGGTTGGGGTTGGACGTTGGGGTTGGTGACCTGTGTAGGGGTTGAGCTCGGACGATGGGTTTGGTGTTAGGGGTTGGGGATGGGTTGGACTTTTGGGTTGGGGTTGGACGTTGGGGTTGGAGTTAGGGGTTGGGTTTGGGGTTGCACGTTGGGGTTGGGGTAGGACGTTGGGGTTTGGGGTTAGGTGTTAGGGTTGGACGTTGGGGTTGGGGTGGGACTTTGGGGTTGGACGTTAGGGTTGGGGTTGGACGTTGGGCTTAGTGTTTGGGGTTGGACGTTGGGTTTGGGGTTGGATGTTGGAGTTGGGTTTGGGGTTAGAGTTCGGGTTGGGGTTGGGGTTGGGGTTGGTGTTGGACCCTGGGGTTGGACGTTGGGGTTGGGGTAGGACGTTGGAGTTGGGGTTGGACGTTGGGGTGGGGTTGGGGTTGGACGTTGGGGTTGGGGTTGGACATTGGGGTTGGGGTTGGACGTTGGGTTGGGGTAGAACGTTGGGGTTTGGGTTGGACGTTTGGGTTGGGTTTGGATGTTGGGTTTGGGGTTGGACATTGGGGTTGGGGTTAGGGGTTGGGTTTGGGTTTGGACGTTGGGGTTTGGGTTAAGGGTTCGGTTGGGGTTGGACGTTGGGGTGGGGTTGGACGTTGGGGTTGGGGTTGGAGACTGGGGTTTGGGTTAGACTTTAGGATAGGGGTTAGGGGTTGGGTTTGGGGTTAGATGTGGGGGTTGGGGTGAGGGGTTGGGGTTGTGGTGTGGGGTTGGGGTTGGGGTTGGACGTTATGGTTGGGGTTAGGGTTAGGGGTTGGGGTTGGGCGTTGGGTATGGGGTTTGGGTTGGACTTTAGGGTTGGGTTGGACGTTGGCGTTGGGTTTGGGCATGGGGTTTGGGGTTGGGGGTTGGGGTTGGACGTTGGGGTTGTGGTTTGTGTTGGATGTTGGGGTTGGGTTGGAGGCTGCGGTTGGGGTTAGACGTTGGGGTTGGGTTTAAGGGTTGGGGTTGGGGTTAGACTTTGGTGTTGGGGTTACACGTTGGGGTAGGGGTTAGGGGTTGGGGTTGGGATTGGGATTGGACGTTATGGTTGGGGTTAGGGTTTGGGGTTGGGGATGGCCGTTGGGTTTGTGGTTGGGGTTGGACGTTGGGGTTGGGGTTGGACGTTGGGGTTGTGTTTACAGGTTGTGGTTGGACATTGGGGTTGGGTTTGGATGTTGGGGTTGGGGTTACGGGTTGGGGTTGGGCCTGGACGTTGGGGTTGGGGTCAGTGGTTGGGGTTGAGGTTGGACGATGGGGTTGGGGTTAGGGGTTGGGGTTTGGGTTGGACGTTGGGTTTGGGGTTGGACGTTGGGTTTGGCGTTCGGGTTTAGGGTTGGAGTTAGACGTTGGGTTTGGGGTTGGACGTTGGGTTTGGGGTTTGGGGTTGAGGTTGCATTTAGGGGTTGGGGTTAACGTTGGGGTTGGGGTTAAACGTTGGTGTTGGGGTTATACGTTGGGGTTGGGGAAAGACGTTAGGGTTGGAGTTAGGGGATGGTGTTGGGGTTAGACGTTGGGGTTGGGGTTAAGGGCTGAGGTTGGGGTTAGACATTCGGGTTGGGATTAGGGGTTAGTGGTTGGGGTTAGACGTTGGGGTTGGAGTTATGGTTAGACGTTGGGGTTGGGGTTAGACCTTGGGGTTGGAGTTAGGGGTTGGTGTTGGGGTTAAGGGTTGAGGATGGGGTTAGACCTTGGGGATTGGTGTTGGATGTTGGGGTTGGGGTTGGACGTTTGCGTTGGGTTTGGACGTTGGGGTTGGGGTTATGGTTTGGGGTTGTACGTTGGAGTTGGGGTTGGGGTTGGGTGTTGGGGTTGGAGTTTGAAGCGGGGGTTGGCGTTAGACTTTGGGGTTGGGGTTAGGGGTTGGGTTTGGGGTTGGACGTTAGGGTTGGGGTTAGTGGTTGGGTTTGGGCTTGGACATTGGGGTTCGGATTGGACGTTGGGTTTGGGGTTGGATGTTGGGCTTGGTGTTCGGGGTTGGGGTTAGAGGTGGGGTTGGGGTTAGATGTTGGGGTTGGGGTTTGCGTTGGGGTTGTATTTAGAGGTTGGTGTTGGGGTTAACGTTGGGGTTGGGGTTAGGGCTTGGGGTTGGGGTTGGACGTTGCGGTTGGGGTTAGGGGTTGGGGTTGGGGTTGGACATTGTGGTAGGGGTTGGACATTGGGGTTGTGATTGGACGTTGGTGTTGGGGTTGGACGTTGGGGTTTGGTTTACAGTTTGGGGTTGGACGTTGGGTTTGAGGTTGGACGTTGGGGTTGGGGTTACGGGTTGGGGTTGGGGTTAGACGTTGGGGTTGGGGCAGGGGTTGGGGCTGAGGTTGGACGATGGGGTTGGGGTTGGATTTGGGGTTGGAGTTGGGTTTGGATGTTGGGTTTGGGGGCTCGGGTGGGGTTGAGGTTGGACCATGGGATTGGGGTTAGGTGTTGGGGTTTGGGTTGGACATTGGGGTTGGGGTTAGTCATTGGAGTTGGTGTTAAGGCTTGGGGTTGGGGTTAGGGTTTGGCTTTGGGGTTGGATGTTGGGGTTGGGGTTGGACTTTAGGGTTGGTGTTGGACGTTGGCATTGGGTTTTGACGTTGGCGTTGGGGTTAGGGGTTGCGGTTGTACGTTGGAGTTGGGGTTGGGGTTGGATTTGGGGTTGCAGGTGGGGGTTGGGGTTAGACTTTGGGGTTGCGGTTAGGGGTTGGGTGGGGTTGGACGTTATGGTTGGAGTTGGTTTGGGGTTGGAGTTGGACATTGGGTTTGGGTTTACAGGTTGGGGTTGGACGTTGGGGTTGGGGTTACGGGTTGGGGTTGAGGTTGGACATTGGGGTTGGACGTTGGGGTTGGGGTGGGACGTTGGGATTGGGGTGGGACGTTGGGTTTGGGTTTACGGGTTGGGTTGGACGTTGGGGTTGGGGTTACGGGTTGGGGTTGAGGTTGGACGTTGGGGTTGAGGTCAGCGGTTGGGGTTGGACGTTGGGTTTGGGGTCAGCGGTTGGGGCTGGACTTTAGGGTTGGGGTTGGACTTTGGGGTTGGGTTTGGACGTTGGGGTTGGGATAGGACGTTGGAGTTGGGGTTGGTCGTTGGGGTTGGTTTTCGGCGCTGGGGTTAGACGGTGGGGTTGGGGTTAGATGTTAGGGTTGGGGTTTGGGGTTGGGGTTGTATTTAGGGGTTGGGGTTGGGGTTAACGTTGGGGTTGGGGTTAAACGTTGGGGTTAGGGTTAGACGGTGGGGTTGGGGTTACTCGTTGGGATTGGAGTTAGGGGTTGGTGTTGGGGTTAGACGTTGGGGTTGGTGTTAAGGGTTGAGGTTGGGGTTAGACGCTGGGGTTGGGGTTAGGGGTTAGCGGTTAGGATTAGACATTGGGGTTGGGGTTGTGGTTAGACATTTGGGTTGGGGTTAGACCTTGGGGTTGGGTTTAGGGGCTGTGGTTGGACGTTGGGGTTGGGTTTGGATGTTGGGTTTGGGGTTTAGGGTTGGGGTTGACGTTGATGTTGGGGTTGGGGTTGGACGTTGGGGTTGGTGACCTGTGTAGGGGTTGAGCTCGGACGATGGGTTTGGTGTTAGGGGTTGGGGATGGGTTGGACGTTTGGGTTGGGGTTGGACGTTGGGGTTGGAGTTAGCGGTTGGGTTTGGGGTTGCACGTTGGGGTTGGGGTAGGACGCTGGGGTTTGGGGTTAGGTGTTAGGGTTGGACGTTGGGGTTGGGGTGGGACTTTGGGGTTGGACGTTAGGGTTGGGGTTGGACGTTGGGCTTAGTGTTTGGGGTTGGACGTTGGGTTTGGGGTTGGATGTTGGAATTGGGTTTGGGGTTAGAGTTCGGGTTGGGGTTGGGGTTGGGGTTGGTGTTGGACCCTGGGGTTGGACGTTGGGGTTGGGGTAGGAAGTTGGGGTTGGGGTTGGACGTTGGGGTGGGGTTGGGGTTGGACGTTGGGGTTGGGGTTGGACATTGGGGTTGGGGTTGGACGTTGGGTTGGGGTTGAACGTTGGGGTTTGGGTTGGACGTTTGGGTTGGGTTTGGATGTTGGGTTTGGGGTTGGACATTGGGGTTGGGGTTAGGGGTTGGGTTTGGGGTTGGACGTTGGGGTTGGGGTTGGGCGTTGGGGTTTGGGGTTAGCGGTTGAGGTTGGCTTTAGGGGTTGGGGCTAACGTTGGGGTTGGGGTTAAACGTTGGGGTTGGGGTTAGATGCTGGGATTGGGGCTAGGGTTTCAGTTTGGGGTTAGACGTTTGGGCTGGGGATGGGCTTGGACTTTGAGGTTTGGGTTAGGGATTGAGGATGGACGTTGGTGTTGGGTTTGGATGTTGGGGTTGGGGGATGGTGTTGGGGTTGGGGTTGACGTTGATGTTGGGGTTAGGGTTTGGGGTTGGGGTTGGGCGTTGGGTTTGGGGTTGAACGTTGGGGTTGGACTTTAGGTTTGGGGTTGGACTTTCGGGTTGGGTTTGGACGTTGGGATTGCGGTAAGGGGTTGGGGTTGGACGTTCGGGGTGGGGTTAGGGTTGGATTTTGGGGTTGGGTTTGGAGGCTGGGGTTGGGGATTGACTTTGGGGTTGGGGTTAGGGATTGGGGTTAGACGTTGGGATTGGGGTTACACGTTGGAGTTGGGGTTAGGGTTTGGGGTAGGGGTTGGACGTTGGGGTTGTGATTGGACGTTGGTGTTGGGGTTGGACGTTGGGGTTTGGTTTACAGGTTGGGGTTGGACGTTGGGTTTGAGGTTGGACGTTGGGGTTGGGGTTATGGGTTGAGGTTGGGGTTAGACGTTGGGGTTGGGGGAGGGGTTGGGGCTGAGGTTGGACGATGGAGTTGGGGTTAGGGGTTGGGGTTTGAGTTGGACGTTGGGGTTGGGGTTGGACGTTGGGATTGGTGTTCAGGGTTGGGGTTGGGGTTAGACGGTGGGGTTGGGGTTAGATGTTGTGGTTGGGGTTTGGGGTTGGGGTTGGATTTAGGGGTTGGGCTGGGGGTTGGACGTTGGGATTGGTGTTCGGGGTTGGGGTTGGGGTTATACGGTGGGGTTGGGGTTAGATGTTGTGGTTGGGGCTGGATTTAGGGGTTGAGGTTGGGGTTAACGTTGGTGTTGGGCATAAACGTTGGGATTGGGGTTAGACGTTGTGGTTGGGGTTAGACGTTGGGGTTGGGATTAGGGGTTGGTGTTGGGGTTAGACGTTGGGGTTAAGGGTTGAGGTTGGCGTTAGACGTTTGGGTTGGGATTAGGGGTTGGGGTTGGACGTTGGGGTTGGGGTAGGTGTTGGAAGTTGGGGTTGGGGTTGGAGGCTGGGGTTGGGGTTAGGCTTTAGGGTTGGGGTTAGACGTTGTGGTTGGGTTTGGACGTTGGGGTTGGGGTTGGATGTTGGGTTTGGGGGCTGGGGTGGGGTTGAGGTTGTGTGATGGGATTGGGGTTAGGTGTTGGGGTTTGGGTTGGACATTGGGGTTGGGGTTAGACGTTGGGGTTGGTGTTAGGGCTTGGGGTTGGGGTTAGGGTTTGGCTTTGGGGTTGGATGTTGGGTTTAGGGTTGGACTTTAGGGTTTGGGTTTGACGATGGCGTTGGGTTTTGACGTTGGCGTTGGGGTTAGGGGTTGGGGTTGTACGTTGGAGTTGGGGTTGGGGTTGGAATTTGGGGTTGGAGGCGGGGTTGGGGTTAGACTTTGGGGTTGCGGTTAGGGGTTGGGGTTGGTGTTGGACGTTGGGGTTGGTTTGGAGTTGGGGTTGGACGTTGGGTTTGGGTTTACGGGTTGGGGTTGGACGTTGGGGTTGGGGTTACGGGTTGGGGTTGTGGTTGGACGTTGGGGTTGGACGTTGGGTTTGGGTTTGGACGTTGGGGTTGGGGGGGGGACGTTGGGTTTGTGTTTACAGGTTGGGGTTGGACGTTGGGGTTGGGTTTACGGGTTGGGGTTGAAGTTGGACGTTGGGATTGGGGTCAGGGGTTGGGATTAAGGTTGGACGATGGGGTTGGGGTTGGGGTTGGACTTTAGGGTTGGGGTTGGACTTTGGGGTGGGTTTGGACGTTGGGGTTGGGATTGGATGTTGGAGTTGGGGTTGGACGTTGGGGTTGGTTTTTGGGGTTGGGGTTAGACGGTGGGGTTGGGGTTAGATGTTAGGGTTGGGGTTTGGGGTTGGTGTTGTATTTAGGGTTTGGGGTTGGGGTTGGGGTTACACGTTGGGATTGGAGTTAGGGGTTGGTGTTGGGGTTAGACGTTGGGGTTGGTGTTAAGGGTTGAGGTTGGGGTTAGACGCTGGGGTTGGGGTTAGGGGTTAGCGGTTGGGATTAGACATTGGGGTTGGGGTTGTGGTTAGACGTTTGGGTTGGGGTTAGACCTTGGGGTTGGGTTTAGGGGTTGTGGTTGGACGTTGGGGTTGGGGTTGGATGTTGGGTTTGGGGTTTGGGGTTGGGGTTGACGTTGATGTTGGGGTTAGGTGTTGGGGTTGGGGTTATACGGTGGGGTTGGGGTTAGATGTTGGGGTTTGGGGTTGGGGTTGTCTTTAGGGGTTGGTGTTGGGGTTAACGTTGGGGTTGGGGTTAAACGTTGGGATTGGGGTTAGACGTTGGGGTTGGGATTAGGAGTTTGTGTTGGGGTTAGACGTTGGGGTTAAGGGTTGAGGTTGGGGTTAGACGTTTGGGTTGGGATTAGGGGTTGGGGTTGGACGTTGGGGTTGGGGTAGGTGTTGGAAGTTGGGGTTGGGGTTGGAGGTTGGGGTTGGGGTTAGGCTTTAGGGTTGGGGTTGGACGTTGTGGTTGGGTTTGGACTTTGGGGTTGGACGTTGGGGTTGGGGTTGGATGTTGGGTTTGGGGGCTGGGGTGGGGTTGAGGTTGGACGATGGGATTGGGATTAGGTGTTGGGGTTTGGGTTGGACATTGGGGTTGGGGTTAGACGTTGGGGTTGGTGTTAGGGCTTGGGGTTGGGGTTAGGGTTTGGCTTTGGGTTGGATGTTGGGTTTAGGGTTGGACTTTAGGGTTTGGGTTTGACGATGGCGTTGGGTTTTGACGTTGGCGTTGGGGTTAGGGGTTGGGGTTCTACGTTGGAGTTGGGGTTGGGGTTGGAGGCGGGGGTTGGGGTTAGACTTTGTTGTTGCGGTTAGGGGTTGGAGTTGGGGTTGGACGTTGGGGTTGGTTTGGGGTTGGGGTTGGACGTTGGGTTTGGGTTTACGGGTTGGGGTTGGACGTTGGGGTTGGGGTTACGGGTTGGGGTTGTGGTTGGACGTTGGGGTTGGACGTTGGGTTTGGGTTTGGACGTTGGGGTTGGGGTGGGACGTTGGGTTTGTGTTTACGGGTTGGGGTTGGACGTTGGGGTTGGGTTTACGGGTTGGGGTTGAAGTTGGACGTTGGGATTGGGGTCAGGGGTTGGGATTAAGGTTGGACGATGGGGTTGGGGTTGGGGTTGGACTTTAGGGTTGGGGTTGGACTTTGGGGTGGGTTTGGACGTTGGGGTTGGGATTGGATGTTGGAGTTGGGGTTGGACGTTGGGGTTGGTTTTTGGGGTTGGGGTTAGACGGTGGGGTTGGGGTTAGATGTTAGGGTTGGGGTTTGGGGTTGGTGTTGTATTTAGGGTTTGGGGTTGGGGTTGGGGTTACACGTTGGGATTGGAGTTAGGGGTTGGTGTTGGGGTTAGACGTTGGGGTTGGTGTTAAGGGTTGAGGTTGGGGTTAGACGCTGGGGTTGGGGTTAGGGGTTAGCGGTTGGGATTAGACATTGGGGTTGGGGTTGTGGTTAGACGTTTGGGTTGGGGTTAGACCTTGGGGTTGGGTTTAGGGGTTGTGGTTGGACGTTGGGGTTGGGGTTGGATGTTGGGTTTGGGGTTTGGGGTTGGGGTTGACGTTGATGTTGGGGTTAGGTGTTGGGGTTGGGGTTATACGGTGGGGTTGGGGTTAGATGTTGGGGTTTGGGGTTGGGGTTGTCTTTAGGGGTTGGTGTTGGGGTTAACGTTGGGGTTGGGGTTAAACGTTGGGATTGGGGTTAGACGTTGGGGTTGGGATTAGGAGTTTGTGTTGGGGTTAGACGTTGGGGTTAAGGGTTGAGGTTGGGGTTAGACGTTTGGGTTGGGATTAGGGGTTGGGGTTGGACGTTGGGGTTGGGGTAGGTGTTGGAAGTTGGGGTTGGGGTTGGAGGTTGGGGTTGGGGTTAGGCTTTAGGGTTGGGGTTGGACGTTGTGGTTGGGTTTGGACTTTGGGGTTGGACGTTGGGGTTGGGGTTGGATGTTGGGTTTGGGGGCTGGGGTGGGGTTGAGGTTGGACGATGGGATTGGGATTAGGTGTTGGGGTTTGGGTTGGACATTGGGGTTGGGGTTAGACGTTGGGGTTGGTGTTAGGGCTTGGGGTTGGGGTTAGGGTTTGGCTTTGGGTTGGATGTTGGGTTTAGGGTTGGACTTTAGGGTTTGGGTTTGACGATGGCGTTGGGTTTTGACGTTGGCGTTGGGGTTAGGGGTTGGGGTTGTACGTTGGAGTTGGGGTTGGGGTTGGAGGCGGGGGTTGGGGTTAGACTTTGTTGTTGCGGTTAGGGGTTGGAGTTGGGGTTGGACGTTGGGGTTGGTTTGGGGTTGGGGTTGGACGTTGGGTTTGGGTTTACGGGTTGGGGTTGGACGTTGGGGTTGGGGTTGTGGTTGGACGTTGGGGTTGGACGTTGGGTTTGGGTTTGGACGTTGGGGTTGGGGTGGGACGTTGGGTTTGTGTTTACGGGTTGGGGTTGGACGTTGGGGTTGGGTTTACGGGTTGGGGTTGAAGTTGGACGTTGGGATTGGGGTCAGGGGTTGGGATTAAGGTTGGACGATGGGGTTGGGGTTGGGGTTGGACTTTAGGGTTGGGGTTGGACTTTGGGGTGGGTTTGGACGTTGGGGTTGAGATTGGATGTTGGAGTTGGGGTTGGACGTTGGGGTTGGTTTTCGGGGTTGGGGTTAGACGGTGGGGTTGGGGTTAGATGTTAGGGTTGGGGTTTGGGGTTGGTGTTGTATTTAGGGTTTGGGGTTGGGGTTGGGGTTACACGTTGGGATTGGAGTTAGGGGTTGGTGTTGGGGTTAGACATTGGGGTTGGTGTTAAGGGTTGAGGTTGGGGTTAGACGCTGGGGTTGGGGTTAGGGGTTAGCGGTTGGGATTAGACATTGGGGTTGGGGTTGTGGTTAGACGTTTGGGTTGGGGTTAGACCTTGGGGTTGGGTTTAGGGGTTGTGGTTGGACGTTGGGGTTGGGGTTGGATGTTGGGTTTGGGGTTTGGGGTTGGGGTTGACGTTGATGTTGGGGTTAGGTGTTGGGGTTGGGATTACACGGTGGGGTTGGGGTTAGATGTTGGGGTTTGGGGTTGGGGTTGTCTTTAGGGGTTGGTGTTGGGGTTAACGTTGGGGTTGGGGTTAAACGTTGGGATTGGGGTTAGACGTTGGGGTTGGGATTAGGAGTTTGTGTTGGGGTTAGACGTTGGGGTTAAGGGTTGAGGTTGGGGTTAGACGTTTGGGTTGGGATTAGGGGTTGGGGTTGGACGTTGGGGTTGGGGTAGGTGTTGGAAGTTGGGGTTGGGGTTGGAGGTTGGGGTTGGGGTTAGGCTTTAGGGTTGGGGTTGGACGTTGTGGTTGGGTTTGGACTTTGGGGTTGGACGTTGGGGTTGGGGTTGGGGTTGGATGTTGGGTTTGGGGGCTGGGGTGGGGTTGAGGTTGGACGATGGGATTGGGGTTAGGTGTTGGGGTTTGGGTTGGACATTGGGGTTGGGGTTAGACGTTGAGCTTGGTGTTAGGGCTTGGGGTTGGGGTTAGGGTTTGGCTTTGGGGTTAGGGTTTGGCTTTGGGGTTGGATGTTGGGGTTAGGGTTGGACTTTAGGGTTGGGGTTGGACGTTGGCGTTGGGATTAGGGGTTGGGGTTGTACGTTGGAGTTGGGGTTGGGTTGGATTTGGGGTTGGTGGCGGGGGTTGGGGTTAGACTTTGGGGTTGCGGTTAGGTGTTGGGCTTGGGGTTGGACGTTATGGTTGGGGTTGGTTTGGGGTTGGGGTTGGACGTTGGCCTTTGGTTTACGGGTTGGGGTTGGACGTTGGGGTTGGGGTTACGGGTTGGGGTTGAGGTTGGACGTTGGGGTTGGATGTTGGGTTTGGGATTGGACGTTGGGGTTGGGGTGGGACATTTGGTTTGGGTTTACGGGTTGGGGTTGGACGTTGGGGTTGGGGTTACGGGTTGGGGTTGATGTTGGACATTGGGATTGAGATCAGTGGTTGGGGTTGGGGTTGAACGTTGGGTTTGGGGTCAGGGGTTGGGGTTAAGGTTGGACGATGAGGTTGGGGTTGGACTTTGGGGTTGGGTTTGGACGTTGGGGTTGGGATTGGACGTTAGAGTTGGGGTTGGACGTTGTGGTTGGTTCCGGGTTGGGGTTAGACGGTGGGGTTGGGGTTAGATGTTAGGGTTGGGGTTTGGGTTGTATTTAGGGGTTGGGCTTGGGGTTAACGTTGGGGTTGGGGTTTAATGTTGGGGTTAGGGTTAGATGGTGGGGTTGGGGTTACACGTTGGGATTGGAGTTAGGGGTTGGTGTTGGGTTAGACGTTGGGGTTGGTGTTAAGGGATGAGGTTGGGGTTAGACGCTGGGGTTGGGGTTAGGGGTTAGCGGTTGGGATTAGACATTGGGGTTGGGGTTGTGGTTAGACGTTTGGGTTGGGGTTAGTCCTTGGGGTTGGGTTTAGCGGTTGTGGTTGGACGTTGGGGTTGGGTTTGGATGTTGGGTTTGGGGTTTGGGGTTGGGGTTGACGTTGATGTTGGGGTTGGGGTTAGACGGTGGGGTTGGGGTTAGATGTTGGGGTTGGGGTTGTCTTTAGGGGTTGGTGTTGGGGTTAACGTTGGGGTTGGGGTTAAATGTTGGGATTGGGGTTAGACTTTGGTGTTGGGGTTAGGTATTGGAGTTTGGGTTAGACGTTGGGATTGTGGTTGGGGTTAGGGGTTGGGGTTTGGTTTGGAAGTTGGGGTTGGGGTTAGACATTGGGTTTGGGGTTGGACGTGGGGGTTGAGGTTGGGGTTAGACGTTGGTGTTATGGTTGGACGTTGTGGTTGGGGTTGGACGCAGGGGTTGGGGTTAGAGCTTGGGGTTGGACGTTGGGGTTGGGGTTGGACTTTAGGGTTGGGGTTGGACGTTGGGATTGTGTTTGGACATTGGGGTTGGGATTAGATGTTGGGGTTCGGGTTAGACGTTGGGGTTGGGGTTAGTGGTTGGGGTAGGAGTAGGGGTTGGGGTTAGACGTTGGGGTTGGAGTTGGACGTTGGGGTTGGGTTTGGACGTTGGGGTTGGGGTTAGACGTTGCGTTGGAGTTAGACGTTGGGTTTAGGGTTAGACGTTGGTGTTGGGGTTTGGAGTTGGGGTTGGGTTTAGGGGTTGGGGTTGGGGCTAACGTTGGGATGGGGTTAGACGTTGGGGTTGGGGTTGGGGTTAGATGTTGGGATTGGGGCTAGGGGTTGGGTTTGGACGTTTGGGTTGGGGTTGGGCTTGGACGTTGAGGTTTGGGTTAGGGGTTCGGGTGGGGTTAGACGTTCGGGTGGGTGTTAGGGGTTGAGGTTGGACGTTGGGGTTGGGTTTGGATGTTGGGGTTGGGGGTTGGGGTTGGGGTTGGGGTTGACGTTGATGTTGGGGTTAGGGGTTGGGGTTTGGGTTAGGGGTTGGGTTTGTGGTTGGGGTTTGGGGTTGGGCTTGGATGTTGGGGTTGGGGTTGGGCATTGGGTTTGGGGTTGGAGGTTGGGGTTGGACTTTAGTGTTGGGGTTGGGCGTTGGGGTTGGGGTTAGGGGTTGGGGTTAGACTTTGTGGGTGGGGTTAGTGTTGGATGTTGGGATTGGGGTTGGAGGCTGGGGTTGGGGATAGACTTTGGGTTTGGGGTTAGACGTTGGGATTGGGGTTACACATTGGAGTTGGGGGTTGGGGTTGGGGTTGGACATTATGGTTGGGTTTAGGTTTTGGGGTTGGGTTTGGACGTTGGGGTTGGGGTTAGTGGTTGGGGTTGGGGTTGGACGTTCGGGTTGGACGTTCGGGTTGGGATTGGACTTTGAGGTTGGGGTTGTACGTTGGGTTTGGGTTAATGGGTTGGGGTTGAACGTTGGGGTTGGATTTGGACGTTGGTTTTGGAGTTACGGGTTGGGTTTGGGGTTGGGGTCAGGTGTTGGGGTTGAGGTTGGACGATGGGGTTGGGGTTAGGGGTTGGGGTCTGGGTTGTACGTTGGGGTTGGGGTTGGACGTTGGGGTTGGTGTTCGGGGTTGGGGTTGGGGTTAGACGGTGGGGTTGGGGTTAGATGTTGGGGTTGGGGTTAGATGTTGGGGTTGGGGTTGGATTTAGGGGTTGGGGTTGGGTTTAACGTTGGGGTTAAACGTTGGGATTGGGGGTAGACGTTGGGGTTGGGGTTGGGGTTAGGGGTTGGTGTTGGGGTTAGACGTTGGGGTTAAGGGTTGAGGTTCGGATTAGACGTTGGGGTTGGGATTAGGGGTTGGTGTTGGACTTTGGGGTTGGGGTAGGTGTTGGATGTTGGGGTTTGGGTTAGAGGCTGGGGTTGGGGTTAGGCTTTAGGGTTGGGGTTGGACGTTGGGGTTGGGTTTGGACGTTGGGGTTGGGTTTAGACGTTGGGGTTGGTGTTAGGGCTTGAGGTTGGGGTCAGTGTTTGGGTTTGGCTTGGACTTTAGGGTTGGGGTTGGACGTTGGCGTTGGGTTTGGACGTTTGGGTTGTGGTTAGGGGTTGGGGTTGTACGTTGGAGTTGGGGTTGGGGCTGGATGTTGGGGTTGGGGTTGGAGGCGGGGGTTGTGGTTAGATTTGGGGTTGGGATTAAGGGTTGGGGTTGGGGTTGGACGTTATGGTTGGGGTTAGGGTTTGGGGTTGGGGTTGGACGTTAGGGTTGGGGTTAGGGGTTGGTTTTGGGGTTGGACGTTGGGGTTGGGATTGGACGTTGGGTTTGTGGTTGGAAGTTGGGGTTGGGGTGGGACGTTGGGGTTGTGGTTGAACGTTGGCGTTGGGTCTACGCGTTGAGGTTGAGGTTGGACGTTGGGGTTGGGGTTGGACGTTGGGGTTGGGGTCAGGGGTTGGAGTTGGGGTTGGACGATGAGGTTGGGGTTAGGGGTTGGGGTTGGGGTTGGACGTTGGGGTTGGGGTTGGACTTTGGGGTTGGGTTTGGATGTTGGGCTTGGTGTTCATGGTTGGGGTTAGACGGTGGGGTTGGGGTTAGATGTTGGGGTTGGGGTTTGGGGTTGGGGTTGTATTTAGGGGTTGGGGTTGGGGTTAACTTTGGGGTTGGGGTTAAACGTTGGGGTTGGGGTTAGACGTTGGGGTTGTGGTTACACGTTGGGGTGGAGTTAGGGGTTGGTGTTGGGGTTAGACGTTGGTGTTGGGGTTAAGGGTTGAGGTTGGGGTTAGACGTTGGGGTTGGGATTAAGGGTTGAGGTTGGGGTTAGACCTTGGGGTTGGTGTTGGACGTTGGTGTTGGGGTTGGATGTTTGCGTTGGGTTGGGACGTTGGGTTTGGGGTTAATGTTTGGGGTTGTACGTTGGAGTTGGGGTTGGATGTTGGCGTTGGGGTTTGAGGTGGGGTTTGGGTTAGACTTTGGGGTTGGGGTTAGGGGTTGGGTTTGGGGTTGGACGTTATGGTTGGGATTAGGGTTTGGTGTTGGGGTTGGACGTTAGGGTTGGGGTTACTGGTTGGGTTTGGGCTTGGACGTTGAGGTTCGGTTTGGACGTTGGGTTTGGGGTTGGACGTTGGGCTTGGTGTTCGTGGTTGGGGTTAGACGGTGGGGTTGGGGTTAGATGTTGGGGTTGGGGTTGTATTTAGAGGTTGGGGTTGGGGTTAACGTTGGGGTTGGGGTTAAAAGTTGGGGTTGCGGTTAGACGTTGGGGTTGGGGTTACACGTTGGGGTTGGAGTTAGGGGTTGGTGTTGGGGTTAGACGTTGGGGTTGGGGTTAAGGGTTGAGGTTGGGGTTAGACCTTGGGGTTGGGGTTAGGGGTTGAGGTTGCACGTTGGGGTTGGGTTTGGATGTTGGGGTTGGGTGTTGGGGATGGGGTTGTGGATGACATTGATGTTGGGGTTGGGGTTAGGGTTTGGGATTGGGCTTGGACGTTGGGGTTGTGGTTAGGGGTTGGGGTTGGGCGTTGGGTTTGGTGCTGGACGTTAGGTTTGGGGTTGCATTTTAGGGTTGGGGTTGGACGTTGGGGTTGGGTTTGGACGTTGGGTTGGGGTTAGGAGTTGGGGTTGGACGTTGGGGGTGGGGTTGGTGTTGGATGTTGGGGTTGGGGTTGGACGTTGGGGTCGGGATTGGACGTTGGGGTTGGGGTTGGACGTTGGGGTTGGGATTGGACGTTGGGGTTTGGGTTGGACTTTGGGGTTGGACGTTGGGTTTGGAGTTGGACGTTGGGGTTGGGGTTAGACGTTGGGTTTGGGGTTGTACGTTGGGGTTGGGGTTACGGGTGGGGGTTGGGCTTTGACGTTGGGGTTGGGGTCAGGGGTTGGTGTTGAGGTTGGTGATGGGGTTGGGGTTAGGGCTTGGACGTTGGGGTTGGGGTTGGATGTTGGGGTTCGTGTTCGGCGTTGGGGTTCGGTTTAGACGGTGGGGTTGGGGTTAGATGTTGGGGTTGGGGTTTGGGGTTGGGGTTGGATTAAGGGGTTCTGGTTGAGGTTAACGTTGGGGTTGGGGCTAAATGTTGTGGTTGGGGTTAGACGTTGGGGTTGGGGTTACACGTTGGGGTGGTTGTTAGGGTTTGGTATTGGGGTTAGACCTTGGGGTTGGGGTTAAGGGTTGAGGTTGGGATTAGAAGTTGGGTTGGGTTTAGGGGTTAGCGGTTGGGGTTAAACATTGTGGTTGGGGTTGTGCTTAGACGTTGGGGTTGGGGTTAGACCTTGGTGTTGGGGTTGGTATTAGATTTTGCGGTTGGTATTGGAGGTTGGGGTTAGACGTTGGGTTTGGGGTTAGGGTTGGGGTTAGACGTTGGGGTTGGGTTTGGGGTTAGACGTTGTGGTTGGGGTTAGGCGTTGTGGTTGTGGTTGGGGTTAGACGTTGGGGTTGGGTTTGGGGTTAGGGGTTGGATTTCGCTTTAGACGTTGCGATAGTGGTTGGGGTTAGGGGTTGTGGTTTGGGTTGGAATTTGGGGTTGAGGTTAGACGTTGGGTTTGGGGTTGGACCTTGGGTTTG